>NC_134701.1:219565100-219880600 GCF_043290135.1 Rhipicephalus microplus | reverse complement strand
AAACGCCTCCTCGCTAAACGTTCGATTCCCCGTTCCCCGATCTCGCCTAATTCCCGAAGCACTCTCCTCCTCTCTTCTAAATAAGTTCATTCATTAGCGCCGGGCTTCCAGTCGTCCCGCTGACGACGACAGCGAACATGTTCCGACGAACGAGTGAACACGCACGCACACACCGCGGGGAACCACGTTTCGTCCGATTGGTTGCACCCCCCTCGTTTCTTCGTCGCCTGCTTTCCTGCAGAGCGCTAGAGTGCGAGGTGAAGCAAGCCCGACTAGACTCGGCTGGTTTGTACACAACGGCACGGCAGCGGTGTTCACTGACACCTCGGTTCCAGGAGTGGCAAGAGAGACAGAAGTTGATGCAGTAAAAAGCCTAAAAATAAAAAAGTAAAAAACATACTAAAGCTCGGTGAAGAAAGGGGGATGCTATAAGAGAATATGTTTTGAAACCGAATTAACGTGTGATCCGAAAGACCATAGAAATACAGAAATAAAAAAAAAACGTCTACCAGAGGCCCTGGCAGGCGAGCGGACAGGAAGGGTGGGTGTTGGGTCGAAAACGGGCGCTACATTGAAACGCAGAGGCACGCCGTACTCGCAATGGGCCAATTGGTGTGCCCTCTCTGAATCCAATTATGCGCATTTACCGCGCCGTACGCTGAACAGACTGGTGCGGGATATCCATTTCCTCTTACGTGCTGAAAGAGAGGCCCTCTGTCCAGCGCCACGCATACGGACCCCTTCAGAGGGCTCTACTACAACAGAAGCAACGGTATTACTGGAATGAGAAAATGGTAAACAAACGTGCTACAGGAAACAGCGTCTTAAATAGGTAAAGAGACACTTTCTCGATGCCGTTTCTGTATAAGAGATCCGAGTACTGTTTTCCTCGTCTTACGTAGCTCGTGGGTGAGGGTAAATAAAAAAGAGAATAAGACAAATTAGCGATGTTTGTCACCCAGGGGCACAAGAGCGTTACTTCACGCTGCCATAATGTGTTAGATGAGATGGTGGGCGTGGGGAACAAAGCAGAAAAAGGAAGTGGTAGAAAGCGCATGAATCAGGTCATCTGAAGTTGTTTGTGCAACCTCGCTTTTCATAATAAATGAACCCCTTGCAAGGAAACAACAATGTCATTGAGAAGACAACAGCAATGAATACAGAAGACGCTAAGAACAAAACGCGAAGTGCGAAACGAGAGAGAGTTAGAGAGAGAAAGAAAGGTTGTCGTGTCGGGGCAGAACGATGGTGCCCCCGAATCTCCCAATGAACGCAATTAGTAGAGCGACCGGCACACCCAATTTCCGAAGCCGTTTGTTTTCCGAGCCGAGCTAGACAGTCGCAGTTGAAGCTGCTTCTCACTCCGACCGGAAGAAATGGCCTTATTGAATCGTGGGACAGGCAAAAAAAGAAGAAGAGAAGCAAAAAGTACTCAAGAAAGCATATGCACACTAGCGAATGAGTTTACTGGGCAGAGCGTGTAGTCATTTTCGTTTACCACTTTCGCTACGTGTAAAGACAAAATTAAGTTGGCGCTTAGCAACGTCGGTATCCCATCTAGCGATACTAGTAAAGACAATAGACTGAAAAGTGACTAACATTTGATAAATATAATCGCTTATTATGCTTGTGTCACCAAGAAAACTATACTGTTAGGGCAATAATAATGAAATTCTTATTTATAACCATACTTTGATAAAGTGCTAAGAAACGCCCTATTATCGCTTCATTCGCTTCTGTAGTGGTTTATTGATTGATATATATGTGGGGTTCAACGTGTCAAAACCACCATATGATTAAGAGAGACGCCGTAGTGGAGGGCTCCGGAAATTTCGACCACTTGGGGTTCTTTAACGGGTGCCTAAATCTGAGCACATGGGCCTACAACATTTCCGTCTCCATCGGAAATGCAGCCGCTGCAGCCGGGATTCAATCCCGCGACCTGCGGGCCAGCAGCTAATTCAGTAGTAGTTTAATTGCGCCCCACTTTATTCCTTCATCACCAAACGCACCTTGAGGCGTATGTATAAGTTTGTTCCTTGCAATTACCTTTTCAAAATCGTACGCCCATCTTCGTTGAATGCGTATTTCATTTAGCCCGTTTGTTTCGTGTGATCCCTAAGTATGGTCTAGTGCCGGAGCTCCCAAGTTTTGCTGCAGCATCGTTTCCCAAGATAGCAATCATCTCGAAGTGCAAGAATGCCAACTCGTTTTCATGTGCCTCTATTAAGACGACATCACTTTCAAAAGGAAAGCTCCCTAATCGAACACCGCCATCTTACTCGACTGAAATATGAAATCTCTCTAAGGAAAGGCTCTCGATAGCTACACCAACCGTACAGCCTGAGTTGGTGCTGAAAATTGACGCAGGGACTCTGCCACTGCTCAGGTATTGGTATGCGGCCTACAGATATGATTTCAAATTCTTCTTTAGTTGCTCGCTATTCGCGTCATGTTACACTGAACTTTTAACCGCATATCAAGCGTCTGTTACAACTTACTCCAGTTTTGGTAATACTAACGCAAATCCATGTGTTTCAGGAAATACGCTGCTGTCCCTAATATCCCACCTTAACATTTCTTTTTAGCTTCATAAACTGATTTGTTCCTCGATCGCTAATCAAATAACAAGCGCGTCTTCACTAATTCCAGGCTTATCGCGTAGCACGGAACCAAATTACCAGATATCGCTCGCACCCGTCGCACCGTTCAGGCAGAAGTTCACGACAAATGTCGTTAAGGTGATAACGTCGGTATCGAGTACCGAATCTCGCTCATAAGGCTGAACGTTTATTCTAAACGGCGTTCTCCGTTTACAAATTTGTTAGACTACCATAGCGAACTCAGCTGCCATTTTTCCGCCAGCTTCACACCACATTAAGAGCGAATCATTCGGATCTTTCAACATTTACAAAAAAGGGTTCAAAAAATGACGTTCCCCAGACTGTTCTACCCTGTTTGTCGTTTGCGGGGTGCCACGTCATGTACCCCAGCGTTCATCGCAGACATCGAGTCGATTGAGGAGCCATAATCATTACGCCGTCAGTCATTTTCAGTCCGGAAGAGAATGATAAAAAGACGAAGAGGAAAGTGCACGAACTCAACGTCCCATTTTCTTCCTCGAAATAAACCTCCCTCCGTGTAACTCGCCTCGCAAGAAGCTCAATAATAGTACGAAGCAGTACGCTGAAAGAAAGGAATATGCTCGTGCGATAAAGATCGCGCACCGATGCTTAGTAGCGTACTAAACGGTCGTATACACAAGAACGACGGCGCTCTCTATTCAACCCCCCTTTCCCTTCCGCATATTCATTCTGCTTTTTTTTTAAGCTGTTCTTTTGATAGCGAGTGAGAGAGAAAAGAAGATTCGTAAAGGATGCGCACTATAGAAGAATATTGGAGCGAGAACGCGGAAATAAGGACATCGGTGGACTTGTTTCACAACAACAACAAAAAAAAAGTTGAGTCGATTGGGAACGCTCAGTGCTGCTTTTCATCTGGCCCTTCATAAAAGTAGCAGATGGACTGAGCGCCAGAAGATCGGGACTTGCTTGGTGGGGGTGTCTCGCTAAACTAGCTTTATTTCCCCGCTCATTTGGAAAACAAAAATTGCCCGGATAGTGGAGGGAGGATAAAATACATAACCACAATATTGACAAAGAGATGATCCGAATGCGCGTGAACGAGAGAAAGAGGTAGAACGATTTAAAATGAACCAGACTCCGTCGCGGCCCGTCTCCTAATGACCCCTCTTTGGAACGCATCAATGGCATGTGCGCTTCGCTTGATGGATTTTCTTAAAACAGCCTTTCTCCGCTGCGGCGCTGTCTCCGGTGGAAGGGCGGCATTTCAATTCTCATTCGCCGCCACCGCTTAGCGGGGAAAGCGTGACTAAAAAAAAAAAAAAAACTCCGGCGATCGTCGATGCAGCTTATGAAGCTGCTCTGCATGCGGCGACATGGAGGGTTCGCTGCGGGATAACCGAAGATGGCGGTGAGAGAAGCGAAATCGTAGCTGAAGAACAGTATGCACGCGTACGAGTGTGGGGGCTGAATGCTGCTGGAGAACGAACAAAGAGAAGTGCGCGAGCAATCAAAACCTCGATGCAAAGTTGAAGAATCGCGCGGGCAAGGAAGACGTCGTGGTAGAGTGCAAGAGGCTTTCTCCCCATTTTCATCGCTCGCGTCGGTCCGTCTGCGTTTGCGTTTATGCCCTCCACTGACAATTCATTTTGCTTCCTCCGTTCACTGCAGCCCCCACCCCTTCAATGCCCTTTCATTTTACCCGCTTACTTTGCGCCCTTTCATACCCTTGTGTACTCAACAGCTTTTGCGAAGGTTGTGTCGTTCCTATCTAGGGTTTGTTTTTTCTCGGGCTACTGCTTGCATTGAAAGAAGAAAAAAAAAAGAATGCAGGAGCGCTTTGTGCGGAACAAACAAATGATCTGAACAGGACGGCCTGTGTTTGGAAACACAAAATGAATTGATGCCTCTTTTCTTGTAATACGCGCGGGTCTTTACAGAGTGCAAACAGTCTTTTCGTGCTAGACTGCACCACCTCATACAATAACTATATGGAGCGAGGGTAGCGCTGAAAGCAGTTTTTGGATGGTTGTAGCCCGTGTTGAAAGCATGGAAAGATGGCTGTATGATACCGATTCAACACTGTTGTACAAGCAGCGATAGGGCCATTTCTGTTGGAAGTTTTGGGCATGAAGCTTACATATAAAGAAGAAGAGCGTGCCCATTGCGTTTCAGTTTTTACAAAAGGTTGCACTCCAAATGTTTACGTGCAACACTAAGTGCGCAGCGATGTACGCTTTCGGTAGAAAGCTCGACTCAATATGTTCCCATGAAAACTTATTATTGTAATTTCGCCGCCAAGCGACTATACTATAAGCAAGCCTCCTTACTAGCCGACTTCAGATTATTTGTTACCGTTCGGCACTCTCAGATGTGCCTAAACGCTTTTGCGTTTTGTCATCTGAAAAAGTCCACCACGCCAAGGGTCAAACGTGTGGCCATGACCCCATCGTCACAGTGTTACAGCTGCCTAAGTTGCCATCGTAGACGAGGAACGTCCAGATTGGGCAGTAAATCCTGTGTACAACTTGATTTCGGAATCTTCACGTGGTGATCCGCAGAAATCGGCGGCTCACAAGCCTGTTTCATGACGACTGTTTTGGGCCACACAGCGGCCACCCTAGCACCTGCCATCTTCATCGCAGTAACACTTGTCTTTTGATGCATGCGTCAATACGGTGATTCTTGGCCATGTATAGTCCTCTGGCTAGTTCGACCTTTCTCAATTGCGTAGGGGTCGTCTTCGGCACTTGGGATGGGTTCACGGTTTGACGGGAGCGTCAGGAGCATGAAAGGACAGCAGATCCACCAGATTTCATGGCGTCGTGACGTCGCACAAGGCAACAGTTAATGCGTTCAAGACGGAGTTCTTTATTCGGAGGAGCCCGTGCGCTGCGCACGGAAAGCGGAAGCATTGTCACTGGTCGTTCTTAATCTGAATAATGGTGGAACACGTCGTCGTTTGTACGTAAATCATAGAACATTCTAGCGTTATTGCTTACGCTCACCCAAGTTCTCGATTAAACTTGACTGTTAGCGTCCAGCGCGCAAATTGCGAAATGATCTAAAGCTATCGAGAAGCTCCACAAACAATGTCTTGTAGTCTGCGCTGAGAAAGAGATAGAGAATAAATTGAGAGAAAGGCAGGAAGGTCAACAAAAAGTGTAGCATTCAGTTCACTGCCCTGCACTAAGGGAGCTGATAATTGTTTTTCAGGGGCAAACCACAATACATATAAATAAAAGTATAGGTGTGCGAGACATTATTTTCCCCAATGCTTAAGTCCTACCTCTTCGCGTTCCTCTGAAAGCGGCCTTCAAAATAACTTCACATTTCAAAATTTTACTTGACAGAAATGACCTGGAGCGTTTCCAGAGACCAGAATTACGTCTCCATGCACTTAGCGTCGTCAGTTTGCATCTGTATCTCAAATGTTGCAGTACCATGCATTCAGCCGAATCAACACGTATGTTTACCATGCCGAATAGAACTGAGGAAGACGAAGTGATTAGCTGTGGAACGCAAATGATTCCAGGAATATCTATTACTATTTTGAAACTACGAACCAATTTTTTATGTAGCAAGGCACCACTCGTTTAATGGCCGATCACCCATGGTGGGTTGAGCCAGAGTAATGGGGCAATCAATCTATCAATCTTGCTCATATCAGGGCTTTTCTGGAGTTTTCACTCAGCTGTGGAGTTTATTGCTACGTGCATTGCGGTGATGGATGTGTACAAACTCTCTGGGTGATGCCCGATTCTGGCTCGATCGCGACCACTACCTTGAGGAAGTGAGGAAACACATCCATCGAGAGCGATGATACAGAGCTCTACTCTGCATCTTGCCACGAGTCTTCAGATGACTGTTTTCAAACCGTCTTGGGCTGCAAGGTTAAGCGATGGATCTTCAACGCATTGCCAGTGTCAAGTACAGCCACCGTGTAAATGGTGCCTCCGCGATGGCCCCATTCAATACTGTTCTTGCCACCGAAGGCTACCAACTGTCTACGAATTCTGAACAGGCAAGCGCTTTCACTCTATGTTGGGAACACTGGGCAGAGTGAGATAGAAGACGTATGGCTAAATACAAGGAGAAACATCCTGGATGTCAATGTGCTGCACCTTAGTGCACTGAAGACGCTGAAACAAGTAACACAACTGAGAAACAATGCAGTTTGGTCCCTCATACCTGCCGATGGTACGACCACAACAGGAGTCATTTACGTTATTGACACGGAAACCCCTAACGCAGACATTCCAGTGCTTATAAAACCCGCGAGTCAAGACAATGTTATTCTCATCGTTGAACGCATTAGTAACACACGTTCTGTGGAGTAACGTTCATAGGTGACTGTTTCTCCGCCTACGTGAATGCTAGATGCTCTCGTCAACAAGTTCTACCGTTTATTCCTAAACCTGTGCAATGCTTCAACAGCCAGAAGATCGGCCGTGTAAAGGGTGTTTGCAGGAGCTCTGCAGTGTGCACCCAATGTGCAGAACCGCAGTCGAAAGACAACTGTAGCGATACCACACTGAAGTGACCAAACTATCAGGATGCTCACAGGGCTTCTTCCAAAGAATATCCATGAAGAAAGAGTTTTTCAATTTGAAGCATATGATACGAGAATGCTCAGCCCACAAAGAAGCCGCTGTGAAAATCCGGCAAAGACGACGTCGCCGTCAACGGTCTTCACGACGGACAGCGCCAACTTCAGGAAGTAAGTCGACGCATTAGGAAAAATCGCCTGCTGCAGTTTCCAGCTGGGCAAATGCAGACCTTGAAAAAGAGCAAAGGGGCAGATCAGTCTCTACCGAAGAGCAGCCGCCACTTGCTCGTACACGATGCACAGAAGAACCGCAACAGAAGCCGTTTTCATCAGATCAAGCTACAGTGATGGAATACTTGCGGAACACAGATCAGCAAGTGATCCTTGTGCTAAAACCCATAATTAATGACAAACGCTTGTTACTAAGGAACATGCCCACAGCATCAGTCAGAAGTGCACTGAAAGTACTGAATACTTTGAATGCATAACTGGTTTGATTGATATGTGGGGTTTAACGTCCCAAAACCACTATATGATTATGAGAGACGCCGTAGTGGAGGGCTCCGGAAATTTAGACCACCTGGGGTTCTTTAACGTGCACCCAAATCTGAGCACACGGGCCTACAACATTTCCGCCTCCATCGGAAATGCAGCCGCCGCAGCCGGGATTTGAACCCGCGACCTGCAGGTCAGCAGCCGAGTACCTTAGCCACTAGACCACCGTGGCGGGACTTGAGTGCATAACTCGAAGCACTTGATAAATAATGGCTCATCAGCCGGTATCTTTCGGGGAAGAAGTTAGAAAGGCAGCGGTTTTGCAATCGAATGCCCGGAGATCGGGACCATGCATCCCCAATTTCCATCGGTTCGTGGACACTAATAAGTTCCCAAGTATTGTCATCTGCGAGCCAAACTTGCCGAACGAAGTCAGACTCTCTGATTATGAGTCATTCGTGTCGTCTACAACTACGGACAACAGCAAAGATCTAATGTTTATTCGCCGCGATCTCATCGACATTCATCAGCCGGTTTCACCTCAAGACGTTAATCAATATATAACAGTGAAGAACAGACTTACCACCCCGGATGTGGGGGCCTACCTGCATCCGTCAAGCCAAGACTAGAAGGTATCATGTCAACAACTTTTCACCCGTGCATTATAATCAGATATTTTAACGCTTATTATACAATCTGGGAAAGCTTCAAGATTAATTATAAAGGCAGAAAGTTGGTGTATTTCGCCTCCGACAATGAACTGTTCTTGTTAAATCACAGTAGTCCAACGTTTTAGTGTGGTTCAAGCTATAGCAGCTTTCTTGACTAGGGCTTTGTCTTACGAGGCCTCGTGAGCCGTGCTGAGTGTGAATGGTTCTCAGACACAAAAACCCATGGAAGTGACCACATACCACCTTTTGTCAAAATTGTAGGATTGTTTCATGTCAGGATATGCGATAGCATTCAAAGAGTTCACTTGTCGAAATTTCAGTATCGCATGGAAGCTATGTGTAAATCCCTTAACATAGAAGAGATAACCAGAACCCAATACACAATATTGTCACAATGCAGAAACAGCAGCAGTCGAATCCAGGAAACTCACTTTAATTGTATTAGAATACTGGCAAAACTGATCGGGAGAGAACCTCGTCTTCTTCACTCGCTGCGCGTGTTCTTCGTTGTCCTTTTCGCGCTGCATATTCAATGTGGCATTTGCCCCCCTCCAGAGAGCAGCGTCCCGATGCTCTTCTACAAAAGACGGTGTAGTAGATGTATGGTGTAAATCAGTCCGAAAAGTAGGGCTTCATTCGCACAACATGCACGATTTCTGGTTTTTGCTGGCGAGTTGTCGAGGGGTTGTCAGGAACGACCACGTAATTAACGTCACTCAGGCGTTGTAAAACTGTGTAGGGGCCAAAATACTTCTTCAGCAATTTTTCAGACAGTCCCCAGCGGCGGATAGGACTCCATACCCAAACTTTGTCGCCGGCCCGATAGACGACATGTCGGTGTCGCAGATTATAACGTTGGGCGTCATAATTTTGCTGCTGGGTGATTCGGACGCGCGCAAGCTGCCTCGCTTCTTCTGCTCGTTGGGTAAAAGATGCAGCGTCCAAATCGATGTCATTGCAGTCGTGCAGTAACATGGCGTCAAGCATCGTCGTCACTTCACGGCCATGAAAGAGACTGAACGGCGTTCTTCGTGTAGTTTCTTGCTGCGCTGTATTATAGGCGAACGTGATGTACGGTACAATGTCGTCCCAATTCTTGTGATCCACGTCAACGTACATACTCAACATGTCGGCAATAGTCTTGTTGGGGCGTTCTGTTAAGCCGTTGGTTTGTGGATGATAGGAAGTGGTTTTCCGATGGGCGGTTCCACTGAGCTCAAGCACTGTCTTCAGGAGCGCGGCCGTGAAAGCGGCACCTCGATCCGTTATTATGATTGTTGGAGCACCATGCCTCAGGACGACATTTTCTACGAAGAATCGTGCGGTTTCAACGGCGGTGCCACTTGACAAAGCCTTTGTTTCGGCATAGCGCGTAAGATAATCAGTGGCGACTATTACCCACTTGTTGCCAGCATGGGAAGTCGGATATGGTCCAAGGAGATCCATTCCAATTTGGGCAAAAGGTACCGTGGGCACTTGAATTGGTTGTAATAGCCCAGCTGGTTTTAACGGTGGCGATTTTCGTCGTTGGCAATCGAGGCACGTGCGCACGTAATGCTTCACAATAGCTGGAAGTCTTGGCCAGTAGTATTTTTGTTGGGTTCTGGCCAATGTGCGTGTGTATCCGAGATGACCAGACGTTGGCTCATCGTGGCAAGCACAAAGTATCTCCTCACGAAGTGACGTCGGAACGACAAGTAGGTGGGTACTTCCTCTGGGAGAAAAGTTCTTCTTATAGAGAACACCACTACGTAAGCAGAATGACGGCAGGCTCCTTGCAAATCTTCTAGGGACGGTTGTTGTCCGGCCATTCAAAAATTCAATAAGAGGAAGCAACTCACTGTCTTCTTTCTGCTTGCACAAAATCGTAGTGGTGTCAACGACTCCTACAAATGCCATGCTGTCATCTTCTGTGTCATCGTCGCACTTTATCGGTGACCTTGATAAGCAATCGGCGTCGGCGTGCTGCCGTCCGGACTTATACACGACCGTCATATCAAACTCTTGGAGGCGTAAGCTCCACCGTGCGAGCCGACCAGACGGGTCTTTCAAGTTGGTCAGCCAGCAGAGGGAATGATGGTCGCTGACTACGTGGAAGGAACGGCCATAGAGGTACGGACGAAACTTCATAACCGCCCATACGACAGCAAGACACTCTTTTTCCGTTGTGGAGTAGTTGGACTCGGCGCGGGAAAGCGTCCTACTAGCATATGCGATCACACGCTCGGCTGAGTCTTGCCACTGGACGAGTACAGCGCCTAAACCCACGTTGCTGGCATCTGTATGGACCATGGTAGGAGCATCCTCATCAAAGTGAGCAAGCACAGGCGGAGTCTGCAGGCGTTGTCGGAGATCGTCAAATGCCACCTGTTGATCGTCGCCCCATGTGAACGAAACGTCTTCTCTTGTGAGTCGTGTTAACGGCGAGGCTATGTTGGAGAAATTGGCAATAAACCTTCGGTAGTATGCGCATAGGCCAAGGAAACGCCTGACTGCTTTCTTGTCTTTTGGTACCGGAAATTTTCTGATGGCCGCAATCTTATCGGGATCAGGTCGAACACCTTCATGGCTCACCACATGGCCTAAAAATTTAAGCTCCTTGAATTCGAAATGACACTTCTCGGGTTTCAGTGTCAGGCCGGCAGACCTTATTGCCCTAAATACCGATAGCAGCCTGCTCAGGTGTTCCTCAAATGTTTTTGAAAAAACAATGACGTCGTCCAGATAGACCAGACATGTCTGCCACTTAAGGCCCGACAGAACGGTATCCATCAGTCTCTGAAATGTTGCGGGGGCTGAGCACAATCCGAATGGCAAGACTTTAAATTCATAAAGCCCGTCAGGCGTTACAAAAGCCGTTTTTTCTCTATCTCGCTCGTCGACCTCTATTTGCCAATACCCACTTTTGAGGTCCATTGACGAAAAGTAGCGTGCATACCTCAGCCTGTCGAGTGAATCATCAATGCGCGGTAATGGGTACACGTCTTCCTTTGTCACACGGTTCAGCTTGCGGTAGTCGACACAAAATCGCAAGCTTCCGTCTTTCTTTTTAACCAGCACTACCGGCGATGCCCAAGGACTTTTTGACGGCTGGATGACGTCATCATCGAGCATTTTCTTCACTTGTTCCTGGATTGCTTCACGCTCTTTCGGTGCTACGCGGTATGGGTTCTGTCGTATTGGCCTTGCCGTCTCCTCCGTTATTATCCGATGCTTCGTCAGTGGCGTTTGACTGACCCTCGAGGTCGATGAAAAACAGTCTTTGAACTGGTGAAGAAGATCTACTAGACGCTGTCTCTGCGCTGGTGACAAATCCGAGCTTACGTCAATAGGTGGTGGGGCTGACGTGGCTTGCGGCTCGTCCTGTTGTACTACACAGCACTCGCGGATTTCGGTGATCTCGTCGAAGAAGGCAACTGTAGTGCCTTGTGTAATGTGTCGTCGCTCGTCTGTAAAATTCGTCAACAGAACCTCTGCTTCACCGCACACAACGTTGACGATACTTCTGGCAATTGCAACACCGCGAGAGAGTAGGAGCGTCAATACTTGTTCAGCGATTCCTTCTCCAGTATTCTGCTCGCTGCACGTGACTGGAACAAGGCGGCACAATAACGGAGGTATGGTCACATCGTCAATGACTCGTAGGGATTTTCGGTGTAGCGCCGCGCTTTGATCCGCTGAAAAGGTCAGTACACCGTCCGGAATATTGATGATGGTACCATATTCACGCAAGAAATCCATCCCCAAGATTGCCTGCTTGCAACACTCAGAAAGGATAACAAAAGTTGCGACGAAGGATGCATCCCCTATCTTCATTCTTGCGGTGCACTTTCCGGTAGGTGTGAGTAGCTGCCCTCCAGCTCCTCTAATCTGCGGTCCTGTCCATTCCATTCTAACCTTCCTGAGCGTGTCTGCCAGACTCTCACTCATTATCGAGAAGTCCGCGCCAGTGTCGACCAATGCCATGACGTCATGTCCGTCAATCGTAATTGCAACTTCGGCAGTAACAACCCCATCTTTCGTCGATTCATTGAAAATGTGTCTCTCTTCGCTCGGCAGCAATGGGGGATTTTCAGCACTTGGACGATTCGCAACCTTCCCCCCCTGAGGTCGCTGCTTTTAGTTTCCCCGGCGTGGACTAGGAGATCTCCCTCTTGGCATGTCAGTGGTGCTCCGTCTAGAGGATGGAGAATAACGCCCAGGAGAGGGTGAGCGTGACCGAAACCCAGGAGGAACATCCCGCGGGGTCATGACACTCGTGTCGACGTCAGATGTTCTGTTGATATGGCGCCGAGGAACCGTAGAAGGAAACCCTTGGTACCCTGCGGCGCGATACGGGCAATACCGAACGATGTGGCCTGCTTCCCCACAGTGAAAGCACAGGGGCCTATGATCAGGGGTACGCCAGATGTCAGTTTTGCGAAGTGGTGGCCGCCTCGGCATTGAAGTTTCTCTGTAGTACCAAGGCTCTGTCGGCGGATGTTGCTGGTGGTACTGATGTGGTGTCGGCACGTTCGCTGGCTGTCGGCGGACTACGTCTGCATAGCTTGCCCTGGGACTGCTCGTGTTCGGCTCAGGAAGCGAGAGCGCTTGCCTGATCTCCTGGCGTACAACTTCCGTTACTGAGGCGATCGCGCAGTCATTCGGTTTGGCGACGAATTTCTTGACCTCTTCTTGTACGAATTCTCGTATTAGTTGGCGCAAAGAACCTTCGTCGGGTGTTGTTGCTGTGGTAGAGGCTGCCACGCTGATCGGTGTACTGTGGGTTGGGCGGTCATACTGGCGATAACGTAGATGCAGTGCGCGTTCGATAGATGTCGCCTCCTTGGAGAATTCATCCACACTTGTAGGCGGGTTTCGTACGAGACCAGCGAACAGCTGCTCCTTAACGCCCCGCATGAGGTGGCTAACCTTTTTGGCTTCGGGCATATTAGGATCTGCTCGACGAAATAGCCGCGCCATGTCCTCAACAAACATCGTAACGGATTCATTTGGTTTCTGAATCCGTGACTCGAGGAGACGCTGTGCGATTTCTCGTCTTTCAGTGCTCGCGAACGTGTCGAGAAACTTCTGCCGGAACTCGTCCCAAGACGAACACACGCGATTCGTGAACCACGTTCGGGCTCCGTCTTGAAGCGGAAAATAAACGTAGCCCAATTTCTGTGTGGTGTTCCAACCGTTAACATTCGCTGTGTGCTCGAATTCCTCGAGCCAGTCATGTGCATCCTCATATGTGTTTCCGTGGAAGTCAACCGGAAGTCGAGGGTTCAAAACAGTCACCTGTGTCGTGCTTGGGCTGGACATGTTGGGGCCAGTGCTTCCAGGCGCCGTCATGCTTTCTGGTACAGTCACGCTTTCCGGCAATGGACCAAACTCCGGGCTGAGGCCTAACAGGCGCCGGCTGCTGCGGTGAACGGGGGTGTCGATTCGCGAAAGTCTTTCTTGACCAGATGCGGGGCTGTGTTCAGGCGTCCCGAACATGTACCCAGTGCCTCCACCAGTGTCACAATGCAGAAACAGCAGCAGTCGAATCCAGGAAACTCACTTTAATTGTATTAGAATACTGGCAAAACTGATCGGGAGAGAACCTCGTCTTCTTCACTTGCTGCGCGTGTTCTTCGTTGTCCTCTTCGCGCTGCATATTCAATGTGGCAATATTACGTGTACTGTCACATGCTCTTCTAAAGTAATGGAATTAGACATTGAGGTAGAACGACTTCGAGCATTTCGACGGCGGGCTGAATGAAGATACCGATGCAGGGAGGCAATAAAGGAGTTACGGATCACTCGACATCTACAAAAGAAGATCCAGCACCGGATAGATAAACTCGATTCACAACGTTGGACAGTTTTTTGTGAGCCGCTTGATCCTCGCAAACCTTTATCATAATTGTGGAAGACGGTACGAGGTATACGCACAAAACCCACTCAGTGTTTTCTTTCAGGACTTTCGTCTTTTCTCAAGAAAGACGAGACATTGACGTGGCAGAAGACTTCTGTGTCAGATTATCTGTGCTAATCGCGGTGTCAAATGGCCTACAGCCCTCGACCAGCTGTTCACATACACTGGATTACCGCATGCATTTGCTTTCTTGTATCGATGAAGTCAGAGCAGCACTAGCTTTTTGTGGACGCGCGTCGGCACCAGAGCCCGATAGCATTTCCTATAGAACCCTGGGTCATCTGGGTGAAAGCACTAGAATGCTGCTCCTGGAGTTATAGAAGGAATCCTGCAAAGATGTGACGCTTCTGACAAACTGGATGAGAAGTCCCCTAGTTTCACTTTTGAAGCTAGGCAAGTTATCATTCGAGCTGTCTTCCTACCGTCTGATCACATTGGTCAGTTTTGTAAGCAAAGTTATGGACAGGATAATCGTGGGACGCCTGGAGGGGTACTTGGAGTGCAAAAACACTTACACAGATGTCATGGCAGGATTTCGGCATGGTTGATCATCCATTGACGACGTAGCCGACCTGGTCACTTACGTTCAACACGAAAAAGGCCGTGAGCGTCTCTGCGCATCTTTGTTCCTAAACATCAATGGGGCACATGACAACGTTACACATGAAGCAGTCTTCACCGCTCTAGAAGAGGTAGGAGTAGGTAATCAGATGTATCACTGGATACGTAGTTATCGGTCAATGCGACCCTTCTTTGTGAGCACCAAAGGTGGTCAAACATCTCCAGATTACAACCACCACTGCGTCCTCCAGGGTGGCATACTCAACTCTGTGCTGTTCAATCTTACGCTAATTTCTGTCACTGAGCATCTGTGAAGTACAGTCAGGCTTTTGAGCATCGGATGTAACATGGCTGCAGTTAAGAACAAGAATTCAAAAAGCTGCCACTGAAACTGCACGTTATCGGTGAAATTGAGGCTTGAAAATTTCTTCCGAGAAATGCGCTCCTTAGCTTTTACACGTAAATCTGTGAATAAGTACACCATAAGTATCAATGGTCAAACTGTACCATACCTTCTATCGCACAAGTTTTTGGGTGTCATATTTGACAGAAGTCTATCAAAGAGCCATCACGTCTCGTACATGTGAAAAACTGTTTTTAGGCATCTGTAATCTACTAAAGTTCTTCGCGGAAAAGTGTTCGGGAATGCCACCCAATTCGTTGCTGCAACTTTACAGGGTACTTTTTCTCGGTTTCCTGCGGTGAAGCTTACCGACATTGATCAATGCAAGCAAAAAAGCCTCCGAAAGATACGGAGTGTTTAGGCCCAGGTAGTGCGGATTTGCCTTAGCTTGCCTCGAAGTGCGTAGATGGTGGCTTCTGTGGCAATAGCCCGTGACCACCGTATCGCAACATATATAGACGTTGTGACACTCAGGACACATATAGTACATATTGCTCAGACACCCTGCCACCACCTATCCTCTTTGCCAACAGACAGACCACGTTCGTTCTTTTGCGAAACAGTGGCCACGTATAACGAATCTTTACCAAGACGCTTCCCACCCGCCGCGAGGCCTTCCTCTTCTCCTTGGTGCCTGACTCAAGTTGACATGAGGCTAACAATACCTGGCATACAGAAAAAAGCAAATATGTTGTCATCTGCTTTTAAGCAGCTTCCTCTGCTCCTGTTATACGAGACGTACCAAGGCTCTATACACCTATACATCGACGGCTCCGTTTTACAGAACAGTTCAACGGCATTTGCTTTGATACCGATGAAAGCCACACCGTGCATATTTAAGAACTCTGACCTTACTACATCGACAGGAGTGGAGCTCACGTCTCTTCGTGCCGCATTGCAATTCGTTAGTGATCAATGGTCACAAAAGTGGACAATTTTCAGTGATTACAAGTGGACACTGCAACGACTTCTATCACCTTTACGCCGAGCCCACACGAACAACTGGTATTCGAAATTGCAGAAGAGACTTAATACTTAACTAAGAAAGCACATGACGTAACCTTTCAGTGACTTACAAGTTTTTGCGGCATAATTGGCAATGAACAGGTTGACCAAGCTGCCCTTTCGGCCCATACTGAAAGCAATCAAATTTAAATTTCGCTCTTCAAAACTGCCACTGCGGGGAAACTCCTAATGCTTGCTCGCGAACACAGCATGTCGCAATGGAACGAGCCACATTTCAGGCACGCACCATTATATACTCTAGACCCAACGATCAGTCTTCGAATTTCTTCTGGACTTTGCTACTATGCTGTTCCAGGAGACGCTGCTGTGCTGTTCAGGTTAAGGTTGGGCGTCGCATTTACCGATTCGTACGCGTTCCACATAGAAGTAGGGGACACTACTGCCTGTGATCATTGTGGCAGGGACGATACAATTTGTCGTGATCAGTGCGAATGGCCGCACTATTGCTCGCAGAGACAATCGCTTTGCGATACACTTGACCAACTGGACAACCGAACTCTTTTGGAATAAGGAATCCTGCGCTACCGACAGGACTTTATGTCGCAAAGGAAGGCTGTGACGGCGCATCTGCGCTTTCTGCGTTCACCCGGTGTCTCCAAATGTCTGTGATCAGAACTCCCCGCATGTGTGTGCATGTGCATTTTTACTAATTTATTTTATCTTTATCTTCCTCAATCCTGTTTTCAACTTTTATTTCCCAACCCCTGTACAGGATGGGAGACCAGTTCTTCTTAGTGAACCTCCCCGCTTTTTCCTTTTATATATTTCTCTGTCTCTTTCTCGTGTCGATTGAAAATCTTTTCGATCCATTCACTTAGTCGTAAGAACTAGCTTGCCATGTCATGCTTCATCGTCGTGTTTTCAGGCCGAGCGTCCTCTTTTGAAGATACCTGTCGATAAAACTGCTGGCTTTCCGAGGCAATAAGCCATCGACAGAGTTTTGACACAAACAACACTTTGCGCAGGACAAAGACCAAAAGGAACTCAATTAACTGGCGTTTACGTAAACAGCTCCCTGGGCTTGCTGGGTCACTTACAAAAGAAACAAAAAAAAACAATCAGCTGCTGTGTGCGTTTCTAGTCTGGATATCGTTTTGAACGTCAGGTAAGCTGCTGTTAGTATAAGGCTTCTGGGCAATGTTTGTTTACCTGAAGGTAAATCCAGGTCAAAATTTAAAATGTCAAAGTATATAAGCAATAATTTCACTATGAATCTGTTGAAACAGTGTACCCTCTAGCAGGAATACGCTCTGATTACGGCGAGATGTCTGGAGTATAATTTATGTAAACATCTACTCTTTCCAATGAGTTACGCGTGCATTTTAAGGTTCGGCGCTTGGGCCGAAACATGAAGCGACATTCCGTGTATTTCTAACGAGTCGCCGAGGGGCTGCTAGGCTGCGCAAAGCCGTTCTAGTCCTGGTTTTCTCGGTTTTCTGGTTTTCTCATTCCAAGCCGTAGTGTGAGGCACTCTGTCGTACGACGTCGCAATCGACTACAATGAGTTTTGGTAGCGACAACTTTCTTCGAAGAAACAGCTGCATCGCTACGGTGCTTTTCACACGTTGGCACGAGCGTGAGACCCATCACAGCCACAACTTTCTCACACCAGTGACGGGACACCGTGGTGTCACAGTTGAAATGTGGTGACTCCGCCCCAGTGACGGTGTAGGGCCCTAGATCAGACATCAAACTTTGGAGCCCTTTCCCTCATCAACGGGTCTGGGGAAACGACTATACACATTCAATGCTTGCGGGCTACTTGATATGAGTTTAACAACAGAGCGCCACCATGTAACTTGATTAATTGATTGATATGTAGGGTTAAACGTGCCAAAATCACCATATGAATATGAGAGACGCCGTAGTGGAGGCCTCCAGAGATTTAGACCACCTGGGGTGTTTCAACATGCATTCAAATCTGAGCACACGGGCCTGCAGCATTTCCGCCTCCATCAAAAATGCAGCCACCACAGCCGGGATTCGATCCCGTGATCCGTGGGTCAGCAGCTGAGTACCTTAGCCACTAGACCACCGCGGCGGGTCGTCACTATGTAACTTAACTCTCTTATTGATCTCTCTCTCTCTAATGTAAAAACATACGTCTGTACTCTGTTTTCTCGCACAAGCGTCGCTCCTCTTTGTAAGGGACGACGGAGTGGCCAGCTACCAACGCTAAGACCTGCCGGACCCGAGTCGCAACATCATACACCACTACAGTGCGGGATAAGGCAGTGGTTAGTGTGCCCAGCTTTGAATTGAACGTTTTTGCAAACGCCTGAAGTGAACAGCTAACAGTGACAGGGAAAGTTATGCTTTCTTGCAATACATGGTTTGGGTGAAGCTGATATGGAAACGCTAAATGTAACAGCTACAGTGCAAGGAAAACACACACACACGCACGCATGCACACACTCACAGACACAAGCACACACATGTCACATGCACGTGCAGGCACCTACACACGCACAAGCCCACACACACACGCAAGACACACGCAGACACACACACACACACACACACACACCACTGCCCACGTGTAAACAAGCAATTACGATAACGCGATGCAGTAAGAAAAATGTAAGGTCTTCCCTGATTTACCACCTCGCAAACAGTTGCGTTGACAGAATCAAGTGCGCAGCGAAAGCGAACCTCTGTGCAAACCGAGATATTGAGGTCTCTTTTCATATTCTCCTATTTACGGAAAGAGGAAAACGTGGGGCATCCTATACAAAGAAGCGAAACAGCATGTCGCTCAAAAAGCAAAAAAAAAAATTAAGGCGACCGCAGCGTGAATAGAGAAAACTAGCAAGCAACGCCACTGCCAGCGAAGTCACGCAAAATGAGAAAATCAGTAACGAAAAACAAAACAAAAAAAAAGAATAAATAAGAAGGCCGAACACGGAAGCGCAAGAAACGAGGGATTAGAGGGGGGAGCATAAAGCAAACAAGGGGACGGGAGAGAAATGGCGTGCGTGTTGCGCGGCGAGCCTCGCAAGGAAGGGTGCGAGAGTGTGTGCTCGGTAATAACCCCAAGACCTGTGGCGCTGCCGCTGCCGGTGACATGGCGCAATTACATTCTGGAGCGCGCGCGCGCGGCTGGATTTAGCATGTCACTCAGCGTTTTGAGTTGTGGTCGACCAGTGGCCGCGCGGCAATGGGGAACACGTCTCTGTGGCCCATTTATATCCACGGCTATCGCCAGTTATAACGACGGCTACGACGAAGCGCTATCTTTGTTTATTATCTTCTGTTTTGACTTCGTGCATAGCACCTGCTCAGAAGGTAGGCCTTGACGAGAGATAACGTGTAAAAAAAAAAGGAACCCCATTGCATAAACAATGATCAAAATAAAATGACATGTTTCTACACCCGTTACATTTTTATTCCGAAATGTTTGCAGGGTATCGCAGGACGCACTGAATGAGTTATTTGCAAACTGTACTTGGCGGATGTCGACTTACTAGATGCTTCAAGCAATAGACTTCAACGCATTTTTTTGTTAGTCGTCTGTATTATACTCAAATGTCTTGAACCTTGGCCCAACACGGTGGATAAGGCGACCCTGTATATTGTTGTGTCGACACAGTGCGTTGTTTTATTGAATGCGGGCAGTTTAGAGCCACGTAATGATTGCACTTCTATTATGAGCCCGGTACAAATAGTCAGATTGGACCGGCTGCAGCTGTTCGGTGGCTTAGGTCTCACGCTGCCGAGAACGGTATTTAGGTTTGATGCCGGGCACCGCACTACCTTTAAGTTAGACCGTTTGTGCTGGTCCGCAATGCAAACAATAAAAAAATCATTGCAAACCAACAATTAAAGAGACATCCTAAACCCCTAGTAGCCTAAATTAACCCGCAATCTCCCACTTCCAGCCTGATCTGTTGTAACTCAGAATGTATTTTCTTGATAATAAGGTTGGGAACTGTATTGATCAACAGTGACTGCAAAAGCGATGTATTCACCGTACTTATCTGCATTGATCTCTCCTCGCATGGTCGTTTCTGTAGCGCTGTTAAATTTAACTGAAAACAATATTCCGACAATAGACTTTAGCTTTGTCAACTGAAGCGCATAACATTAGCATAACAATGACGAGGTATGTCAAAAATCTGGGTTCAACCTTCAGCAGTTCGATCACCGTCTGTGTACTCCAAAGATAGCCTTCTCACAATTGAACCATTCAATTTAAACGTGACTACCAGCCTTCCCTTTATGACCCTAACCATGCTAAACTGCATCACGCTTTAAACAACTTCAAAATAACTGTCTGCATTATATTTTCTTTCAAACTACAACAGTAATTCTTGCAAGAAGAAAAGAAAGACTGGTTCAATAGGAATCAGAAGTATCTCACAACTACTAAACGGGAAAAAGTATTATCGCTATTGTTAACCGATATGTTTCATAACAATATTTTCATGTTTCACTACGTTATGATTGTTAAAACCTTTCTGAAAACAGTTGAGTCCCGTTAGAAATTTTATTGAACTTTCATGTTTTGTGTGAACACTTAAATTGGCGTAATTACTTGTGTTTTTACAAACTCTCTTTGGTGTAGATACATTTCTATGTAGTGCGGACAAATTTATGTGTGGTGTGGACACTCAGTATTGAAAAACGTGGACCCATTGCGTAAGCGTTGTGCTACGTACATATGTATAGCCTTGTGTTTGCTACAAAATATGCGATGTGAACTTTTGTGCAAGTGAAGAGAAGTAGCCGGTGCCACGCATTGGCACCTACCTCTACTTATATACATATATTTAAAAAAGGTTATTTCGTTGGCGTGCTGGGTCATATACTGAAGTTAGGTAATATTTGTTGTGCAATAATGCGGTGCCGGTGGCTTCACGTTTTCATACTATGTTCCAGCTCAACGACATGAAGCGTAATCTATCTGTATTTTGAAGTCACTACGCAGTTTATATATATATATATATATATATATATATATATATATATATATATATATATATATATATATATATATATATAGCTTACGTGCCCGCCATCTGAAGCACATTTAGCTGCACGTACACGACGTGTGGTGAGAGCTGTGACGTAGCTACATCTGTACGGAATCATGAACACCTTGTACTGACCAGTGTAGTTTGCATTGTGGGCTACTTGATGTGAATTTAAGAACAGAGCGCCACTATGTAACTTGTTGATTGATTGATATATGGAGTTTAACGTCCTAGAACCACCATATGATTCTGAGAGACACCTTAGTGGAGGCCTTCAAAAATTTGGACCACCTGGGGTACTTTACCGTGCCCCCAAATCTGAGCACAAGGGCTCACAGCATTTTCGCCTCCATCGAAAATGCAGCCGCCGCAGCGGGGATTCAATCGCGCGACCTGTGGGTCCGCAGTGAAGTACCTTAGCCACTACACCACCGCGGCGGGGCCACAACACTTGTGGCAGCAGAACCACTGAAGTAAAGCTTCACAAAGCTAAACATATACTTGAGCTACTGTAAATTAAGCTTCATTTCATTGCTTACCCTTGAAACAACGAGTTCTTTAAAAAACGAGGTGATGGCAATAATAATAATAATAATAATAATAATAATAATAATAATAATAATAATAATAATAATAATAATAATAATAATAATAATAATAATAATAATAATGTGCACATTAATGAAGTCCAAGTTGACAGCACCCTCCCATTGCTTACTATGTCTTTCATAGCCCCAAGATTATCTGAACACATTGATGTCAATGAAACAAGTGTTTTTCAATTCCTTCATTTTTTACGTATTGTATTTTCTAAAGCAAATACGAAGTAAAACGGGCTGACAGCTTGCCATCCAGATGAGCTCCTATAAACTAGGAACGCGTTCATTTTTTATACAGTTGTGTGACAGAATACACGTCAATTTCATAGAAAAGCAGAAAAATTACAAGTTCGAAGTCAATTTGTTACATTTTGAATGGGCAATGTTGCGCGTCAGTCGCAAAACGGCGGGTAGTAGACGCATAAGCAAAGGGGAGGCGTAACCTTCATGCACGTGTAAACAATCGCACAAGGGCGCGCGGACGAAACAAACAAGCCACCCAGGATGGCGCATTTGCAGCAGCAGCACACTGCAGTGAGCGTGCTGTTTCGGGCACGCCCGCGCCCGGGTCGCAACCAAAATAAGGGCCCGCGTGAATCAAAATGCTCAGGGCCTACGCTTACCATGGAACGTCGACAACGCTCTCAAGATGTACGAACTGCAAGCTTGTAATTACGGGCGTATACGGTCCTACTCTTTTCCATTCCTTCGCTCTATATTATAGCGACATCGCGGGAAGAAAAAAGACAAAAACAAGCCCGAAGAAACAAACTTACAAAATCTACACTCGTACTAACAAGATATAGGTTGGGCCTTCTTTACGCTCGAGTTCCAGTCTTCGACAGTATTTGGCGGAAATCCTCTCAAGCATACCGACGTTTTGCTGTTTTTTTTTTTAACTGTGCTCCCGTCTTTAGTTTGAATTCGATGTGAAGTCTTCTTGTCCCTTACTTCTTTCCAAGAGAGAAGATGGCCGGGTGGATAGAGGCAAAAAGAGAAAGGGATGAACGGTGAATGGCGCGGTGAGGCCAGCCCTTGCATTGGAGTCACTAACTTTTATTACATAGAGATTCTCCTCCGCGTTCTTGCTCTATGCTGTATACGCCTCGCCGGCTCGTGGACAGGCCTCGACTCGAGTTTGGAGGCCGTCTGCTTAAATCCAATAAAACGTGCCGGAGAGTGAAGCAAGAAACAAAATGGCGAAGAGCGAAAGACGATACAGCGATGGCAGTGGCGGTGCGGAAGGGAATGTAAAGGCAGGGGCGGGGGGGTCGTAGAAATATTTAGAACAGCCAAAGGGGAGGGAACGAGAGGGAGGGTGGAGCGCTGATCACGTGTCTTGCTTCACTCTTTATTTCAAAGCCAGGAGCTTCGATGCTTCTTTCCTCCCATCTAGGGTTAATTTCGCGCCTTCCACATTTCTTGCAGCCTTTCTTACGTTCCTTTCATTTTGTTTTACTGAATACCACCCCACAGCCTAGCCCCTTCTGTCTCGTCCATATTGAATCTCGATTTTCTGATGAGCTCCTGGAACCCGTCTAACTCCCCCCACCCCCCTTCTCTGCGCACGTCTAAGCCATTGCCTCCCGTCGTCAGTGTTTCATTGTACGCCTGCTCCCGTGCTAATGTAGCACATCTCATTTTACTTCTTTCCCTTGTTTTGAAGCGTAGTTCTTTACTTTTTGCTCAGGTTCGCATGCTTTCAGGGACAAGCTAATTTAGACGTATACGACCCAAGTTTTGCTTCGAGAGCCCTACCTTGAGTAAGTTCTCATGCTTTCGTGTTTGCAATCAGGCTACGCAGCTGACGTTCCATTTCTTCCTTTTTAGTGTCGACATCAGAGACCGGAGTACCACGTTCAATACGCAATAGTGTAGTAAAGACGGTCACAAATTTAGGCATTACCCATTGCTGCTTGTAAAGCACTTGTACGAAAAAGTCTTGCAGCGCCGCTGCGTAATTTCGCACATATTCATAAGCGATGGACGTAAATTTTAAAATACGTCCATCGTTATAATGCGAGACACCTTTATTAGTTTTTCACGTTCTACTTAAGTCACGGCCGTTTAAAGCACCGTTGGTTTTATCTAACAGATAGCATTAGTAGCTATATGTTGCGGATGCTCCGGGTATAGCTCAATAGCACTGTATAAAAATAAACAATTTACATAAATTTTTTGAACACCATGAAAATGCCACGTTTGCGCAGAACGCATAGCTCAGTCACAGCGAAAGCTCAAAGAGCGGCCTTTCAGAGCATTTTCTAAACTTCTTTGGGGTAACTGCTACAAGCACACTGCAGTGTACCCACTACGCCATAAATATTCACAAGTTTTGTGTAGTAGGCCAGCATTCACTATGCTATATCCTTCGTCACTGATTGGAGAAGGGTGGTATCCACTACTAACTTGTTTGGAATGTTGTGAATTTTTTTTTTCGCCGTGCCTGACGGTGATGAAGAATTATGCCTAAAGTTGGTATGTGCTAAAGTTAATGGGTGTTCATAAACAAGTTTTCTAGTGGGTTGAAGCATTGGACGACTCAGTCGTCACGCGATTCACATTAGGTGGCGCCTGCTGTTCCTTTGGTATTATAAAATGCTTTATCATTAGTATTAACGCCATTCCTTCCCGACATCATGCCTGCCTAAGGGCAATATAGAAACGAGTTCCTGAGAATGCTTGGCTGGCACGCAGCAGACCCCGGTTCGAATCCGATTGTGTCATTAGTGCTTTTCATTTACTAAGTATATTTTTCCTTTAGGTACTCGTTATGGACACCGGTGGCATCTGCTAGGCAACTTCGGCACCGCGCGCGATCGTCTTTTGATTTCATAACAGCTTTCGCTGTAAAGCATCATATGTCATATATCAAGAACTAATAGATCGAGTTTCCCGTGATTTTATCCAGCATCTATAACAAGGTTTTTGTTGCCCCTATGTCCACAATGCAGAAGGTTTGATAAAGGATCACAGCTGTATATGTACACACAATATTTTTGTCCAGATTCAACACCAGACACCCCGAGTAAGAATCCAGGAAATGCGAAAGGCTGGCATTTCCTATTTCCGGCATTTTTTTACTTATCTGCAGTAGCGTTGTGCAGCAATTTGAATGTTCGTCCAAGACGCAAAATATGAGCGTTCTTATGAGAGAGACGACAAGCTTTAATGAAATTCTAGGAGATTTCAGCCTCATTTCTAGCCTGACTTATTACTCCGGCCATCGGGTGGTGAATACCGTATGTACAGTGGTCACAAAAACACAGAACTAACAACTACGGTCTCAAACACAGATAATGCACTAATAGGTCATTCATAGCATTAAGTTTAGCCGAGTTGACTTAAAAAAGAGCAACAAAGGTTTTGTGTTGTGCATCGCAAAACCGCTGTGTTTTTACGGGCCGAGAAAGCGTAGCAGACCAAAGTCGCATTGCAAATGCAGTTCGGCACTTTTTATAGAAAACTCCACCGCACATAACTGTAGTTTAGTACGGTCTCATCAAAAGTATTATTTAATTTAGTCACGATTGGGTTCTTCCACCGACTCAGTTATTCAAAAATATTTTACAACGCACCATTGTGCCCTAAATAAACTGAGAATACATTGTCGCAAAGAGCGTGGCGGGGGTGATGTCAAAAACAGCTTGATATTTTTATAAAAGCTTCAGAAATATTACGACGTTATACTACAGCATCTGTGTAGCGGAATTTTGCACAAAAAAGTGACACGAAAAAGAGCGGTCCAGCACTCAGGTAACTTATTTACCTGTATATCTAAACCCGTTGCTCTTGAGCGATCTATTTTCTCGGCTCAGTTTCATTCTGAACATTCCTAATGACCCAGAGACTAAATAGTATATGAACGCGCCGAGTGGAACTCAATGGGGCGGTCGTGAACGTACACTTATGAAGACCACGTCGTTATTCAGCTTGACCCATGTTCTCGTAAAAGCGTGCAGGAACGAGGAAGCTATGACGCTGGTAACAATTAAAGAAGGCTATCGGCGCTTTTAAAGTTCTACAACTTTGTGCAAAGATTTGTGCAATTTTGATATGACATACGAAAGAAAAAAAACCACCGCCAGAACACCTACAGAGTCCTGTTCGCCACTTGTGCATAAAAATATCGCCCATGAGGTCTGCACACCTGCATACATTGCCTTGCGCTCTTTTTGAATGTTTATGCCATTGGTCTGTTATACACGGATAACCACTCCTTTGTGCAAACCATACGCAAACTGGCAAACTTTCGGATAATTTAGAATCTTTTAAAAGATTTCGGTAGGCTTTCTTGTAGCGCACGTAAAAGACGGCACACAAATATACAAGCACACATAAACATGCAAGGAACACACAAACTTGTGGACCTCTAAGTGTGCCTATTCATTTTCTGTCCCTTCTTTTACGTTCGCTATACGTGGAAACTTACCGAAGATGTGCCACAAGAAGCCCGCATCACCTGCCTCGTTAACTTTATTTCTCATAGACTGCAGTGCGGAAACGTGAACAGCTGAGCTTATTTAGTAACGAATGCAGCCACCAACAATACAGCTAAAATGTTCGATACAGCACTTATAGATGCCGACGTGCCTTACCGTAGATCAAATTACTCGATGGCCAACGACTGCTTTTGTGGCTATCAGGGTACAGCGTGTATCACTTGTATTTTGATATTCATTTTCCGGGCTCAAGTTCGCGTGAGTGAAAATTTTCGTATATCCCAGCTTTGCTGCAGTCTTCTTCACCGTCACAGCCCCGTAAAAATATACAGTTATTTTTGCTGTCCTTTCCATCTCTCTTTCTCATTTTCTCTTTCAGAATTCCCTATTTCTTTTACTTGTGTAAAGTAGTATAACGTTTCTTTATAAAGTTATTAGCTTTTCTATCTTTATTCGTGTTTCTGTTTCTTCTTGAAATACTGGACTTATAAGCACGCGCTGATGAGCAGCTGCAATGCTTTCTCCTTATGAAAATAAAGAAACACTTTTCAATTTCACTTTCAACATGACAAAAATATTTTATTGTTTTTTTGTCCAAGAAAACATGCAGCATACAGCAGTTCTAGAATTCGCACACATAACTTTAGCATACAGCAATTCAAAGAATTTGGTTGAAGTGTTTTTTTGTTTGCTCATTATAGCTGTACAACTGCGTATGATGGTGGCGCTACTTTTGTGGCAGTCATGCATACTAAGACGATAAAGATTACGTCATAATTAAATAAAAATTTTCGACGCCTATGTGAGCAGTCTCTGATCCATCATTACAACAGGGATTGTGTCGTTGTATTACTTTGCGATATGAAAATTATGTAAGCGTTGTGATTGCTTGTTCGACGTAGTTTATCTATATTATATTGCCCTTAAGTTCATGCTGACCAACTCAGCATTCCTGTTATTACATATGCCACTGCATTTCGACATATTTGGGTGATCCTATTCAAACGTCATTTTGAACTGGAGCTATGTGAAAATTTAAGAGAGTTTTGTGGGCAAAGATAGCAGAAAAGGGGATTACTGTCCATATGCAACAGCGAGTGACAGTATGGTAAGGCAAACTCGTGCCTTAATGACCCATGAATAAATAACACCCCCAGATAATCACTACCACGTATTATCATTTTAATCAGCTGGCTATTGTAACATAAGAAGCTTCGTAGTGGTCTCCTGTTGCATCAAGTTTTCAGAATTCATTCATTTACCTAATGCTCATCTACTAAGCATACATGCTCTAATAGTACTACGTCATCGCTGATAATTGGTCCAGGAGGTATAGAAAATCAAAGCAGTGATTTATACAAAAATAAATACTGGTTTTCGCAAACATATTGAATATATTGGCTGCGTCAGTGAGCGTGTATAAATTCACAGTGTTATTTTTATGTTTGTTTCTTCCCTTACATCATATTCCTCGTCCGCTACGTGTATATTGCTTCTTTTTTTACCTTTCTTATCTTTTTCTCCGCCTAACCACTTTTACCTGAACCCGGGGAGTTTTCACGTTCGTTTTTTCTCCGCCACTGGCCAGCCCCGTTGGCTAGTATAATGTGTAGTGCCGAAACAAATTGAAGTACCTAGTACTTTCGAGCTCTTGCAGTGGGAACGCTTTTCTGATGGATGCGAAAATGGTCGAGGCCCGTGCCCTCAGATTCAGATTTCTGTTAAAGAAACTCAGGTTTACGGTTGCTAGAGCCCTCCATTACGGCATTAGTGATAATAATACTCTATCAATGCATTCCTGAATACAGCCGTTGTTGTACTATTTCCCGTTCGTCAAGGAAAGCATAAATACAAACTTCGCTTAAGTAACAATAACAGTGAAGAATGGTTGATAATTGCTGACAGTTCCCACTGCTTTGCGCTGCATATAAACCGGCAGCACTCAGCTGGGAAGCTATGAGTTAAAAAAAGAAAAGAAACGAGTCTGTCAGAAAGTCATGATCCAGAGTCCGACTTGGAAGTATAGGTGCAGCAAAAGCGAACCAAACCTGATAGGAGGGGGCAAAGATTCTGGCGGTAAATGAAAAAAAAAAGTGTAAGCTGGGTCTGGGCACGTGATTGACGTGCCCTATTGTCAACTTGGCGCTGGCCCAGCTGCGGCGGCGGGAAAACCAAAAGCCACCCGACCTTTCTCGGCTGAAAGAGGCGGCGCTCGGGTCTCTCCCGTGGGACGAAGATGCCCAAACGCGGGGTTCTTCTGAGAGGCTGCGGAAGCTTCCCTTCTTCCTTCCGTCCTTCCGAGCTCCACGCGTGCCGACAGACGTGTGCAATCGTGCCATAGCTAAGCGCTGGCTGGTATATGCTTCATCCACCACAGTTATAGCCCCGAGAGGCAATGTATATATTTGGAGCACTTGCTTAAGAGGACGGAAAGAAACATTGTGATCACAGGGCTAACCGATAGGAGAAGCCTTTGCAGATGCATTGGGGAAATTTCATGCCAGATTTAGGTGCTTTTTTTTCTCTTATTTATCCTCGAAAGAAGAACGTCACGAAGGGGTAAAAAGTGTAAAACTATTGTTTCGCTTGCTATTAATGTATAAGACAATACTACCACGTGCGCTACAAATTTTTTTATTTTTATGTTGCCGATCGGTTCCATTGTGAATGCCTTGTGTAATCACTACCTTGCTTGTGCCGCGCCGGAATATCGAACACTCTCCTTTGCTTTACATCGTGTTCTTAGGCTTTAGCGCACAACATGAACAGTATAATTGATTTAGAACCAAGCAACCACCAACTATAGGGCTGTGATATTCGAATATAGCCATGAAAGGTGGGAAGTAATGATTTGATTGATATGTGTGCTTTAACGTCTCAAAACCACCATATGATTATCAGAGACGCCGTAGTAGAGGGCTCCGGAAGTTTCGACCACCTGTGGTTATTTAACGTGCACCCAAATCTGAGCACATGGGCCTACCTACAGCATTTTCGCCTCCATCGGAAATGCAGTTGCCGCAGCCGGCATTCAATTCCGCGACCTGCGGGTCAGCAGCCGAGTACCTTAGCCACCAGACCACCCCGGCGGGGCAAAGGTGGGAAGTAGGCACGAAGCGCAGGCCGTAAGAAAGTGTGCGAGTGCCACCTCTCGTTTAGTCCTTGGAATGTCCGCTAGGCGGCCATGCTTCTATATGCTGAATATATGGTGAAAAGATGCGAGATGGTGGTACTTGGAGTGTTCATTAGATGGACGGACGGATGGACGAACGAACAGACTGACAAATGCACGGACGGACGGATGGACGGATGGAAGAATGAACGTACGAACGGTTACGCAGATGTGTGCACGGTAGGACGGAAGCAAGAACAGACGGACGGATGAACGCTTCGCCCCACTCATCATCATGCACTGCGTGGATATGCTGCGATTTTTTTTAATAGGAAAGAAAGCGCAACACTGAAACTGAAACCCAACCGGGTAGTACAGTCTTCGCGTGATGTAGAAGTTGGCAAAACTAAAAGTTATAACAGGGTGGCGACTTGAGCTAGTTGGTACTGCATTCTAAAAGGAAAATTGTCTTTTTGTGGCCAGAACATTAAAACAAAAAGAAAACTCAGAACGCAAACTTACAACGTATTTAACAAGTGAGGGGGGCGAGAAGATGACGCCGAGAAAAAGGGAATGACACGGCGAATGATGTGCAAAATGCCTCATTCACGTCTTGAAATCACACTTAAACCAAAAAGATACAGGTATCCATTGTTCAGCGAGTTAATAGAACCGGCACGTACTCACTCATTTCCTCTCTTACGCCTCAAAAACGCTTCATATACTTCAGGTGCCTCTTTTCTTTATACCTTATCATTGCTTGGCAATCAAAAACATTAGGGTATGCCCAGGCTTGGAACAGCGACTGTTCTATCTGTCTTCTTTTCTGAAACGTGCCCCGCCGCGGTGGTCTAGTGACTAAGGTACTCGGCTGTTGTCCCGCAGGTCGCGGGATCAAATCTCGGCTGCGGCGGCTGCATTTGCGATGGAGGCGGAAATGTTGTAGGCCCGTGAGCTGAGACTTGGGTGCATGTTAAAGAACCCCAGGTGACCTAAAGTTCCGGAGCCCTCCACTACGGCGTCTCTCATATCATATGGTGGTTTTGGGACGTTAAACCCCACATATAAATCCATCTTTTCTGAAACGTCCTGCGCAAAAAGAAATGATTGTCGAAAAGTGTGCATGGGATACCGGTCTTGCCAGCACGTATCATGATTGCTGCGAAGAGCAGGCGCTCAGGGAAAAGTAAGACTGTCACAACAGCCTTACCATGTCTGTGACAGATGGAGCTAAACGCGTAGTCTCCTCAGTGCTGTCACAAAAGGACAGCTCTGATTCAGACGCATAGTGGGGCCAACTATAAATATATATCCTCTAACATGAAGCAGCACACAACTGCTTTGCTGCTTGCTTGCCCGGTGTCGCATTCAGCCGTCAGATAAACCGCCTGTACAGGCAAGTCAAGTTTGTGGGGCCACGATCGGGTAAATTGCTATCGCTGGGAAGTATGCGGGCTAACCTAAGATTCGTAATATATCTGCGGAAAGAGTGCATAAATTTTTTTTGTAAGAGTGACGTTTAAATTTACGTTGGCGGGGCAGAAAGAATTTATTGTAAAGCGATTACGAGCCACCTTTTGCATGAAACTCTAGGCCTGGTCTTGGTGCACCCTGCATATGTTAAAAAAAGTGCTTCCGTATGGTAGGGTGCACGCTTGGGACATTTCTGTGATGTTTGCGCTTGATCACTATTAAACCGTTAGGTGTTACTACACTTTCTGTGTGGTAAAGCAGTGCTGTTAGCTGAAACGCTGTAATATTGAGACTAAAGGTAATCGTTGCCTCCGAGTGTTTCGTAGTTGTTCAAGTAAATATACGAAAATCGTGTGCAACTAAAACGCAACACCACTTGTCACCCATCACGCGCACGCCCACAACTAACTGAATTTCGCACGCCGCACCAACGAAGCATTGGCCAAACAACATATCTGATTTTTGCCTTGTGGGCAGCTGACGATGTGTTGGCAGTAGTGGCACTTCAGTTTCTTCACTTCCGTCACATTGCCGTAAATTACGTCACGCGCCAGAATTTACCAATTATTGTAGGAAAGTATTTGGCAGATTTGGGGCGATCTTTAAAATATACTTTCGAAAGTTTTGCGTGCCTCTCCAGCCTATAGATTGGCGTAAATTACGGAAACGTAAAAAGAAACGTAAATGCCAAGCGAATTTTATTAGGTTACATTTACTTCAAAAAGCCACCGGTGTTAGTCTTTACCACTCCAACTGCATCCTTCTTCACGGCCCTGAACATGTAACAATAAAAGGCTATTTGAACATGAGGAGTACGGATAGATGTAGTAAACTCATTTAGGTCATCCAACATACCTTGGTTTTAAAGAGCATGTTTCGAAAAAGAAAAGAAAGCGTTTGAGTGTCATGACACAAGGGCTTGTTTTTTTAACGAAAGCGCTGATTCTTTAGCAAACGAGGGGCTTTCGGTACCAATAATTTCTGTTTTCACACTTACAACATACATTACAATTGCATGATTCGGCAAGCTATTTTCCGAAAAATGCTTATCAGACTCTGTCTTGACAGCTTCTATAAGAACCTAATATTTTCCTAGAACCGTGAGTCATCATGGTCGAACATAATGGAAGTGGCCTTAACCAAGCTTCGCTGCCGGGTTGCCTCCTTCAACTTTTACCTGCGTAGATCAAGTCTGGCGCTGTCTCCGCTGTGTCTCTTCTGTAAGGAGGAAGAAACAATTAGTCATTACCTTCTATACTCTCGCTGGTACACGTCATTGAGGAGAAGATTGATACCACCACCTCTTCGAAACTTGGGTCTGGAAACATCCGAATCAGTTGTTCTATCATTTGGCGCCTCTACTCTGGGCAACACTCGGAGGGGTGTTTACTACGCCATAAAGAAATTTATCAGTAAGACTAAAAGATTGTTGAGCTAAGTTCTCCACCCTTTAAACATATAAACATTTAAATCCAGTAATTAAATTTGTTGTGTTACCTATCCCTAGCTTAAACGAGAATTAATGCGAAGAAACACAAAAAAAATCACCTTGCACTCGGCCATTCTCATGCATTGAGTAAGAGCTAGGAGAAGAGGAGAAGAAAAAAAAAGCTTTTTGCTCATACTTGTAGCTCATACCCTCCAGTGGGTATGAGCTACAAGTGATTGGCAACAAGAATAAGAACAATTAACCAAGAAGTAAGCGGCAGATTACCCGCCGCTGAATTTATAGCGTTGCGGGGCTTGTCTACTGAGAGGTAAGTCGTGGAATTCAATCTAGGCTATGTAGGCCGCATTTCAATTGAGGCAGAATGCTGTAGACCTGCAGTCTTAGATGCAGGTGCGCGTTCAGAAACCTCAGGTTGTCAAATTTTCCGCAGCACTCCATTACGGTGCCTCTAAACATCATAGCATGGTTTTGCGACGTAAACACCTACCATGATTGATTGATTGATTTGTTGGGTTTAACGTCCCAAAATCATTATTTGATTATGAGAGACGCCGTAGTGGAGGGCTCCGGAATTTTTGACCACCTCGGTAAACACTTACCATCAATAATATTATTTTAAGTGGCATACCGATAAGTCCGCAAGGTCACATACTTTTGTAAAAATTGCCAATTTGCTCTCAAGATCCTATTTAATGCCAGCGTGGCACTGACGACAATCCTCAGGTGTACATTACGATATTCCGATTGCGGGTATCTGTATGCATTTTTATTGGCATGACATGAGCAGATGCTGCACACAAGTAAACCGCCGTTTATTCCTCAACCTTCAGAGTTGCGGCACATAGAACATATATTGACCCAAATTTTCGAGCATGAGAAATGCGCAGCCCAAAGAATATACATCTTGAAGTTAACCATGACCCAACGATATCAAAAAAATACAAAGAACAATACTCAAAGTTATATACGTAATTTGTTGTATCCACAAAAGGGGGCGGGAAAAAACAATACTATAGGCCTAATCGTTCACATAATGCCACGACACAATATTGTCACAGAAAAACAAGTAGCTGTTGCTTTTCAGACTTCCGTGCACTACCCTGAGCTCAGCGACAGCAACTTACTGATGTTCCTTAGGTTTTATTACTTTACGTATGCTGTTACTTAATATACATGAACCAGTATAAACGCGTCAAAATGTCATTGTATACTTATACTGTAATCTCCGCTCTTCTTTTCTATCTCTTTCCTTTCTATTATTCTCCTTTCCCCCATCCCAAGTGTAGCGTAGCCAACTGAGCCGAGCTTGGATAACCTCCCTGCCTTACCTCTCTATTTATCTCTCTCTTTCCGCTAGTGATTTCGCAAGCAGCGCTGGATCCATTCTGCTCAAGTTACGCTCAAGATAGCTTGCATCCACGAGGTTAGGTTAGCTTAGCTAGTATTTAGCCTCCTCTATGATTCCTGAGCCTCTCGTGCTCGGTACGCAATCGCGAAGTGCCCATGCGTTTGCTTTCGTGCTGCCCACTTCTCAAGAGTCACTTTTCCTCAATAGGCTAGGTACAGATCATCTTGTTCTTCTTGAAACGACCCTTAAATATTGTTGATTTCAGAAAGGCGTTGCATCAACTTGATGGGCCGTTTAATAAAATGGAACTCATGAAACAAATCATCACAAGAAACAATTGCTAGCAGGCTTTGTCTTCTTTTTTTATTGGTACGTTTATGCAATTAGCCGGATCCAGGTTGTTCAATTACAGTTTCAACGTGAATGGTTGCACCGGGACTTTTGCATTGCTGATCTGGCTATTCCCTTCTCCATCGTTTTTTTTTATTGCTTCAATCACTCGTTTCCTACTATACGACCCATTCCACATGAGGCATATTGAGTCACACCTAGTAATGTGAAGAACATCCTCGTGCACCAACATGGCCTACATTTTTTGCGTATCGAATCATGTTATAGACAGTAGCTTTACGATTAAATATGAAATCGCACTCATAACCACTTACTTCCTAATGCTGAATCAATTTAGTTGGCTTAAAGAAATTCAGGTGTTGCTAGTGACGTCTAACGTGAGCAGCACGGATCGTTTATTCTTACCGGAGTGTTTGTATAGGGCTGTACTACCAGTAACATGTTGTATATAAGATGATGCGCCAGTAACAATACCAAAAAGAAGTATTTATGGCTAACCTATTCACTGCAGAAAAGCTGGCGATGTGTATTTGCCACTAGGAGGTCTCCGTATCAAGCAACATGACAACATGTACAGTTAGCGGAATAAAGCTAGCCCGTACTGATGAATCATGGTTGGTATATGGATTGATTGATTTATTGATCGATCCATATACACACACAGGCAAAGGTGACATGGTGCAGATTGTTTATTTCATTATGGCCACATGCGAAGGCCTACACTCCACCATTTCATATTTTACCACAGAATGAGGGAATGAAAAAGATTTATTCTCGCAAAGGAATTTTCGCGCCGAAAGTTGAGCCCTAATAGTCTAGTGCCCCTGCGGCACTTCCCATTTTCCGAGCTCTGTCAATCAGCTTGAGCTGTTCTTCGGGCTTCGATCAATGCTTTGGTATCTACCACTACCTTTAAGTTTTGGCAGACCCAGTGGTAGCCGAGGCATATACGGTTCATGATGAGTTAATACGTGCATACAAACGGCTTTCTTAATGAAGTTTGGCATTGACGATGTGAGTACAGTGAATCAACAAATACTTTACCCGCAGTAAGGCACATATTGTGAATGAGTATGTCAACGAAAAGAAAAAGCGAGAAAAATCTCACTGACTTCGTACTCAGAAGTATCCCTCAGAGCAAATCCACTTTTCCTGCTTCCATCGAGAGGCGTGCACGCAGCTGGTGGCAATATGACCAGCCCAGTCCAAGGCCCGCGTCAAGTTAGCCGTCCGAACGCGCTGTGTCCATTTTCGCGGGATATGAAATTCGCTCCCGTCCACGCGGATATTTGTGTTTTCCCTCGACGACAACGACGTCCCATATGACGCGTCGCATCTCTGTCATATCGGCAAGCACAGATCCGGCCGCAGAGCTTCTCGTGTTGCTTCCGAGATCGAATGCGCCACGGTTCGCCGCCTCACTCACACTGAGCAAATGTTTTCCCTCGAGCAGCGTCGGGTTTCGCTGGACGCAATCGGAGTTCTCAATTTCATTTTGCCGTTCGCGCGCTTTTGTTTGACGTTGGGAAGCAGGCAGCCAGCGCGTAGAATATCAAAAACGAAAACACGGTATTATAACGAGAGTTATTCACGTTTAGCATCAGTGACTGTATGCTGAAGCATTTCGCCTGCTTAAGGTTTTCGACTGTGAGCGTTAAATCAATACACGAGGCATGCTTCAACGAGAGAGCATTTTTCTCTGCAGACAATACAGGTGCCGTTATTTAATACAGGGCGTACCAGTTATCAAACAGCCCGATTTTAAAAAAGAGGAACTTCCTTACGTGAAGAAAAGCTAGTGGATATTGTTCCCAGTGTACTGTAGAAACCGCTACTAGTTTTTAAAGGGTTAAGCTCCTCTTAGTTTAACCTTGTCCTGCGTCACGCGTAACCAGCAGTATCAGACACACAGACAAACAGATGGACCAACAGACAGACAGACGGACGGACGGATGAACAGATGGATGCACAGATTGTGGGACGGACAAAAGCATGGACTGACAGATGGACGGATAAACGGGCGCACAGATAGGTGGACGAACGAATGCACGGAAAGATGAAAGGACGGACGCGCGGATGGACAGACAGACAGACAGACAGACCAACAGACAGAAAGACAGACGCTTCGCCCCACTCATTATCCTTCACTCCGGGGATATAACATGACTTTGTTTTCATTATTGACAATTATAAATTAGTCACAATCATAACTGTAACTCGAAAAGTACTTCCCCGCCGCGGTGGTGGCTAAGGTACTCGACAGCTGACCCACAGGTCGCGAATGAAATCCCGGCTGTGGTGGCTGCATTCTGATAGAGGAGGAAATGTTCTAGGCCCGTGTGCTCAGATTTAGGTGCACGTTAAAGAACCCCAGGTGGTCAAGATTTCCGGAGCCCTGCACTACGGCGTCTTCCATAATCATATAGTGGTTTCGGAAAGTTAAACCCCATATATCAGTCAACTCGAAAAGTACTCGCCAGTTTACAAAATGTCATGGAGGCAGATGTGCGCATCTTGAAACGACATTTGTCTGTGCTACATTTAACCACATACGAAATGCGTGCTCATATTTTTGTTAATAAAAAGCCCACGAAATATCAAAAATAACACCTGACTAAACAGCTGCGCGCATCGGAAAGAAGCACCCTCAGACAAACTCATTTTGAGATTGTCTGTAGCAGTGAAGGAAATGTAGAAAGAAAAAAATTCCTGGTCACTATATCTGACACTTCCCGTCCGAAGAAACGCGCCGCCTTGATCTCAGCAGGAGGCTTTAATTGCTCAAAACAGTGATCTGGCCGCGTTATCAATGATAACAGTCACCGTGAGAAATTAATGGAGATAGCGGTGCACAATCTACCGGAAGGAATCCCTGCAAAACTGCGACACGTGTTGTTGGCACCTGACCTAAACCCTTGCCAACGTGCTAAACACTGTCCCTGGCAACGGAAAGGAGGCAGAGTGGTTGCTTTTGGTAAGATTCTTTGAGGCCGCTGCTTTCATGTGTGAGTGTGAGCGCAGTGATTTTTCACGTTTCGCGGGCTTGCTTTATTCACAGAAAAAATGAGCGCACAAATATTTCGCTGTTGGAAGTAGAACAGGCAGATTCAACATGTGCACATCTCCCTCATTGACATTTTGATAATTAGACGAGTACTGCTTTAGTTACAAATATCATTATAGCAAATGGGCTCATGGTCATTACAAAAATGGCAGCATATCCACGGGGGTAAATGATGGAGAGTGGGGCAAAACATCCGTCCGTTCATTCGTTCTTGCTTCCATCAGTTCATGCGTCCGTCTGTGTGACCATCCCTGCGTCCATCTGCCCGTCCGTGCGTGCGTCTGTCCGTGCTTCCGCACGCCCATCCGTGCGTCCGTCACTGCGTTCGTCCATGCGTCTGCCCCTGCGTCCGTCCATGCGTTCATCCGTCTGTGCAGACATCCGTGCGTCCGTCCATGCATCTGCTGTGTGTCCGTTCGTCTATCTATAGTCAACACTCTAAATACCACCATCTCACATCTTTTCATCATATATTCCGTATATATAGAAGCACCGCCATCCAGCGGACATTCCACGAACTAAACGAGAGGTGGCACACGCACACTTTCTTACGGCTTGTGCTTCGTATCTACTTTCCGCCTTTAACCACCTCGAGTTCATGGTATGTACTAGTTCACTGTATTCGTGGCACTGCGGCCTGACGCTCGCTAAACCTTTCTAAAACCAAGGAGGTTGTATAACGTAGCAACCATTTCTTGTCAGATAGGGCTCATTGTACATGCCAATGGCTGCTTATGGACAACGAGAGACAGGAGAATTCGGCTTTCAGTTAACGCGCACGCTGCGAATTTTTTATTGTTCATCAACGCACAGGAGAAATCTCCCACAGGCACCACCTTGCAGGTCAAAGCGTAAACATGTTACGTACTACGACGAGGAACGAACGGGTGCCGCTTTAAGGAGCTTCGCCCCTAAAACATGAGTAGCAGCTATTTAAGTTTACTGGGAACATTACGCTCTAGGTTTGCTTCGCGACACCCTGTTCCTTTTTTTTAAATCCTGCTGCGTGATAACCGGGACGCCCAGTAAAGGGGACATTGATGTCTTACTTGATAGTAACGAATATCACTCTTTCAGCACAGAGAGGTAATTTTTCTCGAGAGTATGCAGTGAGGGTGATGCAGACGTTACAGTGCGAACTAAAAGCGGTCAATGTAAAGAAGTGGTACCACCACGAGGCACTTGAGTCTACTTTTCAGATCACTTTTGATAATTTATTTATAAGCAATAAACGCGGTGTCATATTGTATTAGGCTCTCGCGTGATAAATGCTGTTGTGTACGGGGCCTCATCAGTTTCTTTCTTGATTGTTTTTCTGCCCGATTCTACCTCCCGTTTAGTACAGCCTCTCTTCACTTTGCCTTCTCTCTCTCTTCTCCTCAGCTTTCTTAGAAAAATTAATTTGAAAAGGCGGCTGTTACAGCGACGTCTCGTACCACGCAAGCGTGGTGGAAAGGTAATGGACTGCATGTCTCTGTGTGCTATGTTATGTGTTGTCCTTCTCTCTCTCTCTCCACTCTTTTCTCTACCACTTTCAGTCTCCTCGTTCCCCTTCCCCGTGCAAGGTAACGAACCGGCTTTTCTATTCTGGTTAACCTCCCTGCCTTTTCTTTACCATTTCTTCCTCCCCTCTCTCTCTCTTTGGTTAGCTGACTCGTTCACTACGGAAACTAAAAAAAATGTTTAGGGACCCTGAAGCTTCGTCTTTAGGAGTTGAACGTGATAGCGACACCGTGTTCCTAGTGCTTATTTTGAACACTTAGTGCATGAAACCTTTTCGAACTCGCTACGCACCCCCTACAAGGCCTTAAAGGAATAGCCGCAGTAGCATGTGTGCCTTTTGTAGTAGGGTACCGGCTCTCAGTTATGGTGCCATTTTGATAATCACATATTCCTACGCCCGTTGGCAATGAGCGCTTGTACCATGGATCATTACTGCAATATTCCATGTTGCATTATGAAGCATGTATTCAGGACGCGTCTGTTTGTAAAGCATGAAAGTTACTTTCATTGCAATTTCGAGCAGAGAAAGTTCTTTTCTCTGCTTCCAAATGCAGAGGCGGGGCCGTGTGGTAGAACATCCGGTTGCCACGCAAACGACCCGGGTTTGATTCCCCTTTTCACTTGAACAACCCTTGTTCAGTCACCACTCTGCTCCAGGATTCTTTATCATTTAAATATTTTATTTGCATCGTTCTCAATTTTTCGGTCACGCATAAGATGATGGCTTTTCACTCACAACCAACGACACCGATGCCGACACTGTTGCCGACGCCGAAATTTCGGCGAAACGAGCGCTTTAACGATATCGCGTAAAAACTCAGCCGCTATTGAGGCACCTTGGTATTTGAGGCCTTTTCCCCTTTCTGTCTTCGTTGGGTCGGTACATCTACGGCACCGCGCTCAGGAGTAGTTCGGCTTCTTGCATTTCAACGAACTACTAGAGGTAACGTCAGCAGCACGGTTAAATATCAGCCTTTCTCTCAGAAAGCTTATTTGCCACGTTCGCGTTTTGTGTTCTCCCTAAGAGGTTACAATATGTGTTACCTGATAACTACGCAACGAAATGTTCGTTAGAGAGCATACCTCTTTTATGAGCTCCAATCATCATATGTAATGTCAATAAAAAGTTCCTGCCATTCAAGTATATATGAACTTCGACTTTTCAGTTCACAGCAGCCTCACTCAGGTACTACTGACTTTCGGATGAGGCACCAATTAGGAAGGAAGGGAACTTTTGCAGAGAAGCGGAAGAAGGGGAAGCAGAAGAGGTTAGAGAGGAAATTTAGAACTGTTATTTACCTCTTTGATATTCGTTTTTTGTAGACAACCCTGATTTTCGCCTGTTAGCGTTTGTAAAGAACAATACTTTTTGTCGTAGGATTGTTCCAGTTAGCTGAATCGGGCTTATATACTTACATGTTTCATGATAAGAAACGCTGTCACTATAGCCAGCGTTTGGACAAGTGGCCTTGTCTTCTTGAAGACCCCAGCTCGGAACGCTGACGTCGGCGATAGTTCCAGTTTCAATAATTTGTCATCTCTTCAAGTCTACATCTACTTTTGAAGCTCTGCCCTGACTTTTATACCATGAGGTTAGAGTAACAGGGCATATGTACAAGATGAGACGGGAATATACAGAAGCTGGTTTCATCGTAACACGACATTTATGGTAGTTTTTGAATATCAAACTAATTTCACATTCCCCGAGACGCGATATCTGAAATATTTCCCGCCATGGTGCATCAGTGGATACGCTTCCAGACTGCTGACACGAAGGTGACGCCTTCGATTCTGGCCTGCGGCGGTCGCATTTCCGTGGAGGCGAAACAGTTGGAGCCCGTGTGCTGTAAGTGCACGTTAAAGAAGGCCAGATAGTCAAGACTTCCGGTGCCTTCCACTGCAGCACGTCGCATAATCACATCGTGCTTCTGGGACGTAAAATTCTAGATGTAATTATTATGATTCAAATATAGTCACTTCCGCGCACACACAACCTTTTTACGAAGGGCGCCTTCAGGATGGCGCCTTTACTCGCAAATCAGCGTGACGTTGGAAAATATTATATTTATTCTATCCTATACAGTGCCCAGCTTTAGAGCAATATTCGGCACATCTTGGCACGGAGATTGGAACCGGCTAGCATATACTTCTTGCGCAGCATAGGCGGGCAAAGCCAACGTGCATCTCAGCCAAAGACAACGTGGGGCATGCGGAGCAGATTGCGGTTCGGCTCCGATGGAGACTGTGCTGGGTGCTATAAGAACGCCTGCTCTGTGTATACCCGAGAATGATGGTTCCCGGAAATTAAGAGAGACACTGTCCCTCCCTTCTCTTCCGACTGCCGGCCAGCTGCGATCACAGGCGCACGTGTGACGCATACAAATAATCTCGTTTTCACGTACGCGTGTGAAGCTTCTTGCGGCTGGAGACGCGAAGGCGCAGATGGCCAGCACAGATGCAGTAGTAGCGCTGATGCTACTATATATCATCAGCCGTATATGGCGGTGGCGTGCCCGTTCGCAAAGGGGGGCACCGCGAAGGCTACGGCTCTCTGTTTTTCCCTCTCAATATCTCTCCATCTATATCTTTATCAATCTATATGTAACTATATATGCGTTGATGCCACCGGAGACCTTCCCTCTGATGAAGGATGGTTCAACGCGCCTAACATCGCACGCTTCGCTTTGACGCTGCCTGACAATGTTAATAGTAGACACTGTGCATTTCTTGCCCATGGAGGGGAAGTCATTCTTTGGTATCTAATGAGTAAAGTCATGGTATGTATGTATGTATGTATGTATGTATGTATGTATGTATGTATGTATGTATGTATGTATGTATGTATGTATGTATGTATGTATGTATGTATGTATGTATGTATGTATGTATGTATGTATGTATGTATGTATGTATGTATGTATGTATGTATGTATGTATGTATGTATGTATGTATGTATGTATGTATGTATGTATGTATGTATGTATGTATGTATGTATGTATGAACATCCCGTAAATGTCCTGCTCTACACTAAACAGTTGCTCACAACGTATGCAGTAGCTAATAAAAGGCAGGTGCGAACAAGAGAATCCTGACGATGAATCTGGATACATTCTGGATAAACTGATACACATATTTGCCTCCCTGGGGTGAACACATAGCATGGAAGACAAAGATTGTTTACGCTGTGCCACAATGGCGACGCAAGCTGGCACTAGAGTTAGTAAATGACCGTTACGCTACAGGATGCCCAGATTCACAGTGTGTCTATCACAATGTCGAAATATCACGCGTTCAGCCAGTATGCATATGCGGCAAGAAAAAAGAAGCGAAAGAAACTGTTTTCACACTATAATTTTATTGTATTTGTCCCGAGGAAGACCAGTTGCCACGCATATATACAGCGGCGCACACCATGCACATCACGCGTTCAGTATTCTTGACAGCGTAGTCCATGGCGCGGGTAGCACAGAAGCCATCGAGGCGCAGCGAATGCAAAAACCAATGGAAACGATGGCGCGAAGAAATGTCTGCTGAGGAACGTGAGTGAGGCCCGGGTTGAAAGCCAATCATTGCTTCGAGAGGCGTGAAGGAAGAAAAGGAGAAGGAAGGAAAGAAGGAGGTCCCTGAAAAGGGAAATCAAAGGAAAAAAAACTTACAATAAAAAGTAAAAATTCTGGGCTTCTCAAAGCATGCTCGAACGAAGGCGGCGAAAGAATTTAAGAAGCTAGAAGAGGAGAGCTTTAAAGCGCAGCGAAGAAAGAACAGTTCTTATGCAAATGAACGTGACGGAGTGGTGCACACAATGCTGTATCTTGTATTTCTTTCTTTGAGATCCAGTTTCGGTTTTCGTACCTCTTTTGCAGCGCTTCATAGTCGTGCTGCTAAAATGGGTTTAATAATTCGGTGCATTGAAACCAGGACGGCGCAAAATGTTGAACAACTTGTCTCTTGAAGAGCACTTCTGCCACCTCCTTGATCTGAAGAATAATTCATCCAGTAACGCAAAAGTTGCTTGTCCAAGTTAAGCCAAAATTGCGCTTTCTGCGCTTCTAATCTGTTTACATGTCTACAGGTCAAAACTCATGCTTCCCTTTAGCACAGAAAGAAAGCAGTAAACCGCAGCAATGGATTGGTTGGCAGCCTGTATTATTTGCGTTTACTGAACAAGTATAGCCGCTGTTGCGTCTTCAACTGAAAATGCAGAAGTCAGCTGCAAAGAATTACATAAAACGAAATACGACGCGGCTGTTTGTTGCGCGCAATCGGCGCATATATCGGCGCGTTTACGCATAGCTTCAGTGTATAACGTTCACGACGTTGCTCGCACAACGACAACCACCGTTTCCGATTCAGGTTTTCCTTCTACCTCACGCACTCTTTCTTGAAGTGTACAGGCACACATGCACGCGCCCGTTTCGGAATGAGCTCACCCTTTTCATGCATCGGCTCTACTTTCGGTAAACCATCGCGCCACACACTTCGTTAACCGCTGACAATAGCCTCTCGTCACAGTCGCAGCTGGCGCGCCTCCTTTCAGCGCGTAGATACCGCGCGCGCCAACGGCCGTGCCGATGGTGCACGGTGTTTCCACTGCGCGTCTCATTTGGCGCAACGGGCGGCTTCGCTGAGTGAAGGCGTTTTAAAACATGCCCGAGATTCCCGACGCGCACGCCTTCGTTTTGTCGTGGACCAATAATACCGCACCGACGAAAGCGGGAAAGAGGAGGCCACGTCTGGTGCAGCCGGCGGTGGTATAGCGGAGGCTGTTCATGCAAATGAGCCTCGGTTCCACTGCAGCAGCCCCCGTGTATGTCGCTTCTTTCCGTATTGAAAGGCAAACATGGAACCCAGGGATTTCCTTTCTGTCTTTATGGGCGCCCGTTCCCATCTTCCCACCGAGTTGGGTAAGTCGGTGTACCTTTCGAGGTTAAATATTCGGGATATGATAGTGCCCGGAGCTAAAATCAATACGACTCGGTAATTCATTTGGCCTGCGTTTTTTTTTTCGTTGTTTCAACGCGACTACCATGCTACTAGAACAGGGGCTAACGTTTGAATACAAGATAAAAGAAGCGAAAAGTTAAAAAAACGAGCTGTAAGCGCCAGAAAGAGTTAAAAGTTTACGCGAATCCTAGGTAAGAAGAAGTGAAAAGATTTTTACTTTCGCATTTTTGTTTCTTTAATTCGGTGGTTACGCTGGCGTCTTCAAAAGCTGATGAAGTCGTTTGAAAAGGTTAGGGGCTTGATGATACACACAGAAGTTCGTCAGTGCTGAAAAATCAAAATATTAACCCAAAATCTCACATGTGATCATTGTCGGACTCCTATTTACGCAGATAAAAATATTGACGAAAAGCAGCGATATTGGTCAACTCTCTACTCTCTTCAAATTTTTCATATTGTAACTTTAAGAGATTGAGCGAAGTGGTTGAGGGAAAAAACCGGGGTTAAGGATATCATAGTTGAAATCAAGAAGAAGAAATGGACATAGGTAGACAAGCAGCATGAATGCAGGATGACTATTGGTCATCACGGCTAACTTCCAAGAGAAGGCAAACGGGCGAGAGGGAGACAGAAAATTAGGTGGGCAGTAAGAATAAGACGTTTGTAGGTAAATACATGGCAGCAGAAAACACATGACCAGGTTGATTGGCGGAGCATGGGAGAGGCCTTTGCCCTGCAGTGGTCGTAGTCAGGCTGATAGTGGGGATGATGATAATGATGATGATGATGATGATGATGATGATGATGATGATGATAAGGCAACAGTCAGTAATTTTGTTTTGATAAGTAGAAAAGAATACCATGCTAGCAAACATAATGTATAAGATCCACCATGAATAACGATATTGTGTGCAATGGGCACTGGCTGCCTGAAATGCTGGCCAACGTTTTTGCCCGAAAAAGTCATAAAGTTGTGCGTAATGTTCATTTTTAGTAGCTTCAATCATGAAGTCATTTTCGGACATATCTAAATTACCCCGAAACCATTTTAACGAGAAGCTGCCTTCTCTACTTCGTGACGATGTGTTTCTACCATCTTTGACAAGAGTTCAGAGAAATCCCCATTTCAAAGCTTGTAACGGGCAGAGTGTTCCTTGAAATACGAGCGTGTAACGTATGCTAGGACAGCTAATTGATTGATATGTGGGGTTTAACACCCCAAAACCGCAATATGATTATGAGAGACGCCGTAGTGGAGGGCTCCGGAAATTTCGATCACCTGGGGTTCTTTAACGTGCACACAAATCTGAGCACACGGGCCTACAACATTTCCACCTCCATCGGAAATGCAGCCGCCGCAGCCGGGATTTGATCCCCCGACGTGCTGGTCAGCAGCCGAGTTCCTTTGCCAATAGGCCACCGCGGCGGGGCTGGCAAAACGTTACCACATAGCAAATGCAAAATAGGAGATATTAATAGCGTATACACAGGATACTCGAGAGCAAATAAACAGTCTCTCATTGCTCGCGTTTGATTAACACTATTTTTTTCATGAGTTGAAGAACTCTTCGAAACCCTGAAAACAGGACAAACAAAATGAGCAGGAAGAGGAGGAAGAGTAAAAAAACGGAAGGGCAAAGAGGTTACCATATCTCAGACCAGCGGCCTATTTTGTGCTGAGGAAAAGGGTGATGGGGGTAAGAGATTACAGAAGAAGGAGGGCGGTATAGTTTCAACCTACTGACGTGGACTACGTCACTGGGGGTGTTTGCGGACAGGTTATTCCCGGAGAATGGAATGACCTTATAGGTAACGTCCGTTACCCGTCGTATGATATGGTAAAGTCTCTTGTACTGAGATAGCAACTTCTCTGACAATACAGCAAGATGAACTGGGCACCACAGAAGAACTAGAAAACCAGGTGAGAAGTCAATGACGACATGCTTGCTGTCGTAGAGAGCCTTGTGGGTTGCTTGTGAAGCCAACAGCCTAGAGCGGGCAATCTGACATGCGTGGTCGGGACGAGCGATAGCATCACGTGCGTATTCACTCGGCGGAGGTGTAGTAGTCGATAGTAGGGTGTCCAATGGTAAGCTCGAATTACGGCATATAAAAAGGTGAATAACCCTCTGTATCATGACGAGATGAGTTATTGGCGAACGTCACGTCAGATAGCGCTAGATCCCAGTCATCGTGGTCAGATGAGACACACAACAAGAGCATGTCCGTGAGGTTGCGATTTAGGCGTTCGGTAAGGCCATTTGTTTGAGGGTGGTGGGAAGTGGTCAGTTTGTGTTGCGTTGAGGAAGAGCGCAAAAGGTCGTCGGGGACGCGTGACAAAAATGCGCGTCCACGATCGGTGAGCAATTGCCGAGGAGTGTCATGGTGTAGAATTACATCGTGGAGCAAAAAGTCGGCAACGTCAGTAGCACTGCTGGTGGGGAGCACTGTAGTGATGGCAAACCTGATGGCATGGTCTATAGCAACGGCTACCCACTTGTTCCCAGTGTTTGGTTCAGGGAACGGTTCGATGAGGTCTACATGAACATGGAAGAAAGGTTCGGTAGGGATGGAGATCGGGTGAAGGAGACTAGCAGGGGGTGTGGCAGGTCGTTTTCGACGTTGGCATTTATCGCAGGAGGCCACGTAGCGTCGAACGGACCGCGCGATACCACGCCAAAAGAAGCGGCGCCGGACGCGGTTGTACACGCGAGATACGCCCAAGTGTCCGGCAGTTGGTTCGTCGTGAAGCCTATGCAGGACCGCTAAACGGAGATGTTTAGGCACAACTAGAAGTAGCTCAGGGCCATCTGGCTGGACGCTACGATGATATAGCGTGCCATTTAGGAGAACGAACACACGGAGTGACACGTCGTTAGGGTCAGATTCCAGAGGGGCAATGAGTGACCGCAAGGAAGGATCGCGACGCTGTTCGTCACCATTCTGACGAAACCTAGACATACACATGACGCTGGGGCCAGGCTCGCCGACCGATTCATCTGGTTGGTCAACAGCGTAGCGGGACAAGCAATCGGCGTCCAGATGGAGGCGTCCAGACTTGTAGGCAACTGAGCAGGAGTACTCCTGACGACGCAATGCCCAACGACCAAGTCGTCCAGAAGGGTCCTTCAGTGAAGAAAGCCAACAGAGGGCGTGATGATCTGTGACGACAAGGAACGGGTGGCCATACAAGTAAGGACGAAATTTCGAAACCGCCCAGACAAGGGCAAGGCATTCTCGTTCTGTTATAGAGTAGTTACGTTCGACTTTGAAAGGAGACGACTTGCATATGCAATTACACGATCAGTGACCCGCTGAGTTTGGGTCAAAACTGCGTCGTGGATATGCGCAACGTAGGATTCAGTAGACGCCTGTGCCCGAGTAGCCAACTTATTTCGCGCAGTTATCTGTCGTGCAGTGGTGTTCCCAAAAAGGTCACAGATCTTCTCCTTGAAAGTGCCCCAACTGGTAATGCCGGCTTCCTGCGTCTCTAACCACACCCGCAGAGGGCCATCAAGGTAAAAGAACACGTTGGCAAGCATGAGTGTCAGGTCTCACCTAAAGCTGGCGCTGATCCGTCTTGGCACGTTGAGCATCATGTCAACGTCAAGGCCATCCTGTCCGGAAAATACGCCAGGATCACGAGCAGGACATAGGAATCCATAGGTAGGAATCACAGCAGAGGCGGGTAGTGAAGACAATGTACCTTGAACCTGTGACATGGTAAGACCTGTGATTATGCGGCCGTTGTGGAGCTTCGTGATGGGTACAGGGAAGGGCCAGCACGTCCACCACAAATACGTTACGTAAAATAGGACGGGACGTGACTATTTGCCAGTGTATTTACACTAATAAAATCGGAGCGCAGCACACAGAGCGAGCAAACCAGTCCTCTTTAACGTCTTCTGTCCACAGGATGGTTCACCGTTCATGCGATAGCTACGTAGCAATATATAAACTGATGACCCCACAAGCACTGGTCCAACTCGGCCAAGCCATACCCTTATTTCTCGACCATTCGTTCGACATCTCTCGCTAGTGTAAATTGTTCTATCGGACTGCCTTGATGAAGTATTAAGTGAATGTGCTGCATCTAATATATGACAAATAATATAGGGTACCGAACAAAACTGAGAAAGATGTCATTCATCTCTCGAATCTTCGTTTGCCGTGCTGATTGTTTCGCGCGAGTCATATTGTTAAAAAAGCACGCACGAATTCCAAATTCGATTCAGTAGACGAGTAAAAAAAATAGGCTCGTGTCTTGTTTCAACAATGTTCTTTTGGAAAGAAAAAAAAATACTGATTTCGGTACAGGACACAAGCGTGACATTTCCTTTTTCTCTGTTTCTAATTTGTTTCTTTAGCACCGACATGTCAACTAGTTTTATTCCATGGTCCAATACAGACGAATGATGAAACATCGCACTGTGCTCTCTGCATTGCCCTCTGAGACGACGCCCTGATCGAATGAGCGGCTGTCATAGTTATGCAACCTAGGTCGACCTAGTTTCACTCTCCCTGACATCCAACGTCAACGTTTCTTCAGAGTGAGGCCAACTTCGGCTGGCGTGAATATTTAGGCAACGAGATCTCGAGATCATGCTCTGTCCTTGCGCACAAATCATTCAGGGTATTTGCTCGTTACGCCATTGGAAACCATGGCGCCCCACCTCCGAAAATCCTGAGTCATTGTTGACCACAGCCCCACCGGCAGTGCTGCACCCCAGTGCTTAAATTAATCACGCTGCCGCAGATCTGTCTGCCATTCGATCATAATGACTCGCCCTCCTTCAATAATACAGTGACGTGCGTTGTCGCCCTCTCCTGCACGTCAGTCATCATGTATGTGCTCATTTGTTTTCGCATTTTGTGGTTGCTCATCAGAATCGGTCTCACTTGAGTAATTCATGCTGTGAGGGATGCAAAAGAAATGGTGCACAAAAATACTAGTTTTGGAAGTTAGCGACAACATATGATACTTTTATATTGCACATATAGGATCACATCTTTTGATCTGCGAGGCTGGTTTGTCAAAACAACAACACAATAGTGAGACACCCCTACTCCACGCGACTTTTCTATTCGTGCTGTCAGTTCTTCGTCAGCGTTTGCTGAATCTTCAGGAATCATCCTGCATCGCTCGCCTTCGCCTCTTTCTCTTGTGGTTTATGGAGTGTGTCTACAGTCAAGCGGCGATTGTCTGTCTGTTTATATATTATGGCACTAACCATTTGCCTAGGTATTGGCTTGACCTTATATGTACGCCGCATATGTATGGTCCCACATCTGCCAAGGTTATTACCTTGGCAGATGTGGCACCGTACATATGCGGCTGTGAAAAATGTCGTGTGAGCACCCTTTAGTTTGGTCCAGCAGCCAAAAAATCGTGTTCATTCTAAAGAGACGAAGACGCAGTCATGTGTTGGGCTTGCCTAAACCCATAGGTGCTGTCACTCACTCTGATATGCCCCCTCAACTAACGTTTAACCTGAAGTGATCGTGCCAAATTTACTTTTCAAGCCTCAGCGTCTCAAGCAAGTGATGAAGTCAATTGTAAGTGTTTCAGAAGCGATGCGAGTTATGTCAAAAAGGACTGCGCGTGGGACCGGGGATAACTGCTAAGAGGCAAGCTGAAAAACAAGAAGCCCACAAAGGACGCCGTAAACGTGCAGCCGAAGCGGAGCAACGCAAACAGAAGCAGAAAATGCCGCAACGTCTATTCGAATATGGTTTGCCAACAATTTGGTCTAGGTCAAGCCGGCTTCGTGCCTATTCCTGCAGGAACATATCCCGTCTCAGAACGAGTGCGGCTTCGTCCGTTACGTGCATTCCCTTGTACATATAAAGCCCCGTTAAGTTAGCTGCCAGTTTTGCCAAACGCGCACTCACATGATGGAGCAAAGTTAGGGTTCATGGCAAATGTGTGTGTGCGTGTGTGTGCACGTTTGAGTGCATGTGCATGTGCTTGTGTGTGTGTGTGTGCCCCAAAGAAGCAATTACACAATACTTTGGCTAGAGTGTTTTTAGCTAACAATTACTAAAACTCGACCAGTGCGGTAACGCAAGCGACACTTGTGACACCTACAACGTTTATTTCTTTTTTGAAACATTTAGCGCACTATAGTACGTTTTTTCGCACTGACGTCGTCACAGAGAATAAATGGAGCTGTACTGAACTGCTTTAGTCTACCGCGATACAACTACAATTGCATGCTTACTGCAGGATGCTCTGCTATTCATACTGTACATTGGTGCAAAGTCTCTAGTTTGAAACCAACACGGCACCCATACGCCTAACTCACCTTTACGAGAGTGGCAGACCTTGTCAAGCATTGCAATATTTCTCGTGTAGTCTTAAATATACAGTCAACGTTATCCCATGCATATGAATTCATATATTAGAAAATTGTATTCAGAGAAAAAAAGCAAGATCATCGTATATAACATATGTCTGCAACGTCAATAAGCTCACCATTGTCCCATTCGTATGGCAGTATAGCCCCGCCGCGGTGGTCTAGTGGCTAAGGTCCTCGGCTGCTGACCCGCAGGTCGTGGGATTAAATCCCGGCTGCGGCGGCTGCATTTTCGATGGAGGTAAAAATGCTGTTGGCCCGTGTGATCAGATTTCAGTGCACGTTAAAGAAACCCAGGTGGTCAAAAATTTCCGGAGCCCTCTATTGCGGCGTCTCTCATAATCATCATATAGTGGTTTACGACGTTAAACCCCACTTATCAATCATAATTGTAGCATATGCTGCTCTACTCTTAATCGACAACGGCCCTGTCACTTTTTTTATTAACGTCAACCCTGCTATTCTCTTGTTTGTCAACTTTCTTGCTGCGAAATATAGTCACGAAGGAAAGACGAAGAAACGTGCATAATAAAGCATCTCGTTCTGTGATAATTTAAAATGGGAGAAATTGAAAATTAACTCAAGTTTGCTGGGCCCACTATCTCAGCTGGCATAGTCCTAGTAGGCCCGGTTATTATAAGACGCAATGAAACATTTCGCTGAGCCCCGCATTGACCCGTATACCTTTGTCCGCAGTCCGTTGATTGGTTTAGAGATAATTGCACCGTCGCATTAAGCGTGGCTGCCGGAGACAGAGAGCCATTAGGGACGCTACTCGTAGAGTTCGACGCGCTATACGTGCTCGACAAATGAGATGCTATCAGCCCTCACCGGTGCAACGTTCCCTGATGAGCATGTCTTCCCTAGTATATACTTACAGCTATTCAATTAGGCTATATTCGTGACAGCATATGGGCAATGAAGCCCGTGCTTCAGAACCGCAGAGTATGCCTTTCCTTGGGCCTCCACGAAATCAAATTAGGGCAGAATTAAAGATAAGTGTTTCCCGAACTGCGGAGGTAGGCGAATAAATACAGCAAGGTAGAAACAAGCGTTGCACCTTTTCGTATCGCCATTATTCTTCATAAGATAAGCGTAGTCTGACACTATTTCTTTTCACTTCTTTCGGTGTTTTATTAGCAGTACCGGTAATGCATGGTGATGAAGAAGCAAGCATTTTCAATGCAGCCGCTGTTCAGCCATGACCAAGGAAGTGGTGCACGAATAATGTAACTGAGTAATCATGCTCCTTCATCTGCGGAGTTATTCTTGGTTAACACTTACCGAGGGCACCGTACGCTGACCTTAGACACATGTCGTCTATGCTACCGCTAGTACAACTATCGAGTCGTTGCTTTTGCGATCAATTTAGGCAGACCTAGTATATAGATAGTCATTTGCTGGGAGCAGTCTCTCGTCTTACGAAACACCAAGATAAAATTGCGCAGCTGCTGAAGAGAAGTAGATCGAAAGGGTAACGTAACACAGTATAATGAATGGAGTCCAAATATTCTTCTATTCTAGCATTCTTCTTTCTTTTCGTATTGTTGAAAATTTTATCTAGCGACCTGCAGACCACTTTTGACCAACTGAAAAACCCACTGACCAAGTGATAAACACGGTATCTAACCGCACGTGACTTCACACACACACACGCGCGCACGCACACACACACACGCACGCACACACACACACGCGCGCCCGTGCGTACGCACACGCATAATCACATTCACACACGGACGCATGCACGCACTAACGAACAAACGAGCAGATAAATAAGTGTCGACAGAGGAGCACTCATGACGAAAATAATTATCACTGAGACTAATGTTGCCATATCGGCATTAAATTTCTGGATCTATGAAACATGAGCTCAACACCCTGACCAGCACGACACAAGCATGTTTGACATCAGATCGGATAGAAATCTTTTGAGAATGTCCTACTTGCAAGCACGCAGGATAATCACCACCCTAACTATCGTTACGCCGAACTCAATCCAGCGTGGTCACAAAGCACGCCCCTGAAACATTTCATCAAACACAATGCTGATTGATGTGTAGGGTGTACCGTCCCAAAGCCACCATATGATTATGAAAGACGCCGTAGTGGAGGGCTCCGGAAATTTCGACAACCTGGGGTTCTTTAACATGCGCCCAAATCTGAGCACACAGGCCTACAGCATTTCGCCTCCATCGGAAATGCAGCCGCCGCAGCAGGCGTTCGAGCCCGCGACCTGCGGGTGAGCAGCCGAGTACCTTAGCCACTAGACCACCACGGCAGGGCATCAAAAACAATGCTAGAAACACCGACTGTAATGAGAGCCTTTAGGTTGTCGTTCCTTTTTTTATAGTTCTACGTGACATTATTGTTCAATGAAAGAAATTATTCTGACATGCCGGGTCTGCCCACCTCTATTTCGTCTGGTTCGATACTGGAGAAAAAAGTCGATGGTGCTTTCTACTTAACAGAACACCATGCTGACTTCTAATGACGTTAGCACATCCTCTCAGTGTAATTAGTAGAGAAGTACCTAATTTAAGGGTGCACCTTGTTATCTTCCCCTTTGTAGGTGCGCTCTACAATTTCTTTCACGTAAACCTGGTTTAGCAATATTGATATATTCATGTGAAACGTTTAACAAAAGAGAAAAGAGCCCTAGCTCAGTTTGTGTCACAGGACAGACGAGGCGACATTGTAATAACAGCGAGGTTTCTTTGCAACAAATGTCTGATTTAGAAATTAGCGACAAGAAGCGCCCTATTGTCCATTCTAAGGTAATCACTAGTTCGTACAAAAGCAGTGACAGACTCGTAGTAATGAGGCTAAATGTTTGTTAAGCATTCGAATTGCGAAAGCGCTGAGCGATCCGCTGTAGTCATTGACGACTTGTTATACTCCCTTACCCAAACCAACGGCAGTCAGCAGTCGCTAAAAAAAATGCAGTCTTTCTGCTTGGTAATGATGATACCTATTGACGTAAGTTACTTTTGAGTATAAGAACTTACATTACACGCAGTGACTAGACATGAGGTCATGTTGCAGCTGATAATGTTTTAAAATACTCTTGAAGCTATACACTCCGTGAACTGACGCTCAATGAGCGGTTTCAATTTTCAGATATCAGGCGACATGTGAAATTAAACATGTATCATCGACTTATCGTGTATATGCCAGAAGGCCACAAAACATTATTTACTTGAAATATAGTAATAATTGCAGGGGTTTCGCCTTCCAAAGCCATGGTTTGATTATGAGGCACGCCTTAGACGAGGTCTCTGAAAACTTTCAACATCTGTTGTTATATAACGTGCACCTAATTCCTCGTTTGCATATTGCTGCTCCTGTGAAAAACTTGAACTACTTATATTTCACTGTCCAGCATTCTTCGCACAGCGTGCTTTCCTGATTGCGGAATTCGGTGTCCGCTTGTTTAAGAGCGTAACGTTGCACGATTTCCTCTTCTTTAAAGGATGTGCTTGTGAACGTGACCACGCCCATCTACCAGTTTAGAGATGCCCTTTTTTCGTGTTTTTAATTTTTTGTCCAAGTGTTTGTCATTCGTTTTCGTTACTTTGCAGATGTTATCTCTTTTTGCCCTCCTATTCTTTTTTTTTACTCTATCCTTTTTCTCCTCCCGAAAAAGCAGGGAGGCAAGACACCTCTGCCTGTGGCAGTTGTCAGCTTGTTGTCTCTTTGTTTCCTCGGTGGCCTTCTTGTATGCAAACATGATAATATTATTATTATTATTATTATTATTATTATTATTATTATTATTATTATTATTATTATTAAATCAATTCGGCAGAAAGCACGTTTCTTGGGAATCGAAGTTATCCGAAGCAAGCGGAAGAAAGGTGACTATGTTGTAATTTTTTATATTCAGTGGCACGTCATGAAATGGCGCGAAATATATGTACGAATGTTGCACGCACAGTGATATGTTACAGGGTTACAGATGTATAGCCAGTCGTTCGCACTCGCGCTTCAATGCCAACCGAAACATCACCATTAGCACCGTCACAAGCGATGAGCTGGTATGAAGCACTGGTGTTCGCGAGGATCTCAAAAAACCAATTCGAGCGCAAACACACTTCACAACCACACACATACACACACCCAGGCATCAAACACGCACAACGCTCACTTTCAACTGATTTATTCATAGCTCGAAACCCCACCGTGGTGGTCTAGTGGCAAAGGTACTCGGCCACTGACCCGCAGGTCGCGGGATCAAATCCCGGCTGCGGCGGCTGCATTTCCGATGGAGGCAGAAATGTTGTGGGCCCGTGTGCTTAGATTTGGGTGCACGTTAAAGAACCCAAAATGGTCGAAATTTCCGGAGCCCTCCACTACGGCGTCTCTCATAATCATATGGTGGTTTTGGGACGTTAAACCCCACATATCAATAAATCAATTATTCATAGCTCGAAGTCTTCAACATATAAATGAGGCACATGCGCGCGCTAACACCACAGAAGGCCAACATCATACGATATCAAGACATACAGTTTTTTCATCTCAGAGCTTGGAACCGATAATCTAGAATTCGCTTGAAAACAATGATAGCAAAGCGGCGCGTACACCGTGATCCTTATTCTTTTCAATGAAAAAGGCCTCTAAAACTTCACGTTCAGTTTTACTAGCGCTTCTGCCTAGAATCTTTGTCTCAGAGATTTATGCGTCCCAAGCACATGAGAAGACATGCGTTACCAGGTGTCCATACTGGTCATCTCGTTTTAGGGGTGAAACTCCTTATAGCGGCACCCGTTCGTCCCTCGTAGTCTGTAACAAGTATAACATTTTTACCTCCAAGGTGGTGCCGGTGAGAGACTTCTTCTGTGCGTTGTTGAACAATAAAAAATAGTGCTCAATGTACATGTCAATGGCTGCTAATGGGGAATGAGAGACAGGAGCATTCGGCTTTTAATTACCGCGCATGCTGCGATCACCATTAGCAGCCATTGGCATGTACATTGAGCACTATCTGACAAGAAAGAGTTGCTACGTTATACTCGCTGGGTGTAACCTCCTTAGCTTTAGAAAGGTTTAGCGAGCGTTGAGCCGCAGTGCCATGAATACAATGAACTTGTATATACCATGAATGAACTTGAGGTGGTTAAAAATGGGAAGTAGATACGAAGCGCAAGCCGTAAGAAAGTAAAAGCCGAATTCTCCGCCTCTCATGTCCCATTAGGAGCCATTGGCATGTACATTGAGCACTATCTGACTGAAAAAGTTTGCTACGTCATACTCGCTGGGCATAACCTCCTTGGTTTTCGAAAGGTTTAGCGAGCGTTCGGCCGCAGTGCCATGAATACAGTGAACTAGTATATACCATGAACTCGAGGTGGTTAAAGGTGGGAAGAGGACCCGAAGCGCAAGCCGTAAGAAAGTGTGCGTGTGCCACCTCTCGTTTAGTCCTTGGAATGCCCGCTGGATGGCGGTGCTTCTATATGGTGAATATATGATGAAAAGATGCGAGATGGTGGTACGAGTGTTGAATAGATGGACGAATGGACACACAGACAGATGCATGGATGGACGCATGAGCGGACGCATTGGCGGCTGCATGGACGAACGCAGGGATGGATGCACGAACAGACGCACGCACGGACGGGCTGGACGCATGGACGGTCACACTGACGGACGCATGGACGGACGGAAGCAAGAACGAATGGACGGACGAATTCTTCGCCCCACTCTCCATCATTCGCTCCGTGAATATGCTGCCATTGTTTTTTCAATGTGGGTGTGTTCGCTAAATCAGTCATTATTACATCAGTCGGTTTGGCCAATGATCAATTTTTCGCAGGAAAAGAGTATGGAGTACACGAGCCCACGTAACATTTGACAAAAGGCCTCTAAGCCGCAATTTTTGCTATCGCACACACGTTGGCAGAGTTTCCTGATTTTTTCGGGTGCCGAAAACACCATTGGTACGCCACGCTGGGCCGCGACTTTCTTGAAGTAATGAGAGAACTTAGGGATATAAGGCACAACTTGTGGCCTACTTTCCGATGGAGGCGGAAATGTTGTAGGCCCGTGTGCTCAGATTTGAGTACACCTTAAAGAACTCCAGGTGGTCGAAATTTCCGGAGCCCTCCAATACGGCGTCTCTCATAATCATATGGTGGATTTGGGACGTTAAACCCCACATATCAATCAAAACTTGTGGCCTAACCCTCAAGGCCTGGGTGTAGCAGTGATCGCTTTCCGTGTTCCACGTTTAAACTTCTGCAGAAGTGATTAAGCAACGGCAGTAATGACCAATAGAGGTAAGAGAGTAGCGTCTAATCGGCCCACCTGATTAAGGAAACAAGGTTTCACGCTGTGTGGGCACGACCTTCTCAGCGCAGACTCCAAGAAAAGAGACGCAACGCCCCTCTTGACAATTTTCAGGCGAGCAAAATTGTACGGCAACAGCTCCTTCTTAACACAAGGATGATAAGACCAGCAAGATTGCTTATCGTTCCACATGCGTGTTTGATGCCAGTGTGTGTGTGTGTGTCTGTGTGTCTGTGTGTCTGTGTGTGTGTGTGTGTTTGTGTGTGTTTGTGTGTGTGTGTGTGTGTGCGCGCACACGTTTCTGTCTGTGTGTGTGTGATTGTGTGTCATAGTGTCATGTGTTTGGCACTCGAATTATTTTTTAAAATGTTGTACAAACTAGCCCAACAACAAGTTCTTTTACTATATAGTTCGCTAAAGTGGTAGCCTTCGACTGTGCTACATAAATCAACATTAGCGCATGGCACCTATCTACAAACTGCGTTCGCCCAACGTGATTACTGTGTCATACAAACACGTATTTGACATTTATGAAATTGGATTGCCAGCACTGCAACCATAATGACCAGACAGATTCAAGTGGGTGATGTTTAGTGCACATTCTACACATCTTAGATGATAGCCCACCTCATCCCTCCTGCGCGTAGGCCTCTGCGTACCTACAGAAAGGCCACCACGTTTGTAATTTAGTGCACCCTGATTTCATACCTGTCTTTCTGTTTTTCAACGAAAAACTTCTGGAAATACGGGAATCATCAAATTGTCTACGAAGCAGCGCGGTGAAATTCATACGTTGATTGCTTTTATATTCAATTTCGTTTCAACTGAGTACAAAGGTGTAGGAAATGTTGAAATACTCAAGAGCTTTTTATTATGTAGCCACATCTGAAAGCGTTGAAGACCTGAAAGCAAGGCACATTACGTTTGAACAACTTGTAAAGAAAACTTCAAAAAATACGCTGGAAAATGACAAAAATAAATTTTGTGGGCTCTATCGCTTCTCTCTGTTTATCCTGTTCGCGTCTACGTAGTGCGCTCACATTTAAAACAATTATGTATCACGAACTCGCCCAATCCACCATATTGAGAAATCTACATTTGAATCCAGGCTGCGTGTAATACATGCCCATACCATAAAAGTTACAATTCAAGAAATGAACCGAGAATTAAAAAGATGCACGTGCTTCCCTTGGCAGTAAACTCGACGGCAGCCGCGTCAGCAGTGATGGAACGCATTCAGACGTGAAAGAAATGGCGGTGAAAAACACGATTTTCTATGCAAAGACGCGCTTACAGCGCTCAACACGAGCGCGGAAGATTCATTATATTACAGTAGTTCTTTTTTTTCAGCTGAATGAAAGAAATAAGATTTCTTTTTATACAGCTCATTAAAATTCCTCATTGTGTGCAAACATGCAATTTCGAATGAGCCCTTATTGCGGGCCATCAAAGCTCGGCCATAACACAATAAGAAAAGATCAGTCGACTATGCACTTGAGCACGGAATTGTTCATAGCGAGAGAGAAGGGCCTCTCAGAACCAAGAAGCCACACCACAAGAGGCCTTCGGGCGTGAAGCTTTGATAAATAAGCCTCTCGTGGCAAGCGATTGCGGCTTTGACCTCGTTCGCGTGCCGAATACTAATTATACAGGCTGGTCCCGGCGACGCTCGTATTTAATTAACTTCGCTACGGACGAGCGCACGCATTCGCTTCCGTGCACGACTGAAGGAGAAAAGGCGTTATTACTCATGTTTAACGTTTTGTTCGACTCGAAACGCGTTTTAGCTTAAAAAAGCGTTTTTTGCCACGGCTGAGGCGTCACGCGAAAGTGTATATGCGAAAGCGCAGTCATCAAACGTTGCATTTTTTTGCGTGTGTGTGATACTCTAAGTGAGCATAAATTACACTCACTGATGATATACACGAGTTCTGCTATGAGAGATAGCGACGGCGCAGTGTAAATGTCAGCGCGCATTTCGGAGAGAGAGAGAAAGATAAATAGAGAAGAAATGCAGGGAGGTTAACCAAGCTTGGCTTGGTTGGCTACCCTACACTTGGGGTGGAGGGAAAGGGAGAATAATAAAAAGGGAAGAGATAAAAAAAGAGGTCGTAAGAAAGAGGAGGATGAATAGTCAGCTCGAGACTACACAGCACGGTCTCACACTGTTCTTTCACAAGTGGTCGTAAAGTCCGGTTGTCCTTAAGAGGTACAAGAGGGCATTTCGGAGAAAATGCTGTTGGAGCTAGCTAGAGCCAAGGTATTGCAGCGCCGCAAGCATTGACGATGCTCTACGCAATCTTGACAGAAAAAAAAAAAGAGGACAGGATACGCCCGAACTTTTAATTGCCGTTCTACTCCTTGCCATATTATACTACACTGGGCTACGATGTGCTGTAGTCAGCTTTTAATTTCCTCATCCTCACCCTCCGATTCCCACCCCATCGTTATATTGTACTATATAAGGTTTCGCTAGACGCCCTACCTCAACCCTCGTCATATCTTTCCTTTCGGTCAAAGATCCTTTTCTGGCCCCTTGCTATTCTATTTTACCCGTGGCCATCCTATACCATGATGCTTATGCTATGCTTTACCTTCTCTCCGTCTGACTGCTATCTTCCTCATCCTCACATCACCCTTCCAAACCCTCGCCTTACTTTGCCGCCCTCTTGCTATACCATAGAACGCATGGACATGCATTACAAAGGTCGCTACTAGATGCTTACCTCTCCCATTCTCGCCAACCTCACATCCTTTCCCGCCTCTTACCATACTATAGTTTACTTGGCTATGCTATACATGGTGTTGCCTGCTTGACGTTATACATAGCTATGATATGTCTGGACCTCTCTCTCATCCTCTCTTCTTTATACTCCTCGCCATCACTTCCCGTTCCCGCGCAATTACTATACCGTTTTGTATATTACTGTGACGTACATGGTTCTGACTGCGTGGCACCGAGTGATGACACGATATCAAAGCACAGCATGACAACAATGTCCCTTCCTTCCTGCGCTCCTTCTAGCTTTCATATCGATATTCTTTACACTCACTTACCTTCGTGTCACCTTGCTGTATACATGTATATGGTAAACATGGCATTGCCTGTGTCACCCCCAGCTGACATTATGATATGAGAGCACACGACAACTCGGAGCTCCTAAGGTGCTGAGCACTTAATATGATCATAAGAGAATACTTCAGACATTCCACATGTTGGATGTATGATTAGCGGAGCTGGCTGGCAAATCAAAAACAGTAATAAGGAAACAAATTTTTCTAAATCTGTCCCGGAACTATAGGTGTCTAGCCCTGATCTCTAGAGGAGATCACTGGTGTGTACTGAAATACCCTTATAATACTAGTGTGACCAAGGCAGAAGGGCTTGATAAGGTGACAAATAAAAGAGGTCAATATTGAATAAAACGAGGTGCCACTTAAGCTGATGTCTCCACAAACAGAGTCGTCTTCTTCAAGACTGCAACTATTCTCCTTGCAGCCTTGAAAAAGACAACTCCGCTTGTTCATACATCGTGCCCACTGACACCCCGCCCACAATAATCTTCATCTGGCATCTATAGCACTACAGTACGCTTGGATTGTAACCGTAGGCTTCTATTACCGAATCGCGATGCACCTTAAAGGTTTAAGGAAGGAATAGTAGGTATTGAGAAAACATTATGTGATTACTAGCGCACAAAGGCGGGAGGCTAATAAAGACAGGACCACGCTAGCGTGATATAGCACTCCGTCGTCATCTTGCATACGCGATTATTTGTCTTACTACGCTAACCAGTACGCCATGATCAGACATTCAATCAGGCAAAACGAAAAACATTTATGTCCTGCCTGCAAACCAGTGCATTTTTTCACCAAGCAGATGCCCCTCCTTGCGTGTACCTCTTTGCTTCGTGTTCTCATCGCTGCTGGGTCGCTCTTAAATGCCAACTTGCTTTTTTGCTTTTGCCTATTCTTCAACACTAGTTTGCATCGCCTGATTTTCCTGTGACATGTACGAACTCGCCCAACCACAATCTTTTTTTACTAAAACCCGCCTAGTTTTGTAGTGTATCCTTCCTCAACCAACTCATCTCAGTCATCTGCATTAAAAGGTGCATTGAGGACACTTCGGACGCGTTGTAAATACCAGCAAAACGCTTAATCGGGTTGGCCTACACAGGAGACAGTCTTAAAGTCTTTTTATTCAACCTGATGAGACAGCGCCTGCGGCTTAGCTGGAGCACCGTTGGTCATCGGTACTACTGGCCAAGGAAGTTAAGAAAAATTAATTTAAATCTCTTTGCTACTGCTTAAGCGTTTCTACCCAACTGTCTTAATCCCACTGTCTACAGCCATTTTTATTTTGTTTGTCTGGCGATGTGCACCTTCAACTAGTTCAGATCAGTAAAAAAACTCCATTGTTGACTGTGTTTGTGCTCGTGCCTATGAGCTTGTATGGTTCGTAGTTAAGTGTTAGATAGACAATAAAGAGTGTCGATGATATACTGCGTTGTCATCTGTCACACTAACGCTAACATTAGGCTAGGCTCCGTCGAGGATTGGTCCCTCGAAAGCAGCTCTAGGAAGCTTTTTGCATACCCGGCTACACAAGGACACAGACAAAAGAGGGATAAAGCAAACTGGCAACTGCGGCACCCGAAAACGAGGTTGTCTCCCGGTAGCGAGTCCGAGGTTCTATCAAGGCTTACACTTTCCTAGTTGCTCTACAGGCAGAGCACGCTTTACAGGTTCGTTATCACTTCAATGGTCAAAAAGTAGTGCCAGCAGAAGAAAAGACGTATTCTCTCAAGCAGACTGCATTTCTGTGTTTATAATCGGGATTTTGAAATAAAATGAAACTTTACCGTATGATTCTAGTGGAGTACTCTCAATAGCCTAATGAAACCATGCGTATCACCAAAGCACCTTTTTTCCTCGAAACTTTTCCAAACTTCAGGCAAAACATGCTCTATGGGCATTTGAGTAGGTTTGTCGGAAAGCAACGCAATTTAAATGCCACTGGCGAATTTCTCCAAATCTTTGACTCCGTTTTTTCGAATTTAGTCATACTTTTTGAAGCAGTTGTAATGTTACGGCAATACTACAATGCGTCACGGATAATCACCTAAACGTAGCATTTATGTAGCAGGAGAACCTCTTCTCTTTGAACAGGTTTGCACTGCAGAAAAACTCACTTCACAGACATGTCAGTGGAGTAGCTCTGAGAAGCGCAATCGAAATGAAACTGGAAAATTTATTCCAAGCTTTCACTCCGCATCCACGCTCTTAAGCGTACTTTTACAAGCAGTTACGTTGTTGCAGAGATATTGCAAACCAGTAGAAATAATCACTTAAAGTGAAATTATCATTTTGGAAAGGGCCTTTTCTCTTTATACGTGCTTGCCCTACAGACAAAGCACGCTTTACAGGCTCCTTAGTATGTGCTCATCTGTTGAAAAACAGTGCTAGTAGGGGAGAGAGAGAAAACATTTATTGAGCAAAGAATCTGAGTGAAAATGAGAGGGTCCTTTATTCTAGCAACCCTCTGGCCTGGACCGCCCGCCTAGCTCGAGCGACGAGTTGCAGTGCAACTGTAATGCAAAGTAAGCGCCCCACGACTACAAGCAGCAGCACCAGATGCGGGCTCAAACCTTCTCAGTGAAACGTGGGAGGCTGCGATCTCCCAGCCGGATCTGGTCGACCTGCGCTAGCGGAAGTAAAATAAAAGGCTCTTATTCAATAAACGAGCCTTCACAACTGCATTTGTGAACGGTAAAGGGCAACTAGTGAACTCGACTTTCACCTACACCACAGCGTGAGAAATTGCCGAGCAAGTAGCCATTGCATGAGCACTTTTAGACTCAAACGGGTTGAGAATCCACAGTGATAATAAAGCAGCCGTCCAATAATTTTCTAAAAGAGTAATCTCTAGACAGGCTCTGTCAATATTCAAAGAAAAGGTAATCAAGGCATACACAATAATTTGGTTTTTTTTACTCTCATAGAAGAAATTAATGGCGCTCTAGCGAACCCCAATGAATCTGCCCACAACGCTACATGAGGACTTGTCAATCATGCTACCACAATGCAAGAAGATGTTGAGGTTTGAGGCTGCAGATATCACCTCCTATCATAGGACGAGCTAACCAAGCTCTCTACCTCAGGCACAGGTTAAGCCTTTGACGTCACCTGGCCAAGCCCACTTGGGAACATCGGTATTCCCTAATCCTACCAAATCCGGCAAATTCTATGATATCATAGATCAAACTCATATGGTTTGGCGTCACCCCGTGTTACGCTTCGAGGAGGATAACACTGAAGAACGGCGGGACGCCACCCTACGCAGTCCAACATTCGATGGACCAGTCTGGGCAGTCCAAGGGGCTTGCGATGCGGCTCAATGGTTTGGTCTTTTGGTCGCAACGTGGGAATGGCCCTCTTCGTGACTGAGCACTAGCGTGACCCATTGTAGGTTGGTATAGTTCTTTCATCTACTCATATGTCTGACATTAATCTGAAAGGACACCCGGGCTTTCGCAGCCACGATGATTTGTTTGCGATACTTCGTGTATGAGAGCAGGACGAACAAACAGTGACGAAATAGAAAAAAAACCATGTAGACCATACAAACCTTTGCCATGTCTAGCTCAACTTGCTGGCCTTCTCCGCAGGGGATGACGCTTCCAGCATTTATGATTGGTCGCGCAGGCAATAATCATTAGCATGCCGATGTTTGCGAGGCATAACAGTTTAGCGGAGACGTAAGAGTACATGGGTACTGAATGATGATATATGTAGGCCGACGAGCAGATTTGCGTTGTGATGACTGCGTGCGACTTGTGTGGACTGGAAACACATTCGAATGGAAGTAGCGCATGAAACTTCTGTAATGAGCCAATCAAGATACGAAAAAAATGGTAACACGCAGCGCACCTTTTAGCAGGAAGGTTACAAGAATCAGAATCACTGGGGGAAGAAGCAACATGTGATACTCAATATTATGACACGTGGAATAATGCGGCACGCTTGATGCAGCGAGATAAGCAAACAAAATAAAAGAAAGAAAGCAGTGGCACTATCCGAAAGTGCCGCTCGTAAGCTGACCTCTGGGTAAGACAATAATGTGAGTGCCGAAATGAAATCAGAGCAAAAGCGGTCAATACACGCAGGCGCACAAAAGCACCACGTAGTCCAAGGGCTCACGAAAGTGAGCCCTTAGGAAGCTTTAGAATGCTGTGCGCTAAGTTAGCGGGCATTGCGTGTGTAGACATAACATAAAGTTTTAGGGTATTAATGTACCATTTGTCCCCCGCAAACGCTGACGCACGCTCGAGTCACCACAAAGATGTTTTGCCGGCCGCACACAACTTCGGATTTCTTGCGAATGAACTGCTAACGCAACCGGCGTTTAACGTTACGATGCACGCGCAACGGCACCCATTTTAATACTTCTTGTTATGAAGAAAGCACAACGCTTCGTTTCACTGCTTTCTGCACTGACCGTTGGTTGGGAGCATTTCGTAGTAGTGTGCTTTTGCCGAGTGGTTGACCATTTGGGCCTCGCAGTGAAATGGACAATAATTATTATGCATAGAATATTCGGTTGCTCAAAGCAACGGTCCGCACGCAAACGTGGTCAAGAAGAAACGTGTCTGAAAGTGAGATTCGATCAAAGAGTCTATGTGGTAGTATAGCTAGGGGGAAATTACGCCTAAACCATGTTATGCAAATAAATAATCCCCATGAACTCAGTGTATGAATTTGCATAGTTACTCGTCATTTTGCTGCACATCTATGAACACGCAACTGCAAATATATTTTGAAGCCGAAGTCCCTATGGTTCCGAAACATTGCTATCCAGGAATGGAATCAATTGGCGAGATCTATAGCTGAAGAAAAAAATGCTGACAAATTTTCGGAAATGCTTGATGGATTATGGAGAAAGTTCTGTGCTAACCACGTAGAAATGAACGTGATTTCATCATGCACTATCATATATCCAGATTCAAACTGTCGTCAACGATAACCAAAAAAAGGAATAATAAATAAGCCTACACAAATGCGGCTCCAGCCCGCACTTCCGCGGACATAATTTTCGCGTGCAAGACACGCTAGTAAATACATGCTTAATGATTATTTCCAATTGATTCTTTATCACACTTATTCTTCAAACCTACGTATTAGATACTCGCAAAAATTATTTCTTTTCAACTGCATTACGTGGGTACTTCCGGAGGGAGCTCTTGTGTCGAATTCGTCATCAGGTGGCGCTGTTAAAAGTACTCTGCTTTCGTAATATATGATTGATATGTGGGGTTTAACGTCCCAAAGCCACCATATGATTGCGAGAGATGCCGCAGTTGGGGGCTTCGGAAATTTCAACCAGCTGGAGTTCTTTAACGTGCACCCAAATCTGAGCACACAGCCTACGAAATTTCCTCCTCCATCGCAAATGCAGCCGCCGCAGCCGGGATTCGATCCCGCGACCAGCGAGTCATCAGCCGAGTACCTTAGCCACTAGACCACCACGGCGGGGCAATTTTCAGAAATGATTACACAGTTTTTATTGCCACGCAATTCACTGAGAAGATAAACTGCATTCTTACAGACTTTGAGACATTTTAACTTTATCAAAGGGTATTGCAGTCCATAACAGAAATAATTTTACGTTTTAGTGCGTATACGCTTAAATCACTGTATTGCTTTCTTTATACACTTCTACTTTCTCCCTGCTTTCCTACATTTGTAGATAAATTGTGTATTAATTTGTTCTGCAAGTGCTTTCTGTAAACGGATTTTTTTCTTTTTATTGATTTTTCAGCATTTATGAATAGATTTTACGTATGTTGTTTACAAGATTTTTTTATAACTATTTTCTCTCGCATATTTTTGACTGACGAAATATGCACGTCCAATACAAAAATGATTAAACACCAATATTTTGCTTGTTCTTCAAGTGAAATGTTTTGTATTCATTGTAAAAAGCTATCCCCGCCCTCCTTCCTATGTAATGTCTTAGGAACTTTATAGGGTAAATAAAACGAAAAAAATGATAGGGAAGCAAATCTCCAAAAGAAAATAAGTGCGATAGATTGGTGAGCTCTCCATGGCCATTGCAATGTAACTTAAGGGCACAAGATTCCCGTAAGTATTGTGGGTCACAATATACGCATCAACAAAACAATGCAAAGACACATCAACACTTATTCTCACACTTCGTGATGGCTTATAGCCGAGAAATAACTTTCCATTAGGAAAAATAAATACAAAATGCTTCAGGTTGAAACAATTTTTTTTTCGATATCGACTTTTCTTACTCTGTCATCTCGGAAACGCGAACCTTTGAACGCGTCAAACTGCCTCTCAAAAACTCGGCGGGACGTGTAAAACACGATCGATGGTTGAAGCGCTTATAGTCAGAGACTGTAGGAAGGGGGGAGGGGGGTCCCTGCTTTGATGCCACTGTCGAGCTGCATTTCACATTTCCCCTACGTTTCTCTTCGTTTGACAGATTCGAATGGCTATGCGTCTCGGCAACACGAGAATTCGTTTATGTGCATACCGGCGCCGTTTTCCAACTGTGAACTGTGGCGGGAGCCTTTCAATCTTGCTTCGTTTTCAGCGCGAGAGAAAGAGAGTCTGCTGACAACGCAGGCGTCCTCAAAAAACTGGCAGCTGAGTGCGAGACAGGCACGAAAGGAGAGCGGGGATGTGGCAAAGCATGTGCCAGAGTTTGCGTGCTTGCGTGTTTGAAAGGGAAGGCCGAGGATTGCGTTTGAGGTAGATTGCAAGCGAAAGCTTGGCGGCGGCACTCGCTTATTCGGCACCTCGCTGGTGGCGGCGGCAGCTCCACGAGAATGTTGAGCTCGCGGTCTGCTCCGTACAAAGCGCCGCTAAGCAATCTCCGTAACTTACAATTGCTCGCCGAGCTCTTAATTTCAACTCGAGCTGTCAGTCAGGTTCTTGCCTACTCGTTTTCCACGCCATTCGTTTTCGTGGCGCTAGAAGAAATAGGTTCTGCCGCATCTCTTTTTCGGTGATTGTTATTCTTAGTGTTTCTCATCTGTGGAGATTCCACTGGAAACCTGGGTTTGGCTAGATTAACATTCAAATAAAACAAATATTTGAATTGTCAACTGGCTCCTGTGTGGGCTTGCGCTGGGAACCCGGGTTTGGCTAGATTAACATTCAAATAAAACAAATATTTGAATTGTCAACTGGCTTCTGTGTAGTCAGTTTCGTGCCGACTCGTTTTCAACGCCATTCGTTTTCGTGGCGCTAGAAGAAATAGGTACAGCCGCATCTCTTTTTCGGTGGTTCTTATTCTTAGTATTTCTCATCTGTGGGGCTTGCGCTGGAAACCCGGGTTTGGCTAGATTAAATTGAAATAAAATAAATATTTGAATTGTCGACTGGCTTCTGTGTTGGAATTTAGCGGCACTCGGTATCATTTGAATTGGTTTGGCATGCCGAAGCACTTACCATGCATTTTGCGAACATTCAAGAAACTAAAACCCGGTAGACAAAATAGGATCCGCCATGTCTTTGAACGACACGCCTTATCAACAGGTCTTGATTTTTGAGCACGTAATATACCCGAATATGGGTTTGCTCTAGTCACATTTTTTATTGCCCGTAAACGTTTAACAGTGTAAATGGAATGATATGAAGAATGTATGGTAAACACTATTTTGTTTGGTGGAAGGAATAGGAAGAGAGGATTGAAATGCACATATTGGGTGTATCAACAAAAAAAGTTATAGTGTAGGGTTAACAGGCGGGCTAGTTGGTACAGATTTTAGATTTGTGGAGTTTAACGTCCCAAAACCACCATATGATTATGACAGACGCGGTAGTGGAGGGCTCCGGAAATTTTGACCACCTGAGGTTCTTTAACGTGCACCCAAATCTGAGTACACGGGCCTACAACATTTCCGCCTCCATCGGAAATGCAGCCGCCGCAGCCGGGATTTGAACCCGCGACCTGTGGGTCAGCAGCCGAGTACCTTAGCCACTAGACCACCGCGGCGGGGCGGCTAGTTGGTACAAATTTATAATGGAATAATTGGAAGCGCAAACCAACGGGACACAAGACAAGAGACATACAAGCGCAGACTGAAACTAGTTTATTCAGAGAGGGAGTTATATACCAGAAAGATGAGAAAGGGTACATAATAAGGTGTCGTCCAGAAACGATATTTCACAATCTAACAGTGATATATACGGTGAACCAGCACAACTATCACTATTCTTTTTACGACATGAAAACTAGAGAGATTGCGGAAGCCTTTTTTTATTAAAAAGAATATTGACAGTTGTGTTAGTTCACCGTCTATATCACTGTTAGATTGTGAAATCTCGTTTCTGGACGACACTTGATCATGGTGGAACCTTCTCTCCAGTTTTTACCCTTTCTCATCTTTCTGGTGTATAATTTTTTCTCTGAATAAACTGAGTTTCAGTCTGCGCTTGTACGTCTCTTCACTTGTGTCCCGTTGGTTTGCGCTTCCAATTATTTCATTATGAAGTTATAGTGTCTCTGTCATGGCCAGATTTCGTAGAAAAACGATGTGTTATTAGGACCGTTTTGTTCTGGATCAAACACTGTTCATGCAAAATTAATTCCGTTTCTAGAGTACAATGCGATTGGTGCTACGTCTGTAGATAAGGAGCCTGTTTAAGAATTCATGTAAGAGGAACGCTTGGAAATGGAACAGTTTTATTATCCTCGGTGAGAGTCAATTCTGCGGAATAAAGAATCCCGCAAATATGTTGATCGTCAAGAGTCCCACCAACTTTTTGCTCGAAGTAAGCGGGCACGCGAGTTTCAAATTTCGGCGTCGCTGACCGAAACGTAAAATTCGCGTGCTCGCTTACGTAAAGCAACACCTCCGCGACCTGTTTTCTTGCGAAGGCTCCTACCAGTACATCGATTACCTTCACTTTGATGCAGTAGACAAAGTTTACTATAAGAACGACAAAAATGTTATAAAGCCACTGACTTCAATACAGAATAGAGAGAAACAGTAAAAAACTGACGCAGTAATTCTTGTCGTTTGCGCCTGAAGGAACAGCAACACATCAAGATTATTAACGTCGGCCCGAAATATGTTGTGGTGTTGCTAATTATATGCTAGCGAATCTTCTGGTCCCGCTTCCATATTTCATAGACTCTTGGACGCGAAGCGTTTCTGAAGAAACACGTTCGTTCTAAACTTGAAAGCTTTCGTTGTAATTTTACCGCCCTTACAAAACAGTCCATGCTCTGCAGGGCTCAGCTTTTATAACTTTACCAGAATCTTAAGCCAGTATGGCGCTTTGTATGCAGCGAATGTTTGCGTGTTTGTCACCAAGTAGCTCGACCAGAATTTAATACACCTTCTTATACGCAGTTACTCATGAACTCAAAAGGACCAATTCCATCCGTAAGTCACCTGCATGGAAGAACCGAAGTATTAGAGTGCCATAGAGAGAACTATAGGCAAACAGAGTCAGCATTTCGTACAGGGCTTGTGTGCGTGGTGTCTGTGTATAGAAGTTGAACGGAGACTGTGAAGCAGCGCGCATTTTGCCGCAAATCAAATAGTGGCTCGCATAGGAAAGAATGTGTACTACGGAGCTGAGCCTTGTCGGAACGGGTGGTAGATGTTCATAAAGCATTTCCTTTGCAATCCCGGTGGCCCCCCGAGAGAATGAAAGCACATGTTCGCAATCTCTTGCGCGTAGTGAAACGGCAAGAGATGAAACAGTGTACGGATCAAAGAGCACCACGACAGATCATAAATCGCCGCACAATCAGAGAGGCGCGCGCGCAGCTCTCCATTTTGTGCGCAGGATTTCCGTACGGAAGAATCTTTTCAATCTCGAACTGCTCCTCTTCAAAGAAATAAATAAATGCGAAATATGAAAAAAAAAAACGGAGCAATGTTGTGCTGAATTGCCATATCTCCGATACCAAGCACTCTTACAGATCACGTCCTCCAGACAGCCATATCACGAAATGATTCAAACGAATGGTAAAGAAAACGTCTTATACGATGGCCTTTGGCATCGTGGAAGCAAGAAAAAAGGCAAGTCTACATAGCGTAAACACGTTTGGTTATCGCGCCACTGAAAACTGGGAATACTAATGACGACAACGAAGGGGGAGAATCCGGAACGACCAGGGAAACGCAAGGCGGGACACTAACTGACGGGGCAGGAAGCAAGCCAAGGAGAATGAGGAAGTCTAGGCTTAAGGGCTGTATGGTTTATGATAGTTCCCCGGAACGGAAAGCGAGGAGAAAAGTAACGAAGGCAATGTAAAGAGATAAAAAAGCGCCGCAAAATGATCCCAACCCAAGAAAAAAAAAAGCAGCGTACTTGAGCACTTGTTCACGTGCAGCGCTGTAATGCAACGTGCTCGGATATACCACGGCTGCCATTTACTGCAGCCCGCATTTTCTTCGCGGAATCGACCTCACGGCAATCGCGAAGGAGGACGAACGTTCGGCTGGGATATAAGCAAGCGGGGCGTTGCTAAACGTGTGTGGGAAGGAAACGAGCAAAAAACGCCATTGATTCGCAATTTCCGCCGGCGATAGCTGATGTACGATGATAGCCTTACGTCCCCTCTCTCGCTGTCTTTCTGTTTTCTTTTTTTTTCTTAGTCAGTGGCCTAAACACCAGAGCGCGTCGTATCTGCACCTGAATGCACCAGAAACTAAATTTTCTCATTTATTGTTTTCATGTATTCTATAAGTTTCCGCTTGTCCGAGTTGTTTCTGCGCCTTTGTCTATTGTAGTAGCACGTCTTACTCTTCAATATCATTCTGATTATATGCAAAACCATAGTGTTTGATGCCTTTTTATTTATCTTTTTAAATAGGAGATAGTTACTTACACTCTTCGCATGGGGGTAAATAATGCAGAAGTTGCCCCCTAACATGTAAACAGGTTTGGATAACTTTTAGTTTGGAATACCAGCCATATAGCTGAACATACTCAACACGGGTAGTCACGATGAACGCGTGTCCTCAAGCAGCCTTTTTTTCAGTATGCCACATTCCACGTCATAATAGTATGTACAGTGTCAATTTTTATGAAAGGAAACACGGGAACGCGTGGCCTGCGCGCTCCGGCGGCTGCTGGCAGCGCGTTCAAGCGAGAGCAAGAGCATCCACAGTCTCTTTTCGCGTCATCTCGCAGTGAGCAAAACAACCATTCATTGCTGATATGGAACATCCAGCAAGATTTTGACCATTTCCCTTTCAAGGCGATTACTCGAGAGCCGGTAATTGCCTTGAAGGGGCGATTATTATTAGTTTACGCAATCATTATTAGTTTACGATTATATATTAGTTTATGCAAACGCTACCATCCTGACAAATTGATAGGCGCCACAGTAACTGGTTGGATCCCGAAACTCAAGACATGGCCACAATAAATGATGGCACAGCTAGCCCAACAGGTGGCTGCGAAACGACCATGGCTAGCTGAAGACCTCTGTACGTACGAAGGGCGAATACCAGGAAACCAGAAATGCAATGGCAGCTGCGAGACATCGTTGAATTTCCCAAGACTGTCTGTAAGTTAACTGTGCTTGCGAGACTGTCTGTCTGGCGAGACTTTCGGCTGTAATTTAACGCCAACTTCTTTGTGCGGATAATCAAAGTAGAAACAACCTATGGTCTACAAGTAACTTAGAAACAACCAGATTAGTCTTCATAATTGTGCAGTTTTGCTAGCTCAACGCCTTGCGTTGCTTGGTTCAAAATTCACATGAGTTTTTTTTTTTTTTTGCGAGAGATTAACGGAGGGCTGATCAAAGCGGTCGTAATTCCAAAGAAAGCAGGCTCGAGACACCCTTACTGCTTGGGACTTATGAAAGACATGTTACAGAGGTTAATTAAACATTTTAGAAAGGTCTATTCAACATGTTAGAGAGCTTTCCGAAATCCCGTTCTGGCGAGCGTCAACAGTATTTCTCAGTCAATGAGCCGTTGCCGTAAAGAAGCTCGGGTCGCAAAAAAGAGGCGAAAAGAGATGAGAGGGACTTAGTTGCAGACAGACAGAAAGTTGGCCTTCAGCTATAGATTGACCCCGCCTGCTACTCCGTGCCAGGAGAGATAGACAGGGAAGAAAAAGAGGAAAGAATGAGAGTGATAAAGTAACGAGATGCGTATACAGCGGCCCGTCTTGATGGGGCAACTGTACAGATTTTTACGCGGATATAGAGGCTTGAAGAAACGCTATACCTGTTTCTAAAGCCACAGTTGCACAAGTACTTAGGAAAGTTTGAAGAACACGAACAAATGATCGTAGTACTTTACTCATTGTTAGATACACCTTGCTTGTTCACCGGTAAGCTGACATCACTCTACGCTCAGTCTGTACAAAAGGTAATTGATAATCAGTGTTCAATTCATGCAAGTCATGACTTTTTTCCATACTGAGCATTGGTTAAAGTGTGCCAATATTTTCAGTAGAGTGTGATACATCAGTAGGGTGATTTAAACAAGTTGTTGTGTTCCCATCTTGAGTGATGACACACTACAGCGCTGTAGACTGCCTTTCGTTTGTCGCTCTCCTTTTCCTTTTTTTTTTTGTCGCGCTAGTATTTGTTGAAGATAGAGTGTGATACACCTGAGAACCGTACTCCATTGTCATCAAGTTGTCATGATCCGAACGAAACAATCTTTATGTCAACGTGCATGGAACACAAGAGTTGTTTAGCCCCACTAGGAGTTTAGTGTGCTTATTATATATATATATATATATATATATATATATATATATATATATATATATATATATATATATATATATATATATATATATTTATATATATATATATATTTATATATGTGTGTGTGTGTGTGTGTGTGTGTGTGTGTGTGTGTCTGTGTGTGTGTGTCTGTGTTTAGTGCCCTTTTTAAGCCGTGTAATAAGTACTCCTCTGACTTCTGGTTAACTTTTGTACCTTCCCGTCCTCTTCATCCTTCTCCGTAAGTAAACATTGAGCCAAGCAAAGTTATTCAGCAAGATGGCTGCACTTCCATCTCCCTCGAAAGTGACGTCAGAGCTTCTACTATTTTTTTCTTTTTCCTCAATGTGTTGACAGACAACATAGTGCACAGCTCATAATTCACCATCACCGCTGCCTTCGCTCCCCAGTAGCTAATTTTTTGAGATATCAGAAGTCTTCCCTCTACAAGATGGGTGATCGCAGTAACCCTGCACACTAGTTTCCTGTTGCGCAAACTTTCACGGGTCAAGCAAGTTTGTCTTCGAAAGTTTCGGGCTCAGCTGGCCCTGACACCTGTTATCAATTGCGCCCGAGAATCTGCAAGTGAGATTCCTTCAACACATGCAGCTGCATGAAATCTTCATTTACGGGCGAGATTCATCGCCTTCACGACTGAGCCTTGGTACTGTGCGCATTCATTACATAATACCTAAAGTGGCTAAACTGCAACTAAATATTCTCTACGACCTTAGCCGCGTGATGACGATCATATGCGCTAACCTAGTAAGGTGTGCATGCATTTGTTTACGCCGTTCCGCGAACTGTGCGACGTCACTTGAGTATATATATATATATATATATATATATATATATATATATATATATATATATATATATATATATATATATATATATATATATATATATATATATATATGTGTGTGTGTGTGTGTGTGTGTGTGTGTGTGTGTGTGTGTGTGTGTGTGCGGTCATTATTATAAACCCCTGTGAGTTTTGATTACGACATCTTTAACGTCGGATTGAACGTAACTACCATACACAAATCCGTCGGCACGCCAGCATAAAACTATTTTTCATTTTCAAAATTTCGCAGAGAGTGATGGTTCCTTCGCACTTGTGACGTAGTACTAAAGGAAGACGGAGTTGAGTAGGTACGGCCTTTCTTTTCTGTCTCTCTATAATCCTGTATATTTGTTGTTTGTGCGTGCACGTTTCTGTTTATATTTATATCCAATTTTCTCGCTTTCTCACTGTGTCTATTCTTACTTCAGTTTTTCTCACTCTACTTTTTTGTCTTTTTTGTTTCTCTTTTTCTTCTTCCTATTGTTTGGGTGGGGGGGGAGGCTTCTGGTATCTATTTTTATATCTCTTCTTGGTGTCTCTTATTTTTTTATCTTGTAGGCTTTGTCTGTGTTTTTATATCCTTCAATCTCTTTGTGCCTTAATCGCTTTATTGTTCTCTATTTTTCTTTCTACTTTTCTCTTTTCGTTTTCTTTTACTCATTTTTCCGATCTCTTTCTTTCTCGCTTTACGTAGTTCACGTGCTTCATGTTCTCCACTTCACTGAGCAATCTTTTTGTTTATCGCTCGTCTCTGTTGTACACCCTAGTGGGGCTTGCCCAATTCCTGTGGCGAATTATACTTGTTTTTTGTGGACATCAAAGTACTTAAGACTGACATATACTTCTTAGCTTTTAAAAACACGTGAAAGCGTTAAGACCTAGTCTCTGATGTTTGCCTGACAGCCACGTCAGAAACATCAATCAGGCGAAATTACTCGAAAATTGTGGTAATGTATATCGACTGATCATTACGTGTCTTAAGACGAAAGTCTTTTTTGCCGGCGTCCACCAGGAATACAGTGACGCCTTTCCGTTACGGAAGTGTCGTCAGAAAATACGCGCGATCAGAAGACAAAAAAATAGCAGATCCCACGTTCAGTGGGAATCGATGATAAGCAAAACGCGAATGAGGAATATCAATTTGCCTCTTAGAAATTAGCATAACGTTAGGAGGCGGACGTAAAGTATGCAATACATGACTTATATGTCATGATTATCATGTTTGCATGCGTCATTTATCTACGTCGTCAATTCACATCACGTGATACCGAAGTGGTACATATGGAGCTAGCAAAACGGCCGTGAACGCCCTATGAGCGAAGCATGTAGTCATACTTGACATGAAACGTATAAGATGATTTTCATGTTTGGACGTGTCATTTGCCTTTGTCTTCCATTCACGTCCCGTAATACCAAATTTTGTATATGTGAAGCTAGCGAAACGGTTGCCAGCGAATCATGAGCGTGACATGTAGTCATGCTCGTACATGGCACGCATCTCATGATTATCATATTTGCACCTGTCATATACCTTCGTCATTCAATCACGTCCCGTAACACCAACTTTGGTATATGTGAAACTAGCGAAATGACTGCGAGCGCACCATGAGCGCAATGTGCAGTCATGTCTTACATGACGTGCAAGACATGCATGTCATGATTTCCATGTTAGGATCTTTCACTTATGCTCACCGTGCAGTCGTGTCTTACCATACCAGTTTTGCAATATGTAACGTAAACGAAACCACCACATTGCCCTGCCGGTGTGGTCTACTGGCTAAGGTACTCGGCTGGTGACCCGCAGGTTGCGGGATTGCATCCCGGCTGCGACGGCTGCATTTTTGATGGAGGCGAAAATGCTGTAGGCCCGTGAGCTCAGATTCGGCCCACGTTAACAAACCCCAGATGGTCGACATTTCTGAAGCCGTCCACTACGGCGTCTCTCCTAATCATATGGTGATTTTGCGACGTTAAACCCGACATATCAGTCAATAAACCTAACCACCGCAAGAGCATGCAAGACAATGTATTGTAAATCATGACATTCATGACATAAATATCACGATTTTCATGTTATTACTAGTAACTTAAGCTGGTCGTACCAAATGGTGCCATAGCTGCCGCGGTCGAACCACTTACCCCCAGATGAGCAGCCTGCATACTAGAGTGACTGGGCTGGTGTGGGATGTTTTTTTTTGTAAACGTTGAGAAGTGCAGCTTTCGCACCGACTTTAGAGTGTCCTTTGCCTTGATATGTTGGGAACAAATTATAGCTGATATGTTACATTATGCGATTTCAACAAGGAGCTTTTGCATTTCTTTTATCGTTTGCTTACACGTGCATTGTTCAGACAGTGTATAGCACTGGTAATTGAAACGCTTTTGAGGGAGCTCAAGGTTATGTGCACCCGGTATCGAGGCACCCCCTAAATCTCTCACCCTGGCCGTCAGTTTGGTGGCGGTCAGGGCGAGAGCGTTCTCAATGCTAATGGCATCCAACGACCATTCCATCTGCGGTGCATAGTGGCGCCCGCGGAGGGCTGTTTTTCACGGATTCAAGACAATTCTCTCACTTCTCTCGCAGCGCGAAGCTCATGAATCTGGCAGACGCCCATGCTTACATAGTTCCGCCATCGCCATCAAAAACCCCAGACAAAACGAATGTTTGCCGGGTGCATTCGCCATATACGACGAACGTTCTCGCGCTCGCCTGGACCTCCGAATCCAACTACAATAGCCACGTGCTCCCATTACCCCGCTTCAGTAGCCGATCACTGTACATGAGCTGTATCCAAAACATTTGATTGTTGTCTGTTTGTTCAGCTTCCCACAGTTAGAACTGCGAAAAACTTCACTCGGTTGTTGTGAAAGGAATGAAACATCGGGCAAGTTATGATATGGTACAATAAGTACGCTAAGCAGCACTGCCTTTCGTTACACCGAAGAATACTTAACGCAAATAAGACCACCTATTTTTCGAACTAGTTGGTGATCCTAAAGATCACCAGCTCTTACTAGAATAATTATTTTCGCAATTTTATACGTACAACCAGAATTATTACGGTTGTTGGTGCTCTTAGAAGGCCATACCACGAAGAAACATTGCAGAAGTCCCACCAGTCGAGGGCGACTGGTGAAACAAAGTGACCGAACACCGACAACCTAACCAAACTTAGTCTCGGCGTAAGGCGATCTCACTACGTACTGCAACTGCAAGAACAGAAACAAAAAAGAAACCTTCTCTTCCAGTCACGTCCCCTTCCCAACACGTGCGCGTGCCTCGTCTCATGTAACCGACTCGTGGAAGACTATCTATCTAAAGCGTCCGGGCTCGCATAGGCGAGCTTGATTCCGGTCGATTCGCCGCAATCCACTCGATTTCTTTTTTCTCCCCCGCCTCGCCCAGAGCTCCTTGCTTCTGCACGCATCGAGCATCATTTATCAGAGCTCTTTTTCCTTTGATTTGTTTTTTTCTTTACCCCCGCCTCCATGGTTGTTCCTTCTCGACATCCCTTTCCTCCCACCCAACTTCCAGCGTCAATTACCTCCGGCGACGATCCAGGAATTCGTTGCAGCAGCAGCAATAGTTTCTCCGCGACTGCCATCTTGATGATCGTACACCGGTCCTTCGCTCTATTACTTCTCGCGCGCCTTCGTGGCGAGCCCTCCTCCCCACGTATCGAATATCTTTTGCTCGTGTTATACAACGCCAAAGCTATCCATTTCCGTTTCATAAGCACAATACAGGAATCGCATCACTCCACACACAACTTCGTTTCAACAGCCGGCTCTTTTATGGTGGCACGCAGCAATACTGAAGAAGTTACGAAACGTTTCGACTGTCACCAATCATCACCGGAATCCTTAGTTCTGTTTCATGAATTACGGCACGCGCTATTGTGACTTGTGTAACACACCGTACCACTAAAGTTGTCAACCTAAACCCGTTTTTCATAAAAAATCTCTCTTCGCATGCCGGCCGGTCGAGTAAATGGTGGCTCGGGCAAATTTTACTCTATTACTAACCACTAACACATGTGCGGTTTCTAAGGAGTGAAGCTCCTTATGGCATGGTTCTGTCACTCCTCCTCGTCCTCCGTATGTATGTATGTATGTATGTATGTATGTATGTATGTATGTATGTATGTATGTATGTATGTATGTATGTATGTATGTATGTATGTATGTATGTATGTATGTATGTATGTATGTTTGTATGTATGTATGTATGTGTGTGTGTGCGTGTGTGTGTGTGTGTGTGTGTGTGTGTGTGTATGTAGCCACCGGTGGCACATACCCGCTCTGGAGCGGATATGTGCAACAGGGGATACGAGATGGGAGATGGCGGTACTTCGACTGTTCATTAGATGGACACTCGGACGGACAGACAGACAGACAGACTAGCAGATGAACGGACGGATGGATGGACGCGTGGACGTACAGATGATTGGACGCACGAAAGGACGGACAGACGGATGAACGGACTCGCGGACGGACGCATGGACAGACGGACGGACGCATAAATTGACGCACGGATGGTCGCGCGGACGAACGGAAGCAAGAATGAACGGACGGACGGAAGCACGGATGGACTGACGGACGCTTCGCTCCAATTGTCATCATTCACTCCGTGGATATGCTGTGATTTTTTAATGAACTGATGAAAGTACTGAACAATCACAATAACCACGCGATAAGTGAAGAAATGGGTGGAAAAAATTTTAATGAAAAAATTGTGAGCTTTGCAACCAATACATGATTGCCAAAGCAAGTTCCGCTCATACACTGTCGGTGTCTGTTTTTTATCGTTTCATTCCGTCAAAATCACAGATACCACCTCACTGCAAGTATGTTTAGAAGCTAATCTCTGTTCTCATCGCCATTTTCTAGTAATCTTCTAAACAGGCCTTACCGGCATGAATAGATAACCTTAATTCAAAATCTTGTCTCGTATCTCATGCGAATACTCCTCCACTCTTGCAATGCCCCGCCGCTGTGGTCTAGTGGCTAAGGTACTCGGCTGCTGACCCGCAGGTCGCGGGGTCAAATTCCAGCTGCGGCGGCTGCATTTCCGATGGAGGCTGAAATATTGTAGGCCTGTGTGCTCAGAATTAGGGGGCACGTTGAAGAACCCCAGGTGGTCAAAATTTCCGGAGCCCTGCAGCACGGCGTCTCTCATAATCATATGGTGGTTTTGAGGCGTTAAACCCCACACATTAATCAATCAATCAATCAATCAATCACTCTTGCAGGAGAACTCACCATGATCTGATAAAACCATGGTTACAAAAACGGACCACGAAAGCCGTTAGTACCATAAATTAGCTGTATCAAGCACTCCGTGGCGTTTATTTTCTGGGGTTTGCTTAAATACAGTCTAGTTAGAAGAAATGCTGGAGAGACGCTTGCTGACTCTGTTTTATAACCCACCTCAAAATCGTCACTTGAGTGAACAGTTGCTCTCAAAGAGTCATATTTCTGTTGTTCAAGTTTTACATTCTTTTCGTTTCTTTTGTAGAGCCCCTCAAGTCTAGTATCGATCAGGCTTCTGTTTTTTTTTTTTGCAGCTAGTCTTTCAAATAGTAAACTCGCCATATACCTGCGAACCACACTGGCCTAAGTTAAAGATCGTTTTATCTTAGACGGAGAAGGTGTATTTCGCAGTAGCCTGGGTCCCGTGGTTGTAGTCTCGTTGCCTTGCTTGCTAGCACATAATCGTTGTGCTACAAAGGGCGTCATTGAGTATACACAGACAGAACATTTATTTAATAATGAGAAGCGCTGAGATTTTTACGTGCCTAATTGACAATACAATTTCCAAGCACTATGCAGCAGGTGACTCCAGGTTCATATTAGCCAGCTTAGGTTGTTTAACATGCACCTAACTCTAAGCACACGGCAAGCACGGCGACTGAGGCCTCGAAGCGAACCCATATCTTAGAGCAAAAGCTTACATGCTACCTTATACCACGGCAGATGCACTTAATTAATTCTATCAGTTAAACTTTCTTTCGTAAAGATGCTAACATCTAAGCTGAAGCTGTAAAAATATTTTGGCAGTGACTATGGTGACGGGGCCCGTCAACTTAGTACTATCCTTAGAGTGAGTGGGCCCATTAGCGTCGTGAAATCGTGACTACAGCGACGGGGCCCGTCAGCGCAGTACTATATCGTTAAACTGAGGGGGCTTGCCACCGTAGTGAAATCGTAACAGTGATGAGGCTCATCATAATAGGATGCAGCTACAGCGGCGGCCCCGTCATCATAAAGCAATTACTACGGTGTGTATCCGGCAAGGCTTTTTGCATCACGACTGCGCATCGGACATGCGCAGATACTCACGGCGCGCTATCGTGCGCCTATATAATCAGTGACTGAATAAACCGATGCCACTTCTTGTTCTGGCCATCATGCTGTGTCGTCGTCCTTGCTAGTTACAAGGTGTCAGAAGTGGCCACCGCGGACCGAAGCACGGCAGCAACGGCGCGGAATCGCCATGGACCTACTGAAGCCGCCGGAGCCATTGCGCCTATCGGGCAACTTGTCTGAAAATTGGAAGCGCTTCAAGCAAAGGTTCGAGCTTTTTCTGCAAGAAACGGCAGCCGTGAAGTCCCCGAGAAGTGACTCCTCGAAAGTGGCGCTCTTGCTGAGCTTCGCGGGAGACGAAGTGCTCGACATCTTCAACAACTTTAAGTACGGGCCCGGAGAAAGCAAGGAGTCTTACGACACGGTCGTGCGGAAGTTCGACGCCTACTTCTCTGAGGTGAGCAATGAAATTCACGAAAGATATGTTTTTCGTACACGAAGCCAGGCGGAGAAAGAACCTTTTGAGAAGTTTGTGCGGTACTTAAAGAAGCAGGCGACACAATGCAACTTTGGGGATCAGCACGATTCACTGATTAGAGACCAAATTGTGTTTGGTACGAACGACCCAAAGCTGCGTGAAAGAATGCTTGCCGAGAGAGGCCTGACGCTACTAAAAGCCGAGGAAATGCGTAAAGCGGCAGAAGCAGCGGCACTAAGGAGCCTAGTTTGGAATAGGACGGAAGACAGCATTGACGCCGTTTCAAGTGGCAAAACGGTGACGAAAAAACGGCAGCAGCGGAAAAAAAAGCAGAGTCGCGATAATCAAGATATTTGCTGCAGGAAGTGCAACCGCAAACATAAACCTAAACAATGCCCCGCGTATGGTAAATTATGTCATTCTTGCCGCAAATACAACGACTTTGCAAGTTGTTGCCAGAAGTCTACCGCCGTTAGCGAAGTAGCTAATCTCGTTGAGAATGACTTTGAGATTCTCTAAATCGGCTCCGAAAATTGTCGCAAGAAAGACTGGACAATCAAGGCTCGAGTAAATGGCAGAGAAGTGACGTTCAAAGTGGACACCGGTTCGCAGGCAAGCTTACTTCCATTTACAACGTACCGTAAGCTTGGATCCAAAGAAGCGTTGCAACCTACCGGGTCAGTGTTGCGCCCCTACAACAGGGGCGTTATCTCAAGTTATGGAACAACGTTACAGAAAGTGTCTGTCGGAACCACCGAGATAAGCGTGAAATTCTTCATCGTAAAGAATGGGCGCCAAGCCATCCTGGGGCTCGCTGGCAGTGAAGCGCTTGGATTGGTTCGACGTACGGTGGACGCTGTCAATGCCTCGTCTGAGTATGAACTTTTGAAAGATTTCAGGCACCTGTTCCAAGGGCTCTGCTGCTGGAAAACACAGTACAGAATGGTCGTGGATCCAGACGCGGTTCCGGTCGTTCAGCCTGCTCGCCGGGTTCCACTTGCACTTCAGGAACCTCCGAAGAAGGAACTACAGCGAATGATCCGGGGGGGGCATCATCGTCAAAGAAAATGAGCCAACCGACAGGGTAAGCCGTCTGGTACTGGTAAAAAAAAGACGGTGCTCTAAGGGTTTGCATGGACCCCAGAAGAGTGAACAAGTATATCAAGAGGCAGCATTTCCCTTTACCCAGACGCGAGGACTTGGAAGCCCGGCTAACCGGTGCTACTTATTTTAGCTGTTTGGATGCAAACGCCGGATTTAATCAGGTGCCCTTAGACAAGACAACATCAAAAATCTGTACGTTCTCGTCGCCTTTTGGCAGATACCGTTTTCTAAGGCTACCCTTTGGCATCTCATCTGCACCCGAGGTGTTTCAGCAGGCACTTTGTCAGATATTTGACGGTCTGCCAGGCGTGCTCATATATATAGATGATATCCTGGTCTGGGGCTCAACGAAGGAAGAGCATGATGAGCGCCTGGTTGCAGTCCTCAAAATTGCTGAAACAGCTGGATTAAATTTTAATCTGCACAAGTGCAAGTTTAGCGTAAAAGAGCTACGGTTTCTGGGTGATATTATAAGTGCGAACGACATATCCCCAAATCCAGGGCTCGTAAAAAGTTTGGTTCAAATGCCAGTGCCAACATGCAAGGCCGATGTTCAATGTATGCTGGGTGTGTTGAACTACTTTGGAAAGTTCGTGCCGCAGCTATCTGAAAGAACGGCCCTGTTAAGAACTCTTATCAAGGCCAGTTCTGAGTTTGAGTGGACAGATAACCACGTCAAAAAGTGGAAAAGCGTCACGCAAATTCTGACCACCGCTCCCATGCTCGCAATATTTGACCCACGACGGGAAACAAGGTTATCTTGCGATGCATCGAAGGACGGCGTCGGTGCCGCACTTCTGCAACGTCACAATAACGAGTGGCGGCCCGTAGCTTACGCATCTGGAGTGCTGACAAAGGCAGAAAAACTGTACGCACAGATAGAAAAGGAGGCCCTAGGAATTTGCTTTGGATGCCAAAAATTTCACCACTTCATCTACGGCCAGAAAGTCACAATTGAAACGGACCACAAGCCACTCTTGTCAATTGCTCAAAAGGAAATTAGTGACATGCCACCTCGCCTCCAACGGTTCTTTTTGAGGTTGTTCAAGTACGATTTTGTTTTGCAGTATATTCCTGGGAAGCACCTTGTTCTTGCTGACATGTTGTCCCGGTCAACTGCTGACAACCAAGACGACGCTGGTGCTACTACCGACGTGGAAGTTCACGCAATCCAGCTTCTAGGTTACCGTGTCACAGAAGCAACGCAGAAAGAACTGCAGGCGGCAACGGCTCGAGACCGCTACCTACAGTCGGTGATCGCAAGTTTGTCGGCGGGGCTTCCAGTACAAGGTGAACTAAAGCCTTTTGAGCAAGAACTCTCATTTGTCAACAGAATACTTTTAAAGGCGTCGAAGCTTGTTATTCCGAAAAGCATGCGAAAAACTATGCTTGAAAAAATCCATGCAGGTCACCTCGGCATGCAAAAATGCAAAGAAAGGGCCAGACGACTCGTGTTCTGGCCGGGGCTTAACGCTGAGATTGCTTCCATGGTGCAACTTTGTCCTACATGCCGCAGGTATGCTTACAAACAGCCCAAGGAACCGCTTCAAATGCGGCCCGTGCCAGGTTATGCATGGCATAGAGTTGGAGCTGATATTTTTTCGTTTGCGGGGGCTCGTACATCGTTGTCTTTGACGCCTTATCAAACTTTCCTGAAGTTCAGAAACTACCTGACATGTCGGCGCAATCAACCATCGCAGCACTGAGCGCTATTTTTGCCAGATTTGGCGTGCCCGTCGAAGTATGCACTGATAACGGCCCACAATTTTCCAGCCATGAATTTTTTTTTGTTTTCAAGTAGATACGACTTCACGCACGTCACTTCAAGCCCTCATTATCCGCAGTCAAACGGGCTTGCGGAAAAAGGTGTGCAGGTTGTGAAGCGCATCTTAAAAAAAAAAAACTGGAGATTCGGGCGACGACTTCTGGCTTGGCCTGCTGGCCTACCGCTCTACCCCACTGGAGGGCGAGCGATGCCCTGGTGAACTACTGCAAGGAAGGCGCCTTCGCGCCAACCTCCCGGACTTCAGTACGGTGACCGCAACCGATGTCAAAAAGCACAGCCAGGCCCAAGGGGGAAGACCTCTGCCTCCTCTGCAGAAGGGTGACGTCGTGAGGCTCAGAGACGCTGCATGGTCCCGGAAAGCTCAAGTGGTGGGTTCGCCATGTCCAAGGTCCTACCTTGTCAAAACGGAGGACCAGAAGCTGTTAAGGCGCAACCGTCGTCACCTACTTCAAACTGGCGAACGGTTCATCGAGGAAAGCGACGACGACATTGATGCCAGCTCAGCGGACAACAACATTGGTGGCCATCCAACAGTGGCAACTTCAACCTCGCCAGTCAATGGCCGACGTCGCGAAGTTCCGACGTCGGGCGACCCTTCGCCACCTGTGGTGCGTCAGTCAACTTCACCACCGACGCCAGCTTTGAGAAGGTCGACTCGAACCGTGAAGCCACCACAGCGTCTTCATTATGACAAGGACTTTAACCAAGTGTATGATATTATTTTTTGAAATGCCATGTACTTACCACCGTTTCGGTGGGCATGTAATTTCGTTGTTAACGGAAAGGATGTATCCGGCAAGGCTATTTGCATCACGACTGCGCATGGGACTTGCGCAGATACTCACGGTGCGCTATCGTGCGCCTATATAATCAGTGACTGAATAAACCGATGCCACTTCTTGTTCTGGCCACCATGCTGTATCGTCGTCCTTGCTAGTTACACGGTGAGGGGGTCCGACCCCGTAGTGTAATAGTATAAGTGAGGGGGCCCGTTGCCGTAAACTTGTAGTCATTTTAGACGCCACCGTCTAGCTGTTCTGGTGTCGTAGTGGCTTGACTCGCAGTTGAGGAAGCAGTCATGACGCAAATCGTCAGTTCAAAATCCCGTTTTCGAATGTTTTACTTTTTTTCTTTTTTTCTTCAAGGTACAGTTGCAAGAAAATTATGTCGCTGTCAGCGGCGGTTGTTAGACAGGCCTATCACGCGGATTTCGTGGCGCAGTTTCGTTGGTGTCCGAATTCAATGCGAATCACGCTCGTTTCAATTTTCTTCTCTCAGTATTGTTTAAAGTATTGTGACTAGTTTTATTGCGATGGCAATTTTATAGCCACTCTGGATTTCGCCGCCGGCGTTGACGTGGGCGTCAGTGTCTATGTCATGCACCGTACGTATCTATATATATGAAAACGCAAGAAAAAAAATCTAGTGTGCGTAATCGAACGTGGAACCCCAGCGTCGTGAATGCGAGGCGTTAACCACTGAGCTACCGAGGGGTACCACCATCACCGTTCAAACGGCAAGCTATTCATTTATACCACTTACCGCTGTTAACGGACATCTCGGGGGGGGGGGGGGGGGGGCTACGTGTTTTCAGCATTAAAAGCAAGATGGCGCAGTGAGCACGCGGCGTGGCTTTCATCTCTCGCGCGTACATTGGCCCGCTGAGAGGAGGTGAATAGACGATCTGTCAAGCGCTCTTATCTCCCGGTTGGGAGGATTATACGTCTCGGCTGGTGTTCGGCTTGCACTAGAACTATTCTGTTGTAATTATGGGCTGCAATAGTTGCACATACTCCGATAGCAAAAAAAATTGCAGCATATCCACGGAGTGAATGATGGAGAGTTGGGTGAAGAATTCGTCCGTCCATTCGTTCTTGCTTCCGTCCGTCAGTGTGACCGTCCATGCGTCCATCAACCCGTCCGTGCGTGCGTCTGTTCGTGCGTCCGTCCCTGCGTTCGTCCATGCAGCCGTCCCTGCGTCCGTTCATGCGTCCATCCATGCATCGGTCTATGTGTCCGTTCGTCCATCTATTCAACACTCCAAGTACCACCATCTCGCATCTTTTCATCATATATTCCCCATATAGAAGCACCGCCATCCAGCGGACATTCCAAAGACTAAACGAGAGGTGGCACACGCACACTTACGGCTTGCGCTTCGGGTCCACTTCCCACCTTTAACCACCTCGAGTTCATGGTATATACTAGTTCACTGTATTCATGGCACTGCGGCCGAACACTCGCTAAACCTTTCGAAAACCAAGGAGGTTACGCCCAGCGAGTATGACGTAGCAAACTTTTTCAGTCAGATAGTGCTCAATGTACATGCCAATGGCTGCTATTGGGAAATGAGAGGCGGAGAATTCGGCTTTTACTTTTTTACGGCTTACGCTTCGTATCTACTTCCCATTTTTAACCACCTCGAGTTCATTCATGGTATATACAAGTTCATTGTATTCATGGCACTGCGGCTCAACGCTCGCTAAACCTTTTTAAAGCTAAAGAGGTTACACCCAGCGAGTATAACGTAGCGACCCTTTCTTGTCAGATAGTGCTCAATGTACATGCCAATGGCTGCTAATGGTGATCGCAGAAAAAAAAGAAAAAAGGTTCAGTTGGCAGCGCGAATCGAACTGAAGTCATACACCAACAACGCATCATGTTGCACACCAACAACTTACCCACTGCGTCTCGAAAAATCAGCGTGGTAGGGCTAAAACCGGCAGAAACAGCGACGTGATTTTCTAAAACAAAAGCTAATTCACGACTCCTTGGAAGCAGTAGCATCAATATTGACGCCTTCCAATGAACAAAAGAAACAGGAATCTAACTGCCTACCTGCGCCACGATCACTTCATCAACTGCGCGTCAACCCACTGAGCCACCACAACAGCTTACTGGTAGCGTAACTTCCATAGAAGCCCATCGATCCAGTAGTCGGCGGCTCATTGTCACCGTCGCCATCTACGTGAGGAGAGGACAACAGAACAAAAAATAAAATACGCTAGAACGAGAGGCGCTAGCGATGTCGCGCATTTGCCCTACATGGCGCAAAACTAAACATTTTTTTAATTGCTGGCCTGCTACGTGCCTTTAGTTATACGCGATTTGATTGTGCCTCAATTGCGTCTTGCTACTTGCACGCGAGAAAGAAAAGAAACAAAAATAACAATAATTGAGGAACAAAAGCTGTTTTATTAGCCAAATGACGTACTTGAAATATGCACAAAGAACTTCGCAAAGGCAAGTCTGAGACAACTGTTCACGAGAATAGTTAAAAAAAACTTACGTTGCCCTGTCATTGAAAACTACTGCAGCGAGAAGACAGTTTTGAAAATACAGCTTGGCAGCCGTAGAGGACAGTGTCTTGTCGCTTAGCCTGTCACGTTTACAGTCACTAAAGGTGAGGGCACGCCAGCCGTGCGCCAGCGAAAGCAGTCGACAGTCACAGGAACGGCTGTCTACACATTCTGTGAGCTAGTTGAGCTATGAAACGCACATAAAAAATAAATAAACTTCTGTAGGTACGCACGGAACCACTACGGAAAAGTGTGCAATGCCTCGTGGACCTTGTAATGCAGCGAACCAAGGAACACGCCGAAACAAGCTCTGATAACATAATGCCTCGATACGCCCCCAAGTCCGTTGTTACCAGGCTGCCTGCATGTGCCCACTGTTTATGAAGCCAAACAAAAAAAAAAAAAATGGGCACTCAATCACATACCAAAAACCAAAGCTTATTAATGTAATCTGCAATTTTATTGTAACAAATAAAATAAAAGTATTGAAAATAAACGTTCAATTGTTCTTTTTTGTTTTTGCTATTCGTACTCCCCTCACCTAGTCGCACTTCAATCGTCACGTGGTTGTTGATGTCTGTCGCAATGGGTTTGATACCACTTTTCGTTCCGACTTTCGCGACCTATTTAGATTGACCTTGACAGCTACGCAGTGGCGTCTAAAACAACTACAAATTTACTGGCACCCCCTACTCATTTTTACCATTACACTACGGTGACGGGCCCCCTCAGTGTAATTATTGCTTTACGGTGGCGGGGCCCGTCACCGTTACGATTCCACTACGGTGATGGGCCCCGTCACTTTATCGATAGTACTGCGCTGAGGGGCCCCGTCACCGTAGTCACTGCCAAATTTGTTTGATGTTTTCTTTTTTGCTTTCAGAAAAATATCGCCGTTTGTAAACATGACCAAAAACACGTGATTTACACTTGGCGCGGGATAGATAGCTCGTGCATGAAAACTGCAACTCCAATTTTTCGTCAAGTTACTGATAAGTTAGCACGCAAATATTCATAATAAATAAACCAACCTCTTTATTGTAGAGTAATTATTTTTTATAGTAAGCATAATAACCCTATAGATTTTTTACTAACGTATTCATCTTCTGTTTATATGAATGCCACTTGCGAAATATATGAAATATATTGAATTCAAGCTTACGTATATTTAAGTATTAAGCGAGAGAGAGAGAGAGAGATAGTAAGAAAGGAAAGGCCGGGAGGTTAACCAGACATTGGCATCTGGTTTGAAGTATTAAAAAAATAATAAGTATTAAAAAAATCACATTCGTTATGGCTGACACCAATGAGTTCTGTTCAGTCGACAGGAGAAGATGTCGGATCGTAAATCACCCGCAGTTCCATTTTACTGCAAGACAATTTCTTTTTTCAAGACAAATGAACCCTCGGCAGTATGAATCGGGTTGCTTTGCGTCAAACTGCTGAACACAAAACTTTGGATTCTGAGAATTCCTCAATTAAAACAGCGGAACTAACGAGTAATTTTACCTTCCATATATCACGAACAAACATAATATATGGCGTTATATTCCAAAAAGAAAATCAGCAATAGGAAACAACAGAATGGAGCTACTTAACAAAATCTAGAGAAGTTTACTGGCGGCACCCGTAATTTCAAACAATGTGAAAATAAATGATGTGAAATAAACTTCACGAAAATGTGAAAATAAACTCCGCGGCCTTATGCACATGTACCTTCTGCACACAAAGGTTATCTATGTTATCATGTTATGAAAGATAGAAAGAGAGATATGTGTTGCGGAAAGGCTGGAAAACTAAAGGGCGACTAAATATTTAGTTTTCTACCCGGCACTGGGGAAAGGGCATGGGGAGGCAGAAAGCAAGGAAGGGAGGTACTACACTCATTGCTCTGTGTTTTTGCAGTAAGAAAATGTCGTTTTTGATGATGCTGTATTTCCGACGCCAAAAATACATGCAGTTGATTTAACTTTGTTATTAGTAGCCACTCTCACCCACGTAGTACCATAGCCCACCGATATAAGTACAACGTTAAAGAAATAGAATAGAATGGAGAAGTGAGAACTGTCTATAATAGAATCTGTATATTGTGGGAATAGAATTATTCTCAAACTTGTAGTTCAAGTAGGAGCCCTTACATGAGAGGAGCTCCAACGTCCCCGATGTAGAGGGAGAAAAGGAAGCCAGTAATATTTCAAGACTTAATGATGTTTGCTGTCGGGCTCGTTGGTGCATATAAATGAACTTGAATCGGTGGCCCAAAATGTTAGACAGGAGCGAAGAAGACACGCAAAGCCTGTAAAAGTGCACAATTGCACTTTTATACGTCTTACGCGTCTTCTTCGCTGCCGTCTAACATTTGCGCCATCAATTCAAGTTCAGATATTTCAAGACACCAAAGTGTGCCTACAAAGTTCTTCTTTAAGTGAATTACGCATGAACGTCTGGGAGAGAAAGAGATTAGACCCGTGCACAGTTGATACTACAAACGTCAATATTCAAAATTACTTAGCCCAGAAACGAACACAAGCTCATATGCCCGGGCCTCCCATTTTAGCTCGGAATTTCGCTAAGTTTTTGGACGAACAAAACGGCAGTCGCCCAAGTTGAACTACATTGCACAGCAACTAAGAAAACGTCGTCCTCTTTGACGTGACAGTAGTTTTTCAAAGCATAGACGTCTACAAAATGAAAATCAGTCGTAACGATTGTTCGAATCGCCTTGTATCCCCTAGCTTTAGACCTGGCTCACTGTTTCTCAAGGTTCTGCTAAACTGATCTCCAGCAGAGCGTGCTCTTCCGATCGGGGCTGCTCCTTGCTACTGGCATATTTCCCAACAACACGATCTCTCAGCTCATTCATCATCGTAGCAGCGGGTAAAGTGTCCCTGCCTCGAAAGAGAGATGTATTTAGATGTGTATTCTACCGTGCTGCTTCCGTTTGCCGACTCACCTAACCCAAATTAGAATTCAATTTCCTCGGCGTCCTTCCCGATTTGAAAGACAGAAAAGAAAATTCTCAGTAGAATAATTATTAATTGAAGCAAGCCAAAATTCTATCGATTCTTATGAGATGTTACAATGCATTAAAAAGTTGATCAAGGCGAAGTACATTATCGAATAACAAAAGTTTCTTTGTACGTGTCATCCATGGGCTGAATATTTCTGGCAGGGCTTGTCGATAGTGGTTTAAACGAAACCTCGTAATTTGCATTATGCGGGAGGGCTTGTCGATAGACGAGATATTGATGTGCTCTCCACACTTGAAAAATATTTGAAGGACTTACTACATTACTACATGAAGTGCATTCCTAGCCTGCATTGAAGCTGAATCATGGATGTCTTACTAACGACAAACACTCAAGACTTCTAAAATTAGATAGATAGATAGATAGATAGATAGATAGATAGATAGATAGATAGATAGATAGATAAATAGATAGATAGATAGACAGATAGATAGATAGATAGATAGATAGATAGATAGATAGATAGATAGATAGATAGATAGATAGATAGATGAGTACCGGATGCAGCGCTTCTTTCTTGTGATCAGCAAAATGATTATTACATGATAACAATATGCAGCAATTCCTACTAAAGCCCAGCAGACATTCTATCAATAGTGATCACATTGATCTGTCCCCAATAACGTTAATTGGCATATAGGGGTATTCCGTCCCGACAGTCATGATCGAAGGAAATGACGCAACACTTTAGTAATCACCAATGAGAACTACGCACATTGAGGGTAATTTTTCTACGTATTCATGCGATATGCAAGTCAAGTAGTAACAGCAATTTTCTTACATTTTTGCATTTTTGTTCCAAGATTAAGACTGATCGAAAAGAGCTTGGAAGTTGCTAGCAGACAGAGTCCGCAGTGGCTCTCAGGACGATACTGATCGTAAATATGATAATATTTGAAAGTGTGACGCGTTTCCCGACGCTCATGAAGGATGGAGAAAATATTTAGGTACTTAAAATGTAGTGACAGTTGTATGAATTCTTGAAATCTTTCGTTTTTTTTTTCTTTCCTCGCTTCAATTTTTCGTCCCGTTGGCCCCTTTCAGATTGCAGCAATGCAGTGGTTAGGGTCAAAATGATGTACGACGCCCACATCAGAAACAAACTCGCACGACGCAGTAACAACAACGAAACAAACGTAGCCAAGAAACATGATCGCAATTTACCGGCTCATAATTCGAACGCTTAGCTGGAGCACACAAGATACAATGAACTAAATGTATCTATTGTAAGTAACAAGTATAGAAAATGGCATATTATTGTGAAGAATAGAAAGGCATCATGTGTACAGGAGCCCGTAATAGCGAGAACCCTTTGAGAAACGAAGATTGAAAGGCGCGTAAAAGAGGAAGATAATTAAAATGCTTTTTGAAATTGCATCCGGCTGTTTATTCGAAAGAAGAGTAGCACCGCGACCTTTCAAGCGGCAGAATTTTCATTTCGTTAGTTTTCCCTGGCGTATGTGTCATTATCTCGACGTCGCTGCTTTCTTACGTCGATTGTTCTCTTTATCCTCGGGTTGTGTGGGCGTCAACTTTCGCACTTTGTTGTTTTTATCTAGTTCTCACAAGAGTTTACCGTTTTCTATCCCGTTCGGCAAACCGTAAGCTCCTACGCTTCTCTTGCCACCCGACCTCGAGCTGGTTGAGGCACGCTCAGATGTCAAAGCAGATAAGAAAAAGACAATGTACGTTGGTGACAGCGTTTCTCTACCACTGCATTCATAGAGTTCGCATTGTTACGGCTGCTTTTGCGTGCCTGTCAACACCGAATTAGGGCTCGACTTTTATCTCTCTCTCCCTCATTTTTCGCACCATCTTATTTCGGCCTCCTTTAAGTTTCTTCGTTATTTTCGCGTGACCCCGTTGAAACCTGAATATAGTTTCAGACTCCTACATGATGATGTTGCAAGTACCGATTGCCAAGAGGCGCTCAGCGGCTGTTCCTTTAGTTGGTCGAGTTCTAACGACGAAGATTTCGTCAGTGCCGGGGCGCGATGCGTCACCGGCAGGTGGGTTGTGTAAACAAGCGCTGTTACGGCTTTTCAACGGAATCACAAAGGCCTCCGGCTGAGTCTCAGCCCCCTAAAGTCGAGCGCTACACTCTCTACCACCCCCTCACTTTCCAACCACCACATCGCCTCCCCCTCCTCCTCTCCGCCAATTCCCTTAGCTCAACGCCGATGTCGTCTGGTTGCACAGCCGCCTCCATCCAATCCTGGATGCTTGCAACTCCATCCTCCTCACAGTTCTGTCAGCGTGGCATGTGTTCCCCGCGTGTCTCCTCCCTCACCTATTCACTCGTATGTACGACTGCAGCGCTTTTGTCCTCCGTGCTTGCAAGGTGTTATTCGTGGCTCGTGTCCCGGAAATTGGAGCCGCATGCGAGGCCTTTGTTGGTGGCACAGATCGCTACGGTGCGTGCGCAGCACAAGAGATTGTGGCATGAACGAGATGTCGCGGCTGGCCCTGTGAGGAAATGGTGATTTGCGTAGAAGCCAACTGTTTTGCGGGCTCCCAAGCACGCGCTCATGTCAACGCACAAAAGGAAGCTCATGTCTCGCTAATTAGGGTCGTCTTTACTGTTGCAGCGTTATGCTACTTTTACCTCTATCACGACATTACTTAGTGCTTTTATTGTAAAAATAATGTGTTAGGTAATCAAAGCTGGCAACGCCACGAAATAACACGTTTTCTGTGACGCTACCATTTCACTTTTTCGTCTCTTGCTTTGGTTCGCGTATTTCCACATGGGTGAAGCTAAAGGTATTTGTTACGCGAATGGTTCACAAAAAATTGTTGAATATCAGTGTAAGTAATGTTCAATATTATTATTCCTCCTTATAAATGCTGTCAATGCGCTAGTAGAATCTGATGATTTGTAGGTTCCATACATTGTGCCTAGCATGGCCTCCGGAGCTTCTCTAACGCGCTGCTGGAGGTAATCACAAAGGCCACACGCTATGCCATGTTTGAACTGAAGTGAAAACGAACGAATGCCACTAACCAACTCACTAGCCTATAAATGCCGTGCGCCGAAAATGAGTGCACATCACCTTCATTTGACATCCCGATTATCTATGTTTAATTATATCCACTGCCGTGTGGATGGGCTCTCGCGTCAAAATAATACTGCCTCATCTTCTCTTTGACGAAGTATTCACTGAAGGGTCCCACAGACCAGCCTCTGAAATACCAGCTGCGAACCTTTCGGTCAAGTTATTCCTTTTTTTGGGAACTAAGCATGAAATCGTACTTGCCTTGTCGTGGCCTGGGCTCCCAAATCGCGGAAAAAGAAAAGAAATAAACCAGCTCTACCTCCTCATTAATTGTCAGGAATGCCAAAAACAGTCGACTTGGCGTATTTTGAATCATAGGAGGAGCTTTTGTTACCACTTGCACGAAGTTTATTCTAAAGAACGTTGGAACGCGCCTTTTCATGTCTTCCGGCTGTTATTTCACTAGCTCCTTCATAAGAAAGAAAAAGACAAAAAAATCATCTTTCAGCATTTCTTCGATATAAAGGCCCAGAAAAAAAGAAAAAAAAACAATAGACTTCTCATCGAAATTTTATTAAACAGGCTCTTTTTATATATACATAAAAGTCCTAAAGTCTTTGGGTACGGGAGGAAAAAAATGGTTCGTAATATTGAAGGCACGTGCAAATTCGCTTGCAATTGCTGTTACAAGTTTATTGGTTTATCTTCGCGCTGAGCGCCACTCAAAACAACGTTTCCCGATGGTTCAAGCAGAAAGACTGATAATTGGCAGAACCTTCGCTTCCAAAGCTCTTGCAAGAGCTACGACGACCGCATTTTTTTTTACTCATTATGCAGGTACGCACGCATACATGTAATGAAATTATTAGCTTTGTCGGCAGCGGCTGTCTGGATCTTGTAATTAACCCAGCGTATTCAAGTGGCCTTCCACAAAGAATTTGCGACAGTGGGGTGGTTTTGGCAAGTTAATAAAATTTCAAGCGTCATTTACGCAAAAAAATATATCGCTAAACGTTATTGTGTATAGCCGGAATGTTTCGTCGTATTCTTCAACGTTCCGCGTTCACGGAATTTGTGAACTTGTAATTAACCTTTTTTTCGCTCTCATTCTTCTTTCCTTTTATTAAGGACTAGGATAACAGAATAGTTTTATAAGCTTGATTAAGACTATTTGATGAATAGAATAACACAATACTTCAGAAAAATAATTTTGCTATATCCTAAAACTTGTAAATCCTTTTTTGAACTTTGGGCAAGCAATACTTTCATATTAATGACCGTCAAAGTAACCAGTAAAGCAAGCGGTATGAGAAAGAATGAGAGGTAATATAGAAGGCTATTGGTTTTAATTAGATACACGAGATTGCTTTAGAAAGACGGAGGCACTTATACTGCACAATTTTTACTTCCAGATACTCACAAAAATACTTCCATATAGTCCCTTAAAATAAACGTTGGAAGCACTCCACGAAGTGCAAGGGGCCATTGTAGCTGGCGGTCGAAGTCCCAAGCTTCGCTCGTCGGCATGCTTATGCTCCGGCAAACGTATGTTCCATAAGCATGCTTAAGGACATAAGAACACGTCTTTCTTTAACGGGGTGCTCGTTGGGCTTTTTGGCCCAATACTGACACGCACGACCGTGCCAACGCCGCGCCTGGACTCGAAAGACGTGGGCAAAGACGTGCGAAACGTGTATCGCTCCATTGAATAAGACAAAATGAACGAAAGACGGAAGTTCAGGGTGGTTAGCCAATTCTCCGGGCTTGACTCACCTTTGACCTATCGACAATGTCAATTGATGTCATCACAGGATGACGACATTATCGGACGTCATCACTAGCTAGCTCGAAAAAGGCACCCACTTTCTTCTTTTTTTTCCCCGCGCAAACTTAGCCAGATGCTCCAAAATTAAGCAGGCTTCATTTCTAGTTACGCGTCGTAAAAACTAAGTGTGTTGCGTAGAACTCTAATAATATGCATTCTGTAGGCGCCACGCTTGCAAGAACGTTTCGTCACCAGCGTGACTCAAGGCGGCAACATCCGCCACCACAGTGACGCAGTGATTATAGCGGTCGGATGCCCTTCATTTCTAACCACATCAATGCGCACTCATTGCGCTTGCTACGCGGTTGAATAAACTCATCTCAAATTATGTTTCCATGGTGCCGTTGTCTGATCTCACATATTCAACACAAGCTTCCATGCTTAACATGAACTCGGCAGAGAATCAGAAAAAAAGAAAATAGCTTTTGAAGACTATTAGTGTTAAGACGCACTCGCGCCTTTTTGGGAGTACCCAGGAGGCACTTGTACGAGTCGCATTTGTTACCGACATTCGGCGTTTCAAGCCGTTCGGTGAGTAAGACTTAACAACCTAAAACATTGGGTTCTAACGTCACAGTAGTGAACTCCAGAAATTTTATCCCCCTGATGTTTTTTAACGTGCACCCAAGTGTAAGTACACCGGTTTCAAGCTTTTTTGCCTCCATTAAATATACAGCTGCCACATCCAGGATTTAATTCCACAACCTTAGTGTCATCAGTCGAGCACCATATAAATAAGCACTAGACCCCCATGGTAGGTGGCGAGTGAAACTCAACCGAACCAAATTTGTAAAAGACTACTAATGAACGACGCAAATTTTCTGAGCGAACACCAGCATTTTCACATGGGCTGTTCAAAACACCCAGCAGTTTCTTACACCAATGCGAGCCTCCATGTAATTCAAGGTTTCTTCTAAAAAAGCGCTTTTTTATGCTGAAGGAGAACTGTTCATTGGCTACTTCACATGGTTATGGCGTACGTTAAATTGTCATAATGTGTGCACCTTTGTTGTGTATAAAAGATTATTTGATGCCCTTCTGTTCAGGGCACGGGGTCTCGCCTGTGTCTTCTTTAGACTCAAAAAAAGTTTTCATTATCATCATCATCAACCTAATCATCATGCTCTTCTGTGTCTTCTCATCAGCGTAGCATGATGCAAAAAGTAAACAAACGTAGGTCACAAGAAGTTATAAAATATGAATCGGTAGCAGATTAAACAACATGGGGGGTCGACGCGAAGTTAACGACAGCGTAGTTTAAATTTAACTACGCTGCACCATGTGTCACGCTACGTCGTTGGGTCGACCCATCAGATACACCCTCCGTTGGCGGCCGTAAATACTCGCTAACGGACATAGAAAGCTTTCGAAGCAAACTAAGCGAAACTTTGTGTCATCATTATCATGTTTCGATGTGTCGTTTGCCTTCATCATCTGTTTCGATCACGTGATTCAAAATTTAGTTTATGCGGAGGTAGCGAAACGGCCGCGAGCACGCTATGAGCGTGGTATGTTGTCATGTTCTTACATGACACGCGCGTCAAGATTATACTGTTCGCACCAGCCATATATTTCGTCATCCAGTGACGTCACGTAACACCAAATTTGTTATATCTGAAACTAGCAACAGGGCCACGAGCGCTTCATGAGGGGCCTAGTATACTCTAGTGTAGCGTTGACACGCGCGCACGCTGGGCGCTAAACAAAACGCGAGCACTGTATAGTCTGACGCCTGGCGCGACCAGCATCCGTCGTGACGGCCGGACGGCAACAGGCGCGAAATACGACATGCTGCTTTACGCGCCTATGCGTTACCCAGACAAACCTGCGTTTCGCTTTTTTCGTGACGGAGGGACGCTGGACGCGCCAAAGCGTGCATGCGTCATAGCAACGCAGTGCGGCGGGCGCCTGCGAGTATATGGAAGGACCGGTGCCTGGCGTGGCAACGCCGGTGTGACGCGACGAAATGAACGCCGACGTGCACGCACGCAATGTGTCGTCGAAATGTATGGGCGCCCTGGCTGTGGCATGTAGTCATGTTCTCACATGACATGCATCTCATGATTACCATGTTTGCATCAGCCACATACATTCGTCATCTATTCACGTCCCGTAATACCAAACTTCGTATATGCGAAGCTAGCGAAACGGCTGCGAGCGCATCATAACTGTAGCATGTTGTCATGATGTTACGTGACACGCATATCATTATTTTCATGTTAGGCTCCGTCGCTTGTGTTCCCAAAGTAGTCGTGTCGTACCATACCGGTTTTGCAACATGTAATGCGAACGAAACCCCCGCAAGAGCCGCAAGACCGTGAAATGTAAATCATTACACCCATGACATACATGTCATTATTTTTATGTTATGACTAGTTAGTTATGCTCGTCATGCAGTCATGCTATGACATACCAAGTTTGGTAATATACCAGTATTGGAATGGCCAGGAGAGCTAAACGTCGTAAGCGGATAGATAGATAGATAGATAGATAGATAGATAGATAGATAGATAGATAGATAGATAGATAGATAGATAGATAGATAGATAGATAGATAGATAGATAGATAGATAGATAGATAGATAGATAGACACGCTCAGTTGCCGAAGTTCGCTAAGAAATGCTTCGCATATAAAAAGCGTTGCCGATTCCCCTATATAGGGATTGTTTTAACATGAAATTCAAACGTGTACTTACAGAGGTAGTTGAGTGTTTATTGTGCGTTGTTTCAAGAACAGCAACAAAGTGTCAGTTCAAGTTAGGAACGACCAGCAGCTCAAAACTTGCAGCGTGCACCTGAAGCAGAAAGCACGCACAAAATTAGCATACACCGGATGAGCAAGGACTAACAACAGTCACGGCAAGACACCCAAAACGCGTTGTTCAAGCAGAGAGACGAACGAAACGAGCTCACAAGTATACAGAGGACAAGTGCGAGCATCTGCCACAATTCTTACTTCTTTTTGTGTGAGCAGCGCACTACTTTCATAAACGCAACCGCGCAGCGTGCGAAATGGCCTTCCTCCTCCACTATCGCATTGCGAGTCTGATAAGCGTGCTCACAGGAGAGACCAAGTTCTGTGGAGCCTATTTGCTACTGATAACGAAAACGTGCCAAAGTTTTGAAGTTCTGAGGACTGCCAAATGGTGTATGGTGTATGGCTTGCCGTTAGCATCACCAGACAACGTACGCTCTGAGGCGTACACTCACAAAATTCGAGGGGGTACTGCAAGAGCAGAGGGACTGTGTTACTCGCCCCAGAGTTTCTTCACTCCGTGATGGAGTAGCGCACAGTTGGACACGTAACGTACTCCTTAGCTGAATGCAGAGTAAAAGAGACTGCGAACTCTCTGCTACTCAAGTGGAGTTCCCACTCTACGCAACTCTCGTGCCGATGAGGCGTGAATGGGATCTGGCACTCCGTCCTTGCTGACCTAGCGCTTGCATGTTACCACCAACGCCGCAACGCTATATAACTGTCTCGTTTCAGTGATCTTCAGTGATCTTCAGTTTCAGCGAACTTTCAGTGATAACAAAAGCATGCTTTTGTGATCATGAATGTCTAGTTCCCGAAGCGCCAACACCAACACCTTCGCAGCAAGAAACAGCGGATACATCTAAAGCGTAGCTAAAAGTTAGTTTACGGCACAAACAAATTGCTACTAGAGTAAGGTGAATCTCAGCACATATTGTAAGAAAAATGTTAAAAAAAACTTTTTGCACGGGTTTTGAACTCGCCACCTACTTACCACGAGGTAGGTACTCTACCACTACGTCACGTTGTTGTTTTTGATTTTGCTTTATTCCCTGTTCATAAGCGCGTACATCAAACCACAAGCACAACAGAAACAAGCAGTAACAGTCCAACACAAACTAAAATTTTCTTTGTGCTGCCAAGGGCTCTACCCTCGACAACCACTCAGGTGCAGTCTCCTGAGTTTTCTGCAGTTCAACAAAATTGGCCATACATTCACGGAAATACATTCAAGCAGGCTGTGCATCCTGATCGCAATAAAAACCCGCCATACGGGCCCACCATAAACAGTGAAGGCCGCATAGCATAATCAAATCAAAAGGCATCCCCTCTTCGTCCACTATTGGCAGAAATCTTATACCATAAAAATTTAAAGGTAATTCATTCTTAACGTCCTTTGAAGTACATCCAAAAAATATACTCCCTCCCAACAATGTAAGAAAACATGGTTTCCGGTTTTTCACAGATAAGATAATTTGTCCCCAAGGTGAGTAAAAACCACGGTCTGCTTCAAATGTCCTGACAGATAATGTATCTCTGTGAAGCTTAAAAAATGACTTCGCGGTATGAGCAACTTGCATTCCTTCAATCATTTAAGCATACCTTGTTCATGACCTCCAGTGTACATGGCACAGTGCAGAGGTTCCGGTAAAACAAAAGCACACACATCTTTGTACAACGTTTTTGTGAGTCACTGAAAACAAGTATTTATGGTAAAATCTAACAGAAAAAAAACGTACACTTAGAATAACCTCCTTAAGATACCTGCGGACAGCACCAGTCATGTCATTCGGGCTAACCACTTATCCAGGTAAAGCCCACATCATCATTTGACCCACTGTATGTAAGAAAGCATCCCTTGTGTAGCAAAAGAAAAAACGATCCTATTTACGACTTGGCGTATGAAAAGATGTGGTAAACCCAGTCCTCCGCGTTTCCCTCTTCAAAACAGATTAGTTCAATTGCATCTCTCCCAGTTTGAGGCCCACACGAACACTGCGAAGATGCGATGGAGCTTGTGTATGTTTGCTCTTGAACAATGCAATACTTGCGCCACATACCATAGTTTTGAGGCAAAGAAAAAATCACAGACAGTCGCCCTCGAAAACACTGACAAATGATTACCGTTGCATTTATTGGCTTTCGTCTTGATTTGTTTCGCTTGTTCTTGACAATAGTTCTCATTATCTTTAAAATAATCCAGTGGCATTCCAAGGTACTTGACAGGTGTAGTCATCCTCCTAACATTGGCAAAATAGTCTGGTCTTGACGGCCACTCTCCCTGCCAGAAGCCCAGGCACTTTCCCCAGTTTACTTAATCAATGGTGGTTTTGGGACGTTAAAACCCACAAATCAATCAATTCCCCAGTTTACTGGACTGCCAGTTGCATTGCCGAACCTTTTAACTACAGTGATGGTAGTGGTAACACTATCTTGATCGGCACAACAAACAACATCGTCAGCATACGCCATATATTTAATTTCGGATCCTTGGAATCTAAAGCCATGAAAGCTGCTGTTTTGAGTTATTGCTAAGCACAACGATTCTATATATAAACTGAACAGTAGGAGACTCAGTGGGCTGCTCTGACGGACAGAACTTTTATGTTAATTGTATCTACTAGCGTCTTGTTGATTACCAGACGGGTCGTGCAGTTCCGGTATGCCATAGAAACCACATCTCTGATTACAGAACCAACATTATAAATTGAACGGTCTATAGATAATAGCCAATGGTGACAGAAGTAGGAAGGTCTATAGATAAAATAAATCTTGGTAAATCTCCCGGGTCAGACGATCTTTGTACCTCAATTTATAAAAGAGGTTAAAATGAATTATTCCAAGTACTCGCAGATGTCTTCAATTAGGCCTATAAACTTGATGGCCTCTCTAAGTCCTTTAGTGAAGCACATACAGTTTTGATACCTAAGACAGAACACTCAGAGAAGTAAAATTAGTTTTTTCGTACAGACCTATGTCACTAACTAATAGTGATTACAAAAATTTAATGGAAGTAGTGGCACGGTGACTTCAAGGGGTATTCAAAGAATTCGTATAGTGCGCCACCAAACATGCGGGATTATGGGACGCTCAATTGTGACAAATGTACACAATATGCACTGCATGCTCGAGTGTTGCGATGCCAATCAAGGAGGGGTAGCCATTCTACATATTGATCTGGAGAAAGCTTTTGATTGTGTTTTCCATAACTGCTTGCCATTCTTGACCACTGTATACTCCACGTTGTGCCATGCTCGCTGGGTGGTAAAGAAACATGTTGAAAGAAAACACGCCGTTCCACTTCACGGGTGGTAGTTTGAACACATACGAGGTTTTCATTTCTAACTAAATTTTGCGTCTTCATCATATGGGAACTACTGCCATCCACGCATTTCATGCTAATAATGCCAAGACGCCAAGTTTCTTTCAGAATTCACAACACAAAAACATACACAAATCACCGAGAACCCGAGGCAGATGATTGACTGCCGAGTGCAATAGCCGTTACTCGCTTTTTCTGCTGGTTGACGTGCGCCGAAGTTTTATATCGACTGTAATGCTCGATAAGTACTTGCGTAGTTGATTGAATTATGTGTATTTTCGTTCACTAGCAACGATATGCTATAGTGCAGCGGCCGTGTTAGAGTGTACTGATTTGCATCTGTAAACCAACAGCTGGAACTACGTAGCCGATAGCTAAACACTTGATTGAATGTGCACCAAAGTGTCTCATAGTGTTACTTTATGAACGCTCGCCGAACGACAAGCCTGTGTTTTCACTTATGAGTCAGCGAAGTGCCGACGAGTGTGCCCGGTGGCTGACGACGGTGGCCCGTGTGCGCTACGCTGCATGCTGAAAGCGCGTCGCATTGATGCTCATCGCTCCTTGAGAGCACACCGTATACGCAAGAAACAATGGTTCATTCAATTTAACCAATGGCGAGGGTCTACTGTACTGTCAATCTTACTCCTTGGCATAGCCTAATATTAAACGCAGAAGCGCCGATGGCATGTATGACGGACTCAGCCAGTAAGCTAGGCCTACATTCACTGGGAGTTGTACGGGTCACATATACTTGGACCGATCTCGTCGCATGTGACTCACGAATGTTGACGTTTGAGCAATCCGCAAGCCTCTCATTGTTGTAATAAAGTGTAGACGAGGTAAGCGAAACTATAAGGATTGCGAGAGATGCGTTTGAGTTGTGGTTTTGCCGACCAGCGTTGTTTTTCTGGTGTACTAGTACACACCGCGGCATCGCAAGTCGGATCAGACACCGAATCATAAAGTTAGTACAATTTTTCCGCCAGCACTGTTGGCAGATTGTTCGAACCGTGTTTGTAAGCGCCAAGTACAATTCTGAGGCTTAGGCACAAGTGGCTTCACTGCATTGAGCCGATATGACAGAATACCAGCTTATGATTGAAATTTAGTATTGCATATGGCATTGTATGTCATGCAGTTTTATCATAAAAGGTCGACGTGCCTACAGAGTACTTAGCGATCGTCAGATAGTTACACATGCTAGATGAATACTTGCTCTTCAAAACGGGTAATAGAAATGTACCGCCAACCGCACTAGAAGGGGGCTATAGACATTATGAGTCACACCGGTTGCTGTGTGAATGGTTATCCGGAGCGTGAGAGGTTTATGTTCAGTGTTGTTGTTTTCTGTGTTGCGTACTGTTATAATGTCTATGCTAATGTTCCTGCATATGTGACGTAAGGTTGAAGCAATTTATGCAGTTCACTGTTTTCTCAAAATGCTCGAGATAATTTGTTGCTTTCTTTAAGACATTAGTTTTAGCACAGCAGTCAGCAGGAATGATTGTACTCTTGGAGGGAGTTTATGCACTCTAGCCCTACCAGATTGTGAAGCTCTGCGAGAGAATAGCGCAACTCCCGCAGAAGGTGTAAGAACTCTATCTGAGAGGCGTGACTGTACTCTGGCGAGGGAGCTTGCTGACTCTCGTTCAGCCAGAGTACCAACACTCTGTCGAGAGAGTGTGCTTACAATGTGCAAAAGAGAGTTCCCAGCACTCCTGAAAAGAGAGGGAAATATGGGACAAGCATTAACTCTCACAAAGAGAGTTGCCAGCATTCTTTTGGGGCTGTTAGTGTAGTGGATAGCAACGCCCGCACACAATCGAGAGGTTGCTGGGTTTGATCCCACGCACCAATTTTTCCGTTCTGGTGTTTTTAATGGCGAAGCTCCTTAATGCAGCACCCGTTCGTCCCTCGTCGTACTACGTAACATGTCTTACGCTTTGGCCTACAAGGTGGTGCTGGTGGGAGATTGCTCCTGTGTGTTGTTGAACAATAAAAAATTCGCAGCGTACGCGTTAACTAAAAGCCGAATTCTCCTGTCTCTCGTTCCCCATTAGCAGCCATTGGCATGTGCATTGAGCACTATTTGACAAGAAAAGGTTGCTACGTTGTACTCGCTGGGCGTAACCTCGTTGGTTATAGAAAAGTTTAGCGAGCATTGGGCCGCAGTGTCATGAATACAGTGAACTAGTGTTACCATGAACTCGAGGTGGTTACAGGTGGGAAGTAGACACGAAGCAAAAGCCGTAAGAAAGTGTGCGTGTGCCACCCCTCGTTTAGTCCTTGGAATTTCCGCTGGATGGCGGTGCATCTATATACGGAATATATGATGAAAATATGCGAGATGGTGTTACTTGGAGTGTTGACTAGATGGACGAACCGACACACAGATGGATGCATGGAAGGATGCACGGATGGCTGCACGGACGAATGGATGCATGGACGGACGCAGAGTCGGATGCGTGGACGAACGCAGGGACAGACTAGCGGATGGACGTGTGGACGCACGAACAGACGCACGCACGGACGGGCGGATGGACGCATAGATGGTCACACAGACGGACGCTAGGACGGACGGAAGCAAGAACGAATGGACGGATGGATGTTTCGCCCCACCCTCCATCATTTATTCCGTGGATATGCTGCCATTTTTTCTTTTGCATTCTTTTATAAATTTTTCCACCGATACTTCCATGACGGAAGCACGTCAGTGGCATAAAACATTTTCGTTTAAAAAGCGAATAAAGCACCGCGAGGCTAATGTGGAAGGCACAGAACACTCAAAGAAAAAGCTCGGAGAGCCGTCTATTCGGAACAATCTTGGCGCGAATACTACAAGAACACTTGCATGATACCCACCATGCCATAAATCAAAATTGTGTAGTGCAGCCAGCATGCACTACCGTTATTTGTCGTTCTTCTAAAATGCGTAGCGTGCGCTACGTAATTGTGTACACTTTGTTGATGCTGTGGCTGACGACGGTGAAAAGTTATGCCTAGATATTTTTTTTATAGATTTGGAACATTTAGTAAACTACTTGTTACGAAATTCACATTGTGTGACACCTGATTGTTAATGTGTCAAAACGCTGTATGACACACGCTAACGTGATTTCTTACACGCATGAATACTGCATAGGACCTGCCTACCTACCTACCTACCTACCTACCTACCTACCTACCTACCTACCTACCTACCTACCTACCTACCTACCTACCTATCTATCTATCTATCTATCTATCTATCTATCTATCTATCTATCTATCTATCTATCTATCTATCTATCTATCTATCTATCTATCTATCTATCTATCTATCTATCTATCTATCTATCTATCTATCTATCTATCTATCTATCTGTCTATCTATCTATCTATCTATCTATCTATCTATCTATCTATCTATCTATCTATCTATCTATCTATCTATCTATCTTCCTACGTCTAGGTGCCCCGTGATCGCCTCAAATTACCGTGGACCGAAATAGTCATTGGTGGTAAGAAGGCGTAATGAATATGTCTGACAGGTCAATACATGAATAAATTGAAAACTTTGTCCTGTACGTTGTCCAACGCCTTCCTCCAGACACGTGGGGCACGTACGCGTAAACCTTGAACCTCGTTATGGGCCACAGGTACGCGGACATGTGTCACAAGTGACTGACTGTTGACATATCCCCAGGAATATTGAGGACAGACATTGGTAATTCAAATGTGTGAGCCCTAAGAAAAACCGACATCTGTAGGACTCACCCGACGTTTGCGAAGGAATGACTCTTGAGGTTCCAGCAGTAACCCGTGGATTATGCGTGGAAATAAAATATTTTACCAAAGAGCAAAGTCGATTGATTTATATGTGGTGTTTAACGTCCCAAAACCGCTATATGATTATGAGAGACGCCTTAGTGGAGGGCTCCGGAAATTTCGACCACCTGGGATTTTTTAACGTGCACCGAAATCTGAGCACATGGGCCTACAACATTTCCACCTCCTTTGGAAATGAAGCCAACAGAGCGAATTCTGGTCTCGAAACTGTGTTGAAAAAAATGCGGTAGATTCCACGTACCTTGGGAATTGATGTTAAAAGCATGCAGGAGGAAGGTGAATGTGTTTTGTTTCTTTTATTGAGCGAGACGTTATGAACTGATACCTAATATCTATAGTTGCTCCAGGACTCGCAACAGACTACAAACCCGTTAGTACTTTCTCACTTTCCGCTTTTGACAACATGAATGATGAACAAAGGCATAACGCGTTCCTACGAGATCTTATCAGCCGCCCAAAATACTGACTCGTTGTGCACTTCACTTCGTATGTTCGTCGTCATAGACGGCATCTTATATCTCTGAACCCTGAGCACAGAAGCATTCTTCGTCGCTAGTGACCCTGCAGAAAAGCAACATGACTATCAATAAAGTGATGTAGAATCTATATTGTATCGTGCTATTCGTATAATCCCAGCCGCTGCATTGTGTACACGTGTCTCCTTGAACGATCTAAGCGAAACCTGTCAATTCAGGCTCATGGCGTGATCACGAACATTCCAGCCACACAGGCAACTGCAGGGCTCCGTGTAACATAAGCACAGTGTCTCCACGTGGTCCGCTTAAGCGGGGCAAGCCCGAGCAAATAGAGGGTGCGTGACGTCAACCCCGTAGAGGAGTCTTGGTTGGGCACTTCTTTTGGGACCATCAGGCCTTTCTCTCCTGCCGACCGACCCCATCTTCTTCAATATCGTTATAACACGAAGCTTTTCGCCGTTCGATGATTGCGTGTCTAGAGGGTCTCAGGTAGATAGCGAAAATGAAAACTAAGGCCCAGCGTGCCCCGTGCTAAAAATAGTTTCGCAGTGAACAAAAGTGAAGGTCTTATCGCAAGTGGCAACCAAAGCGGTCACACGTGCCAGAAGTCCGCCGGGGCGTATAACATTGAACGGCCTCGGCAGATACCTCATCAGCCGGGTTTCCCGGTGGCTGCAGAGGGTAAGTAAGCCCAGATTCAGGCCAAGCAAGAGATCGCAAAGTCAATAAGTGCTTGCCGAAAGGGGAAGCATGACACACGTCGTCGCGATCGTTGTCCGATCGGTTTCCGATGCGCTCCACTGCGCTGGCGCAGTTCGGTCTGTCCAGTACGGTCGTTGTTGCATCAAGTCCGGGCGTGTGTGCTCAGCCCGATCCATGAGTGCCGCATGCCGCTTCTAATCGGGCATTCATCTTGCTATGAAACTAGACTGGATCGCTGTATCGCTGTTCCACGAGTCTTTCTTTTTCTGTCGTTGTCGATGAAGACGTTTTGAGAAAAGAGGGGAAAATAAAAATAAAAGAAGAGTAGTCCCTCCCTGCACGCTGTAACAACTTCAGTACAACTCCTTTCTACAAAATTCTACTTTGCATTGATGCGCTGCGCTCGTTATTGACAATGCCCTTTGTTTAAAGCTCCATTATTCGCTTTTACTTCTTCAAAGCGCATTTTACGAAACTACCTCGCGTGGAGCAAAAAGCACGGCATTCAATCGTAAAAATGGACAGCCATATTGTACACTAGGCAGCACGTTTAGACCAGTGCAATTGACAAGGTCTCGCTTGATTTTCAACGACTAACTACCCTCGTTAAAAGAAGTTCTCGTGGTCCTATATGAGCTGATGCTGACGCTGAACTTACTGATCTCTGCATGTTAAAATTACTTTTATGTTTTTTTTCTGAGTTACTTCACCGAAAGTAGTGGTTAGACAAAGATCGTGGACATTACAAACGTTAGTGGGACGATATGAAAGCAAACCTACTTTGCGAAACTCCCCGAATCATTCAAACCATGGTGCACATACATGGCCTCTTTTATTAGACGATGACATATCGAGAAATTGAACCTCTGCGATCTTTACCAATAGTGTGCATCCACTTAAAGACGTACGTAGGTTTCTTTCTTTAGAAAGCGGGGGGACGAAAGGCAAGGGGAAGGATTGTGCTGCTTTGCGTCCCCCTCCCCACTTATCCCATCACACTCTTACGTAGGCTCTTATGATTCGAACGCGGTACAAATACAAAATGTTACCCCCCACCCACCCCTCTTTCGCGGTCTGTGTTCATTATTATGCCTCTACTTCTGCTGCAAGAAGAAAAGATGGAATGGTAAAGCTGGACTTCGCATGTGCTTTCTAAAAAGATTAGAGGTGGTTATGGGAGAGGAAGCTCTAGAAAAGGAGGCCTTGCGCTGTACACACATCATGCTGCTGCTGCCAGCCTAGGCATCAGTGACGTCGTGGTCGCTCTCGTGGGTCCCTCCGAAAAAGGCTGGAGGCTCGAAATAAACGCCACTTAATTATTGTAAGCTTGCTCATATGTAACTCACCAATACGGTTACGATGAAATGTGCTTTAGTATTACCCTTAATGTGACCTAAACGAAACATGAACGCGTGACAGAAAGCGTACAACGAAAGAGCCCTTTCAGGGAGTGGGGGGGGGGGGGAAGGTTGATCTATGTCATAGTATAGGATAAACTTTGTGCCATTCCCTTCCTTTTAGGTGGCTAGCGGGCACGCCAACCCCCCTTTTTGTGCACACCTGTGGTCGCACCGAAAGCAAAATGATTCAGACATGTTGCGAAAGTAAACTTTCGGCATGCACAATACATCATCACAAGTTGAACCGACTGCTATTTTTTATTGCTATCACTTGTCGTGTATAATGACGAGCAGAAAATATTTGCAATAATAATAAACAAACAATGCTCTCCATCCACAGCTTGAACGTGTATGTATGCTTACAGGGTTTATGCAGTACGCTTGTGCTGTGTTCTGCGACTCTAAGGCATACCTTCAGAGCTTGCAATCAGCTTTACGACAGAGGGAGCATCAACAACTAGTGAATGAAATAAGAGAAGTGATTCACGAAGTTTTATCAAAAGAATATGACTTGGTGTTCCAGTGGTTACCGGGACATTGTGGTATTGTCGGTAATGATCTTGCTGATAATGCTGCCCGCTCCGCCCACGCGGACGCCCAGACAACCCCAATTCCATTGTCGGGAACCGACGCTGCAAGGGGCCTTCACTCGTTCGCTAACATCATGTCGGAAACTTGGCTGAGTGACCCCAGTGTCAGGAACCACCGCCTACACAAATTGGACGCATCGAGAAAGCTTAAAGTTCTATCGGACCTCTCCCGCCAGGATGCAACTTTACTGTGCCGCCTGTGGTTAGGAGTAGCTTTCACAAAGGCGTACTCTTTTCGCATAGGAATGGCGGATAGCTCCCGATGTGAATCCTGCGACACTGACGAGACAATAGAACATCTACTGCGTTCATGTGAACGTTTTGCGAGCGAACGCAACTTGCTACGCGAAACGTTAGAGACACTAGACAGTAGACCTTTTTCTGAAGAGAAGATACTTGGCTCATGGCTCTACGCGTCACTGGCCAGCAAAGCGACGCGGGCATCGCTAAGTTTTCTAAAAACGACCGGACTACGCGACCGCTTATAAGTGTGCAATGGACAAGGTCACATCTACACACACGTTGCCCTTCACTTCTCTCTCTCTTCTCCTTTAATCTCCTCACCCCTTCCCCAAGTGCAGGGTAGCAAACCAGACGTGCGTCTGGTTAACCTCCCTGCCTTTCATTTCTTCCCTTCCTCCTCCTCCTCCTTGTGCATCACGTTTCTCTCAAGATGTGTACATGTTCTTTGCCAAGATAACAAGTGGTGTGTCGGTTAAGCTATCGAACTAGACATGTGACAGTCCGGCAGCCTTTGGCACCATATGAGTCTTAGCCCGCTGCGCAGCACTCAGCAATAATTTTTCATCATCATCGGCCACGCGCAGCAACAACAAAGGGCACATAATACTTTACAAATGCGGAACGGATCCCTGGCATATCCGCTGAAGCACTAATATTGACATAGTTGATGCCTTCCTACTTCTGGAAAGTTATGATTTATGTCATAGCGGAAACCTTGCGGAAATCCAAAGCTTCAAACAGAGTTGGTTTTGCCCTAGCACGAAGCTGTTCTCAGAATTCACGGTAGGGAGTAACGAAATCATTGGTGACTTATTTTTTAGGAGCTTGGTCGGGAAGCTTCTATTGCTCTCGACTTGTCCGGCGGTGGCTGTCGCAGTGTACACCAATGTTTCCAGTTTACTCTTCTCCGGCCGCCGCCAACAGTGTCCTCTCTGGCGATTCCAACAATGCTGAATTGATGGCATGCCGCCACACAAGGCGTCGGTTTTCGACGGCCCGAGCGCTCGCCTCCTGGCGACTACGTCGATATCGTTCTCGTCGCTCCGTAGCCATGGCAGCACGTGACAAGTTCTTATGATAAGTGTTAGGCTGGGGTACTGATATCATCTCAACCTGCCTGCTCTCAACCCTAACTCCTGATCAAGGAGGATTAAAGAAAAAATCCTTCTTGCTCCTGATAGATCCACGTTTGTCATTTATGAAAGTTAAGCATTTCACTCATCACAGCGGTCAGTACGACACAAAGAGGCAGGTAGTTAAGGTGCAGATCAATGTGGCCAACACTGTGCAGTACCAGGCGCGGAACGTACCAACCACACTGCCTTCAAAGTACGCATTCTGCGCCGGCTCGTTAGCGAGCATTCCTAGAAAAAAATGTCTCGCCAATAAACGCCCCATACACCTCCCAACAAGCTCCTGAAACGCCATTCACTTCGCGGCTATGGTAGCGATGTTGTAAAGACGAGAGTCTTTCTTGGGGACCTTCGACGCAAAAGTTTTGCTCTGTCTGTCTGTCTTTCTGTCTGTCTGTCTGTCTGTCTGTCTGTCTGTACATTTGTCGGTTTGTCTACTCTTAACGGCATGGGGTACTTGAAACAGCCGACCCTATCCGCAGCGCCCAACTATGTTGCTCAAAATTGGGCGTTCATACTCGTGCAATTGTCCATTAAAAAGCGATTATTGCACATGTGTGAGGCGCCATAACAACACATATATATTCTGCATGTGCGTCTTTTACTAGAAAAGGCATACATAAGTAATTTTAAGGACCGTAGCGCTTATTACGCTGCGCTGACCATGCAACGCTTGCACGAAAAGGCGAGTGTTTACAACGCTTTGCTAAGACGAGACGATGGTGGCCCCTACCGGTCGCATTGTGTTCTACACCTTATAACCTCTGAGACGAGCACGCACACTTGTCTCAGAGCCACCCGTTTCGTTTTCCAAGAAAACTGCCAGATGGCACTCATGTCTCACGTGTGACGTGACTTGATGCGCTCGTTCGCCTCCGCTGCGCGCTCGAGGCACTCTAGCGCAGCGCCTCCAGAATACCATTCACCAATTTTCTTGCGCAAAACATTCAAATAAATGTTTTGTTCACTCTCTCCACTTGCAAGACCATAATCTTTCAACGACATTTGCAGATTAACATGCAGATACGCGGCCAATTTTAATATCAAATGTCTTAGAGCCTCCTTTTGTTTTGATTTGCATGCGTATGTGGTAATTACGCGTGGAAATGCACCATTTGTTTGTCGAGTTCACGTAAAACTTCCTGTTCACCGACGCCTGAAAGATACACCAGGAGTCATCACGTGTTTCTTTCTTTCTCTCACTCTTTCTCGCAGTGATCTTAGAGGAGTTCGAGGCGCACGTGCACGATGACTACGTGCCACGGGGCAATACTGCGCTCTTCCGTTGTCACGTTCCCAGCACGCTGCGACAATACCTCAGCGTCTCATCGTGGACCACAGAAGACGGTCTCGTCATCGGAAGGCATGAGACGCAATCGCGTGAGCATTGTTTTATTTCATATGACCTTGCACGTACAAAGCGTTCTTGGCCTAAAGGAGTCGTATATTAATCGCACACATTTATAGCCTACCTAAAGGTAATATAAAATGTTATAAATTAGTCAACAAAATATGAACGAAGATAAGCGTTTTGAGATGGTAGCATGTCACACCGTTTCTCAGCGGTGGCCGGGCGTACTGCAGCACTGAGTTTGCCAAAGTATTCCCTGCACCAAAACTAATTACACAAACATACTTCAAACCACATACGCTAGGGACTTGCTAGAACATTCATGAAGAAAGTAGAATAGCAATGTTCCCTAAGTCATCCCTAATTGGGTCTCGGGATATTTGATTATTTCGCAATACTGGGCCTCACGGAGGGCGTGGCCATAACCCAGGAATGGTTTGGCGTGAACCTATCTCGAAATAGTGTCAACGCGAAGCCTAAATGTCAATAAATAAGTTTTGCTCATTCTTCACAATGATTATTAGCCTGAAGATTTTCAAGCTTGAAATTTGTCATAAAATTGTTAGTTGAACGAAAGCGTGGTCACAAAAGAAAAATGTGTAACTGTAAGCAAACTAAACCATTTTACGTACCACATAAGGACGCCACCTCTTTCGATTGTTGAAACGACTATTTTTTGTTTTTTTTTTTCACTTCGTGAAGTGAAGTAATAAGGTCGAATGCACCAACCCAACCAAATTCAAGCATAAGCGTCTACCACAGACTGTTGGTTCAGTTGTTTTTATTTGCCTAAATTTTTCTTCATTGAGGTATAACGTCCGAAAGCTATACGATATAACTGAAAGATGCTTTAGTGAAGGGCTCCGGAAATGGCGACCCTCTGGAGTTTTTTATCTTGCACCAGCATCTAAGCAAAGAGGCCTAAAGCCTTTTCGCCTTCATTGAAAACGTGGTGGCCACGGCTGGTATTTGAGTCTATGACATTCGCGCCAGCAGTCGGCCACTATAACTCTTCTGCCACCGTGGAAGATGATTGTTTAGTTTCAGAACGTACAAAACAACAATGACAGCAGCGCAAATAGCTGGCACCGAAACCCAACCACAGCCCCGCCGCGGTGGTCTAGTGGCTAAGGTACTCGGCTGCTGACCCGCAGGTCACGGGTTCAAATCCCGGCCGCGGCGGCTGCATTTCCGATGGAGGCGGAAATGTCGAAGCCCGTGTGCTCAGATTTGGGTGCACGTTAAAGAACCCCAGATGGTCAAAATTTCCGGAGCCCTCCAAGACGGCGTCTCTCATAATCATATGGTAGTTTTGGGACGTTAAACCCCACAAATCAAATCAGTCGAAACCCAACCACATGATATTCTATACATGAACTACAAAAAGAACAAGAAAAACGCACCACTCACGAGACTTAAGTGTCTGTTTTTTTTGTAAAATCAAAGTGAGCCGTTTTCCATCTATATGGCACCACGATGAATCACTACACTTGCAAGGTTTCATCCTTATCAATAGGAGCTTATACGCAGTGTCGAGATGGCGGTGATTTCATGCGGATGGCGACGACAATAACCTGACAGCGCAGTGGTGTATAGTTGCGCACATTCCTATAAAGCAATGCCGGACCCGCTGAAACGCACTGCGTCAAAGCAACGCAGCGCGGCAAGCGCCTGCGAGTATATGGCAGGACCGGTGCCTCACGTGGCAACGCTGTCGTGACGCGTAGAAATGAAAGCCGGCAAGCACGCGCACCACGTCACGTCGAAATGTATTGGCGCCTTGACTGTGGTACGTAGTCATGTTCTCACATGACACGCATCTTATAATTGTCATGTTTGCACCAGTCCCATGCTTCCGTCATTAATTTACGTACTGTAATACCAAATTTGGTAATTGTGACGCTAGCGAAAGAGCCACGAGCGCATCATAAGCGTGGCATGTAGTCATGTTGTTACTTGACCCGCATGTCATAATTTTCATGTTAGGGTCTGTCGCTTGTGTTCGCTATGCAATCATGTCATACTATACCAGTTTTGCAACATGCCATGTGAACGAAACCACCGCATGAGCTGCACGAATGTGATATGTAAATTATGACACACATGTAAATATTTTCATCCTATGACTAATCAAATATGTTCCTCATACAGTCATGTTATGCCATACCAAGATTGGTATCGATACCATTATTGAAACGGCCAGGAGAGCTAAAAGTCATAGGCGGCTAGATAGATAGACACAGTGTGGCATGAACCCGGGTCCGCTGGGTGCCAGCTGAATATTCTGCCGATGAGTTACGCCGGTGCTTGTATCTCATTATCTAACTTGCCTTAGGCACGCATTACCTAGCACCAATAGCTCAGTTGGCCCGAACCCGGATGCGCTTGGTGCCAGCCCTGTATTCTGCCTCTGAGCTACTCCGTTGCTTGTGACTTCTTGTCAAACTTGCCTTCGGCAGGTTTGATATCGGGAAAGCAATTGTGGTAATACGACTTATAAAGCGTTTTACAATAGCGAAAGAACAACCAGTCGTCGCACTTTGCGAATAGCGTAACGAGTGGACCATCCAATGCTACAAACCATCACAAAAGCTTGTTCTTCTTCCCCTGCTAAGTATGGCGCATAACCACTTCAGCCAAAACTCCTCATCATCGAAAGCCACTCCATGGACAATTGGCACAAAATTCCTTGGAACTGTTTAGCGGATACCACGCGTCTGAGAAGAATGACGAAAAATAGCATAGCGAATGCCGACGTACTACCCAAAAGTTTATCAAAATTCGTGGTGGGTACTAAGCAAGTGTGCTTGCAGTACTTACCAAATGAGTAATTTGAAAAGGCTCTGAAAGGCCGCTCTTCTAGTTTTCGATCTGACTGTGCTGTGCCTACCACGCAAACCTGGCGTTTCTTTTTCGCAAACGCCTTGCGCTTTTGCCGTAACGAGCGATAGAGAAACGTTTCGCGAATGCCATCGCGCCATCAAGACCGGAATCTCTTCCTACTCGTGTCTAAAAAGGCATAAACCAGTCCTATTACTTTGTGTCTGGTTTGCAGTGACATCAGTGTACCACATCGTGCGTCATTCTTTCTCAAGGGCGTGATTACCCATACGTGTAAAACTATGAGGTATGAAACAAGGATTGCGCATGTTGTCTGGTGATTTTGCTTCAATGGAGAAGTTGTGCTTTGTGCTACGTGCAAGGACGTTCGGCGCTATTCATGGGCCCGTGTGCTTTAGGCTAAACTACAGCGTTTCTTTGTGTTCTGACTCCTTTGGACAAGATCACAATCGTCGAGACACTTGCTCCAAAACTCGTGTTGCCCTAATCGGTTGAAAGTGCCAGCTCTATGTTCTAACGTTTCTTCAGGCGGTGGCTGCGCTAGCCGCCTACTCATCGTAACTGTGTGCGCTCAACACACTCTCACACGCAACACGCGGTACGTCGTGAACTTGCATTTCTTTTACAGAACTTGGGTGAACGAAACGGCCAAAGCAGAGTCCTGGATTGCCCGAAGTCATTAGCGTTAACTTAAACAGGCCCTGGGCCTAAAGCATTGTTTTTTTTTTGCAGGTGTTTCTTTTATTACTGATACTGTACATACCTTTCTAGTTAAGGCAGTAAGACTGTTGTTTCTTTTTATTTTATAGTTCCGAAAGAAGCGTTAGATAGATCCCAACGCACCGCGCAGTATGCTAATTGGTACATTTTGCAGAGCCGTTCCTCCTACTTGTTTGCCTGTCACCACAATGTGCAAGTACGACATAAGAGCAAAATAATTTCGAACCACTTACTTCAAACGTTTTGATAGCGTGCGTCTCAGGTGTGGAGATGCAGCCGCATGTAGCTGGTTTTTATGTTCAGTACATTTTACCCAAACCAACCGACCAGCCAAGTGACCTTATTAGCTCTTTGACCAATGTATTTTAAAGCCTCTACTGCAGCGATATTAAGAATATTAGAGCTACTTTATATAGACTGCTGTTGGTTAGTCTTGAATAGCAAACCTTGCTTTGGGACAGTTTATCTCTGAATGTGGATCAGAGCTATATGGGTAGCTGCACCTTCGTGACGTGATGGAAGAAATAATAAGAAGCAAGTGAAGAGTTTTCATTACAAAACGCAAATGTTTATTCAGGACCAATGTAGTGAGTGATTCTTATCGAAAGACCATTTACGGTATGGATTTCTCTGAGCGCGAAGTATTTTTTGCGGCGTAGGAGCCGTATCATATCAACGATTCCCTAGACGGTGCTCGTGGTACGCTACACGGCAAATACTGAAGCACCCTTGTACTTCTTCGATGGCCAATAAAAAGTGCACGAGATGCTCCTGTACCGTCGAGATGACCCATTTACAATCACTAATATTTATATAGTACAGACTGAAAGAAAAAAAAGAGGTGGGCAAAGCAAACACATGCTTGTTGAGCCACTAGAAACACGATATGTAACTAGGGATAATAATGCGTTCTTGCCACTACACCGAACTTTTTGCCAACGGTAGGCTCGTTTACGTTACCAATCTGGGTATCTATTACGTCTCCTCATACTGGTTTCCTATTACTGATCGCTTTCGCAAACGGATTAGCGCAGGTCGCGGTCGACAAATAGTGTCCGACCACCAAGGTAAACACAGAAAAATTAAAAAAAAGGTTGTGAACAAGGCTCTCGTGTATAGATCCAAGACGTCTGTTTTTGTCGGTGTTTTTGTTTTTGTTATATTGGCCCTTGTTTGTCCGCGACCATACGGGAGAACATCGGACTCGACTGGCTTCGCGCCTACTTAGAATGAATCATAATTGTAGGGGTTTACCATTCCAAAACCACCATATTACTGTGAGAGGCGCAATAGTGGAGGGCTCCGAAAATTTCAACCTCCTGGGGTTCCTTAACTTGCACCTAAATCTAAGCACACGGACCTCAAGCATTCTCGCCTCCATCAAAATTCAGCCGCCTCGGCCGGTATTTGCTCCCACGACCTGTGGGTCAGCAGCCAAATGCCTTAGCCACTGGTACACCATTGCTGGTTTTACATATAACTAAGGGTACAAAAAATCACAGCATATCCACGCACTGGATGATGAGTGGGGTGAAGCATCCATCAGTTCTTCCGCGCTTCCATACGTTCATTGATTCTTGCTTCCATCCATCCATGCGTCCGTCCATGCGTCCGTCCATGCGCCTATCTCTGCATTCGTCAGTGCGTCCGTCCGTATTTGGGTCCATCGGTGTGTCCGTGCATTTGTTCGTCTGTCTATTCACCCGTCCGTCCATTCGTCCGTCTAGTAAACCCTTCAAGTACCGCCATCTCGCATTTTTTCATTATATATTCATCATATAGAAGTACCGCCATCCAGCGGGGATTCCTAGGACTATACGAGAGGTAGCTACCTACTACTACTACGGCCACTACTACGACCACTACCACGACCACAACAACAGCAACAACAACAACAACAACAACTACTACTACTACTACTACTACTACTACTACTACTACTACTACTACTACTACTACTACTACTACTACTACTACTACTACTACTACTACTACTACTACATACATCGCGGACGCACGAACCATGGCATAAGGAGCTTGGCCCCTAGAATGAAAGCTCCCCCTAGCGTGAGTATAACATTTTTTTTGCTAATTAATCATAAAAATACACGTACGCCATCTGTTTTATAACATCTGAATTGGTTTAATAAACCAACTATCATCCTCTAGTGGTGAATCCGGGAACGCAGTGGCTACATACTACATACATCGGGACAACCGAGCCAAGACTTAAGAGGCTTGACCCCTTAAAAATCACAGCATATCCTCAGAACGTATGACTATGAGTGGGGAGAAGCGTTTTTCTGCCCATCCATGCTCCCATCCATCCGTTCGTTCTTGCTTCCGTCCGTCCATGCGCCCGTCCGTACGACCATACGTGCGTTTGTCCGTACGTGCGTCTTCCATCCTCCATGTATCCGCCCATACATCCGTCCGTCCCTGCGTCCATTTGTGCACCCATACGTCTATCCGTCCATCCGTGCACCTGCCTGTCTGTTCGTCCGTGCATCTGTCCATCCGTCCGTGCATCTAGCGAACACTCCAAGTACTGTCATCTCGCATCTCTTTATCGTATAGTCATCATATAGAAGTACCACCATCCAGCGGACATTCCCAGGTTTAAACGAGAGCTGGCACGATCGGAATAGAGGAGCGGCATACGCGCACACTATTACGGCCTGCGCTTCGTTTCTAGTTCCCACCTTTCACCACCGCTAGTTCATGACGACGCGGCCCAACTCTCGCTAAACCTGTGTGTTTAGAAAAACTGGTTTACTAATTAGAGGACTTCGTACTCTACTATGGGAGAGCTGAAAGCCGTTCTTTAGGCCTCACCTGTTGACGCCCATGTTAATCCACAGCGACAGCCTTCCTGTGGGTGGGATTGTTCTTTCGTGGCCTAAATCTCGCTAAACCTTGCTAAAATCAAGGGGGTTACGCCCAGCGAGTTGAAAGTGGCATCCTTTTCTAGTCAGATAGTACTCAAAGCGCGTCCTTCTGTTACTTGTTTTTTTAGTAAGCATCAAATTCAAAGTAAATTTTATTGAAGCTTAAGTCACTGATGCTTGTCTCGGTAGGTTATTTTCGTCAGAACTTTTTTTTATTTATGATCAACGCATGCGGGTTTCCTCCTCAATTCAAAAGAGTGTGCGCGGGCCACTCCGCTAGTGTGGCCGTTGAGGTGGCTATCTTTTACAATGACAACGATGATTACTACTACTACTACTACTACATAAATACGTCGCGGACGCACAATTCACGGCGTCAAAAGCTTCGCCCCTAAAACATGGTTACACTTTTTCTCGAGCTGTTTCTTCTCTAATAATAACGACATCAGCAATCAGGCATTCAAATCTGTTTCTTTGTGCTTGTTAACACGTTCCCCTTTTGAAAGTCACGCATTGGCGACTGCTTATGATGTGCAGACTTTGCGTGCCTGTCTAAATTTCATTTTCGAATAGCTCAAGCTCGCAAGTTACCCGAATGAGGAGCTAAGTATATCTGATTCTTCATGGTTTGACAGTGAGCTTCAAATTATTTTTTGTGTGCTTGTCTGCGAGGGATAATTTTCATCGCCGATCTAAACGTTATCACGAACTACCGTAAAATCATTGGGGGTCACACACTGCTGTGGCGTTTCAGCAAAGAATGCCTTTGTGGCGGAGAGCTCCGACAGTCGGTTATAAGGCTTTCCAGATAGGACTGCGCATGCAATGTGCATCCTGTTTCATGTTTGGACGAAATCTCGAAGTGTGCGACATCGCGAAGCGCCAAACGGAGCAGTCGCGCGTGGGTACCAGCTCGAGCGTGCGCAGACACTTGAGCTGCGCGGTGGTGAGCCGCGTTGTCATCTAGAGCGGCGCTTTACTGCAGTGCTATCCGCACCACGTGCCATGCACTCCGAGATTTCCCCGCAATGTGGAACGGGCTGTACGTCTAGGCGCACCTCCGCAAGTGTTTTGCACCTTAGTCTCACACACACCCAGAGGCTATATATACCAAAATAGAGGAAACGCAGGCCACGATGTTTTTGAGTATTCTTGAGAATCTGACAGTGACGTGTGCGAGACGCACCAGAACTGACACCTGGCTGGACACTACACGCGCAGAGCATCACCATATTGTGTGCGTGTGCGTGTGTTGGAGGAAGGGGTGGGGTGGAAAAAGAAGGCGAGTTCAGCGTAATGAAAAAACCGGCAGAGACGAGGGAAATTCCGGACAGTGCGGAAGTTTTTCTCTTTAAGACGGCTGAACTTTGGCGTTGAATAAATCGTTTCTATTCGTTAGCCACTGCACTCCATATTTTTGTGGACAGGATAGGGACGGCTGTCGTGTCCACAACATTTCTTCCTGTTCTGTGTTTTTACATGTGAGCGCGGCCTCAGTCAGCTTCTCCAGGTTCCTTCTCATCGCTTCTGAAACTGGCGTCGATTTAATGATTGATGCTTTGCTGAGAATCGAAGTGAGAACAAATCGCCACGTCACAAATTCCAGTAATTTCCAATTCCGCAGTGCTTTCTTCGCCATTTAAATGTAGACTATGCCTGCGTGCGGCGTTGGTGGTGACAAACTAATGCTACACGTGCGTGCCTAGCGGAAGAAATGTCAGCTGAAAATCGAGTCACTGTTTAATGTGACCACGTGATTAGATAAGGCGGGACCGCACGTGGTGGCAGCGTGGCAGTGCTGCCAGCTCTGCGAATTGGTGGCCTTTGCAAACATTTCGCGTCACAATTAGTACTGCGTAATCAGATTCGGGACACGTTAAAGAACCCCAGGTGGCAGAAATTTCCGGAACCCTCCACTACGGCGTCTCTCATAATCATATGGTGGTTTTGGGACGTTAAATACCACATATAAATCATCAAATCACAATTAGTACTGGTCCTACTAATGAACTTTATATATAATAACTCGCCCCGCCTTTGCGTTAGCAGTAGCGAACAGTTACTAGGTGGTCGATAACAGCACGTCGACGCAAAGAATGCAACCAGTGTAAAGTTGAAGTAACTGCTTCTTTAAAACTTGCAGATTTTTGTTTTGTTTTGTTTTGTTTTTTGAAGTCTGATAGATCAAGCACCGAGTTTTCAACAGCGGCCTGAATTGATGTAGACAGAACTCTTTCCAGCTGGGCGTTTTGTTATGGTGCATTTTTAAAAGCAACGGGCTTATCTATCACATTGTTCGCTTTAATGGGTGAGGTGCAATATCGACTGTGATGTGAAATGAGGGGTGCGAAGCAAGCGCCCAAAAATCATTCTAAATATTTGTGCCGGCAGAATTCACGTTTGGCCTTTTGAGTCTTCATAAAAAGAATAATTATGACAAAAAGTGGACCTAAGATAAAGCTCAGACGTGTAATCTCAGCTGTGTAATCTTCAAGTAAGCTTGTAATTAGAATAGAGGCACCACAGCCATACGTAGGCTGGAATTTCTTTCCTTGCTTTCAGCATTTTAAATGGAAGAGTAGCATATTTGTGACCAAAAATATTTTTTCGGGTATGTTATTTTTAATTGCAACACTTCTCTTACTTTTTTTACGTCATAATGTTCGTGCAAGAAGAAACAAGATGTAGAAGCAGCAAGACTACTTTTCTCAAAAGCAAAAAAAGGAAACGTGGGTGGATCGTTACACCACCTCACACAAACCCGAGAACATCTAAGCTGTCCCTTCAAACGGAGGAATGCGCTCTCATTAAAAAAAAGGCTAATTGCAGCACCAGCAAGTGAAACGACCCGAACAAACGGAGGTGAGTCCCCGACTTCGTAGCGAAACTAGGCACCCCCCCCTCAGTTGATTACGGAACACCGTCACACGAGACAGCAGCGCCACCGGCGTTCCTGAACCTAATCTCTCCTTGCACCGGTGGACAAACGACGTCCAGCCCCATAATCATAAGGAACAGCTGATGAAGGACGGGGGGTGTTTCCAGTGTTACAAACAATGTAACTATGATGGCTGTCATCATCATGTCGTTAGGCGAACTGGCGACCTGCAGCTTGTGTCTTAGTCGTTCGTTAGCGGAGAGCGTACATTTACGCTTTAATTACACTCGCCAGGCACAGCGACTACGGGTTTCTGTTGTCTTTGGGTGCCACTGGAATAGGCTTGCAAACCTGAGGCGGAAAAATATAAACGTTCACAACAATTTTACGTTTGTTTTATAAGCAGCAAATTTGGTGCTCACACATTCTGAGCTTTTCTTTTTATTTGCTGCGATTTTCTAGGGGTTGTCATATTTTCGGTTTCATGTCATGCAGAAACGACAATCGATTCTTACGTCTGGGCAGAAACTCTCGCTTCTTCTAACAATCTCAGATAACTTGCCTAATATTTTATTCGTTTGTACAATAAACGGTTCTGTTTGCTTTCAATTTTGGTTCTCAAATATATATTCACTCTTCGCGATCCTTGTTCTACTGATTCTCTCCTTTTTTTCTAATGTCTCTGGGCTGCTAATACCTTTTTAATGATTCACATCATGAGCCTACGTCTGCAATTAGATGCTATTGTCGAACCCACTAATAATATTATTCAAGTGCGACAAACATTTTATTGCTGTAACGAAAAAGTATTATATAAGGGTTTCACAAAAACGTGAAATTGGAGTATGACAGGCTGTTCTGAGAAATATATATAATAAAATCATAGGAGACACGCCAGAGAATTCACTGATAAAGATGATAGAGCTACCAATTTTTTGGAGAGGCCTGACAATTTGGACTCTCCCATCGCACCACCACAAGTCACATAGTGCCAATGTATGATTGGTATTGTCTGAAGTTTCAGACACCGAAGCTTTTTCAAGTCTCAACTGTTTACTCAAATGGCAGTGCATATCGAAAAGCGTATCACCAGAAGCCACCGCCATTGCCACAATATTGCAGGCTTTAAAAGATGGCTTTGCCTCACGACCTTGACGCTATGCAAAATAGCATACTACAAACTGAAGTAGTGCTCGGGAACGTTGGGGTTGGGACCAGGGTTTCAGCAGATTGACTTCTTTGTTCTCTTTTAAAGATGATAGTCTTTCTTGGGGACCTTCGACGGAAAAATTTTGGTCTGTCTGTCTGTTTGTCTGTCTGTCTGTCTGTCTGTCTGTACATTTGTCTGTTTGTCTGCCCTTACCGTTGCTTCAAACGACACCAAACGGCCAACCCCATCTACAGCGCTCACCAATATTGCTCAGGATTGAGCAATTGTCAATTAAAAAGCCATTATTGCGCATATCTGAGGCACCATAACACGTCGATGTTTTTTATGTGCATCTTTTTATTAGAGAAGGCACACACAAGGAATTATAAGGACGTAGTTTTATCATGCTGCGCTGACAGTGCAACGTGATGCTGAAAATTGTGCTTCCAACGCTTTCCTAAGACGACACGGTGGTGGCACCTGCCCGTCGCTTAGCGTTCTACACCTTATCACCTCCGAGACAAGCGCGCATCTTTCTCAGCGGGCACGCACACCTTCCTTCGTTTTCGAACTGCCAGAGGGCGCTTGCGTCCAACGCCCTCGGTGCGCTTGTTCACCTCTACTACACGCTCGGGGCACTAACGCAGCGCCTCCAGAACACCATTCACCAATTTTCTTGCGCAGAACATCAAATAAACGTTTTGTTCACTCTCTTCAGACGCAAGACTATCACCTTTCGACGACATATGTAGTGTAACACGCTGATTCGGGGCCATTTTAACATGAAAGAGTTTTATGCCAGGTTCACCACGGCTCAACTTATGTATTTTTGTTACAGATATGGCATTGCAATATATTCTCCTACATATTGGAAAGAAAAAAAACGAAAAGGAAAGAGTACCACGCAGCGTCAAACCAGCACCCTCTCGGATTCGCAGCGAGCGGTGCTAACCGCTATGTCACAGAGCGTAAGTTGCCGGAAATGGAAACGACGAGCCATTTAAATACACCATACACCGTTTGGAGGTCCTCACAGCTCCGAAACTGAGCGCGGTTTCATTATCAGAGTAGCGTGGTGGCGCGACAGGCTCGCGTTGGTTGCGCTCTGAATGTCGTGAAAGGGCCACCACTATGGAGCATAATCTCGGTTGTGCGCGTGCGCTTATCAGACGTAATTCGGGAGAGGATAAAGATTATTTCGCTCGCTGCCGTGGCCGCGTTTACGAAAGGATCGAGTGCACTGCTGACAAAGGATGATGCCAGACTTGTGAGAGTTGTTCACGATTGTCCTGTATATAATAAACGCTCATTTCGCGTGCCTTTCTTTCTGTCTGAACAGCGCACTTCAGGTGTCGAGCTGTGAAAGTCGTTAGTCCCCGCCCGTTATGTGTGCGCCAATTTTGTTCTTGCTGTTCTTAACGCAACTTCGCAATGTTATGCTGTTGATAAAACAATACACAATAAGTGCTCAACTACCTCTGTGAATGCACGTTTCATTTTTGTGTTATACTGATTCCTAGATGGGGGATACAGCAAGTTTTTTTTCTTCAAAAATTTTTCATTCCGTTACTTCTCGGAAAAGGTAACAAACCAACCAAAATTGATTGTTATAACGAACGATGCATTTGCGGACAATGCTGTGCGTGGGTTATTTCAACCACAGAAAACATGCAAATCTTGACGATGCATCAGGATTGTTATAAACGATATATTGTTAAAACAGATATAATTATAAATGGGGTCTACAACTTTAACTAGACGTCTGGACATCCATTGGATCATTAGGTATAGTATATAATCCTATGGTTTTCTCGTCCAAAATCAACAAAAAAACAAAGATTTCGAATATGGCAAATAAATGTACGAAAATAAAAACGCAATTGCAGTATACAAGTTTTTAAACAAGCCATGAATCCTCGAAGACGTGACTATAAAAGCCTTACGTTATAATAAAAATTCTGGCAATTTCCCAAAGGCTGGAGGATGCATCACGTACATGGGGCTTTGTCGGATACCATTATTGTCCTATTGCAAATAAAAGTGAGAAAGAACTGCAAATGAAAACATGGCCGTTTTTCTTACGTGTGAGATAAAGTTCTAGAGTATGGTACCTTTACCCTAAAAATAAAAAAAACATGTCTGCAGTTTCTGTTTTTTGACATAAACATAACCGTGTATTTCGTTTGGCGTAACACGCAAACTCTCTTCAAGTTTAAAAAATTCCATATTCAGCCTCCTTGTTTCTCTTTATAAGTCTCACGTACATGTTATTAAGCATGTTATTTTTAAAGTTGCTCCGGCGCTTAGACAACCAGACATAATCTTGATCACAGTGACCATCTGACGCGGTGACGTCACAAGTAATATCGAGCAAGCACTGGTGGAGAGGCCAAATAGTATTGCAATTGCCAGTTCCCCCTTACCTGCAAGTCCTCACTACCAATAAGTGCCCTTGGAAGTGTGAAAAAATTTACCTATAGATGATTTCGCTTATGCACATGAACACCGCCACCCTAGGCTGTTAAACAAACTTTTTTGATACTTCTGCAAATCAGTACGTGAATAATTTAGGCATATAATATGAAATGCTTCAACAGAACTGTTTTTGCGCGTAGGCGTCTACCGTATCAACTGCTCGTTTAGTTGTTAAAGATTCTAAAAGTTATGGCTAATTCCTATTAAGGTGGTACCAAGGCCATTCGTATAAGACAGTACAGGTACGCTAAGAAAGAGAAACAAGAATACGGAAATTCAAAGAAGGACCTAAGATACATTTTTATTGCACGTAAGGCGTGCAATGTTTAACTTAATCCAGGCTCACCTCCTGCTGCGCCTAGTCGAGCACCTCGTCGTGTTCACACGTCTTCCACTGCGCTTCCCGATGATTGAGAACCTTAAAAAAACATACTGCAGTATGGTGTTCTGGTGGTGAGATTGATCACACAGTTGGATAAATGTGCATTGAGCATGAGCTTGAGCATTTTCTTTTCTTTTTGAAAGTCACAGAATATCGATATTGTCATTCATTGCTGAAAAACAATAAAGCTTTATCGTACAATGCTAAACAAAGTAATAAGCGTAAATTTAGGACAATGAATATGAATTGGATACCAGCCGCAAGGGTAGCATCTCTATAGAGGTGAAGTGCCAGAGGCGCGTACACTATGCGAGGTCAATACACGTTAAACAACACCAAACGGTTGAAATTTCCGCAGCCCTCCACTAGGGCGTCCCTCGAAATCGTATCGCGGTTATGGCATGCCAAACCACAACAATTATTATTAAGACAAACGGAGATAGCAGAGTTGGCTAGGGAATGAATTGGGGTAACATAATTTAGAAGACATTAAATAGAATCCACAATTCGCGTAATGCGTAGGAAAAATAACCGGAATAGCTGAGAAAGGCAGAACGGGTACCAAGGGATAGTAAGCGCCACCTAGAACCGCTGGAGGTTGATGGGGTGATAGTTCGTTTAAAAAAAGGGCAGCATATCAACGGAGTGAATGATGGAGAGTGGGGCGCATCCGTCCGTCCATTCGTTCTTGCTTCCGTCCGTTCATGCGTGCGTCTGTGTGGCCGTCCGTGCGTCCATCTGTGCGTCCGTCTCTGCGTTCGTCCATGCATCCGCCCCTGCATCCGTTCATGCGTCCATCCATGCATATGTCTGTGTGTCCGTTCGTCCATCTATTCAACACTCCAAGTACCACCATCTCGCATCTTTGCATCATATATTCCCCATATAGAAGCACTACCATCCAGCGGACACTCCAAGGACTGAACGAGAGGTGGCACACGCACACTTTCCTGCGGTTTGCGCTTCGTGTCTACTTCCCACCCACAGCCACCTCGAGTTCATGGTATATACTACTTCACTGTATTCATGGCACTGCTGCCCAACGCTCGCTAAACCTTTCTAAAACCAAGGAGGTAACGCCCAGCGAGTATAACGTAGCAACCCTTCCCTATTACAAAAACCAGCGCCACTGGGTACCAGCGTCCAGCGCCATGCCTGATTATGGGCCCAGTATGGCGCTGGTACCAGCGCCTTCCAGTGCACGTACTGGGATGCTGGAGCGGCAGCGTCCAAGTACTGTGCGCAAAATGGCTTCCCAGGGATAAAACGGGGGTGCCCATTCGCCATAAATAAATAAATATATAAGCAAAATAGCGCGAATTCACAATGAAAATCAAAAGAAATAAAAATTGAAAAAAAAAACAGAATACCGCTCGACGGGATTTGAACTCGCTACTTCCCCATCACTAACCGAGTGCGCTACCCACTATGCCACGCCAGAATGTGCTTGTAGGGTTGTAAAACGATTATTTATCCGAAGAACGTGCCGTTGAACTTCATGTTCACATGTGGCACAGTCAATACTGACATGAAATTTCTTTTCAAATAACAATTGCTTCTTGATTCGAGAATGACGAACGTCTTCCGGGCACCCAATGACGTGAAGAGATTAGCAAGAGTGCAGTTTTTTTTTTTTTTGAAGCATCTACATCTTAACTCTGAAAAATCTCAAATTGACTGGAGGAGCAGCCACAGATTCTCAGCTTTTGCTGTCCATAGTTTTTTTTTCCCCCTTGATAGTCGTTTTTAGCACTTGCTACTGGTCAACAAGTAGAGATGAGTTACATGTCTTGTTTGGTAGATATCGACGCACACGAGTGAATATTGAGTTTTTTTTTTTTCGCGCAAGCGACAATGTAGCAGTACACATCCGGCGTGCCAGAATACATATTTGCAGTTATATCGATACCTGCAACTAAGAAACCGCCGAAGAAATGACTAATGTAATACGATGAAAAAGTATGCCAGTATGTTAGTTCACTAACGCGTACCAAATTACCAACTCAAAATTGCGCGTTCTTACGTACGAGTCAGAGAAGTACCGGCTCCTGCGCTCAGAAGGAAGCTTTCGGTGACAGCCTACGTTACTGAAAGCACGACACATCGATCGTCGCCTCTCCTTGTGCGGGCACCGCGCACGCAGATAAATGGTCGATTTCGGCTCAGGGATGTCTAAACTGTACTTTACAGCCATTCTTACACTTTAGAATTGTGCATACTTAAAGTAAAAAGCGCCGGCAGAAGATACACCGACGCGGGCAGCACGATATATGCCTCGCTGGGACGGGGCACTGGGTAAGGCTGCTTTCGAAGCAGCTGAGTTGCGATGCTTGAAGTTTCTGCATTTGAGCTTCGCAGCATTTCTAACAGTTCCCTATCTGTACCTGAAGTAAATGGAAGGTCAATGAATTCCACAAATGCATTTACGGAGTGGCGATGGCATGTGACAGCCGTTTTTCTGGGCTCCGCTGGCTGTATACAGCGGGCATGCTTGTGTATAGATATATGCAGTTATATCAATAGCAACAATAAAAAAAACACCCATTGAAACACCAATGCAATCCGCTGAAAACGTATGCCAGGGAGTCAGTTCACGAAGGCGTACCAAATTACCAACTGAAAATTGCGTGTTGTTACATATCAGTCAGAAAAGTACCGGCTAAGCGCGGCCGGCAGCTTTCGGTGACAGCCTGCGTAGCTGAAAGCGCGACGTTCGATCGTCAGCGCTCCTTGTGCGAACATCGACACAAGAAAAAATAGCTGATTTAGGTTCATGGATGTCTAAATTATGCTTTACAGTTATTCTCACACTCTAAAGTTGTATGTACACGATGCGAGAAGCGCCGGTAACATATATACCAACGCCGCTGGCACGACAGGTTTAATTCTCGCTGGGCCGGGCACTAGGTAAGACCGCTCTCGAAGCGTTGGGTTGGTATAGTTAAAGATTCTGCAATTGAGCTTCGGAACATTTCTAACTCTTACCTGAAGTAAATAGAAGGATAAGCACGACCAGACATATATTTATGCGGTGTGGCGGAATCGACCGACAGCTTTTTTTTCTCGCTTCCGCTGGGAAACCTTGCGAAGTGATTGAGAGAGCTCATTTACGTTTCCTTGCCACTTTGCGGCAAAAACAATTTCCTGTTTCTGTTAGGAGTGGCGTGCAGCTCCAGGCTTACAAACACTGCAATTTCGAATCGTTACAGCAATACACGAATGATGCGAATATGGCCGGTTTACGCGGGGGCATATGCCAAAAAGGTGCATTATATTTGTAGCGATGCGTACGTGCACCGCAAAAATTACGTATGCTCGGTATCTGTTAGTGTAGCGTCGTTCCCTGCCGTCGAATCAAGCGTTTTATATCCAATGACACCGAAACAAACCGAGGCACACGCTACAATAACATGCATGCTGCAGCTGCGCTGGTAGAAACAGTGCGTGCTCCAGTATTCACCAGCGCTAGCCAGTGAAAATTCCAGCGCTTCCAGCGCTTCGCAGTGGGCTCCAGCATCATAGCGGTTGAGCCAGCGCCCCTACCAGTGCGACACAGCTTTTTCCCAGTGCGCCCAGCGAAGTGCCAGTGATTACGAGCATGTGCCAGTGTCTCCAGTGTGTACCAGTGCCAAAAAACGTACTGGCATCACGCTCTTTTTGCAATAGGGTTTCTTGTCAGATAGTGCTCAAAGTACATGCCAATGACTGCTAAGGGAGAATGAGAGACAGTAGATTTTGACTTTTAGTTAACGCGCACGCTGCGAATTTTTTATTATTCAACAACGGACAGAAAAAATCTCCCACCGGCACCACCTTGGAGGTCAAAATGTAAGACTGGTTACACACTACTACTACGACTACGAGGGACGAACGGGTGCAGATATAAGAAGCTTCGCCCCTGAAATTGCAGGTGTAAAACATAATGAGGTTGTGCAACGCAGGGTGAAATAGAGATAGCTGCGAGACGCCTCTCTCTTGCAGTACATGTAAAAACAGCGCCATGTTGATGAAGCCGCAGAGGGTGATTATGATGAAATATTGCCTATGCGCGTGGCCGTAAAAGCCACCTGATTATATTGTATCGCACTGCTCACGTTATTTTCGAACGCATGTTTTACAATGCGCCTTTACTTTTAGTGTTTGGTAAGCGTGTGAATTGCCACATTTATTATGCTTTACAAATAAATTGCGTCAATGGCAGTCACGTCTGCGTCCGTCAATTGTTTGAACTCGGCAGGGCACCTATTTTTAGGGAACGTTGCCGACGTAACATGCTGCAGCGGGAACGCCAGACTTGAGCCGCAGCGTGTGTCCTCGATTTGCAGCGTACCGACTATTCTTTACAACACACATCCTTCCTGCACCAAGAAAATCGAGGAAACAGGAAAGACAGGCTTGTTTCTTTGCACGTGCTTTGCTTGATGCTGGTTAAAATAAAAAAACGTTTAGCAGAAAGGGATGGAAAGAACGCTTTTGGATTCACAATCATGAAATCCAGCGTCTCAGTTTTATGCGAAGTCTTTCCTTTTCTTGCATGTGTGTGGGACCATGCCGAGCAATTTCAGCAATCGCAGCCATCGCGCCACGTTTGCGTAGGATTGCGGGACCGAGATGCGAGGTTCCACTCGTGCTTATGAAAACGCGAGCGACATGCTCGTTTCTCTTTCTTGTCACTAGCCATCAAGAGGTGTGCTTCACCAACCGACAACAAGCGAAATGGCGTCAGCCATTTGTCTTAAGCATCACTTGAAGAGCCGTTTGATACGCCTCATTTGAGCCCTACAAACTGGTTGCTTAAAGAAAAAAAAGACAAACGATATCAAAAGAATTCGAAGTAAGCCACATTTTCGTCTGAAGTACGCTTGCGTTCCCAGCTGTGTACAGCTTAGAAGAAGGACCCATATTTTGAAGACACGCTGGGCCTACGAATGTGTGCGTCATGCATGATTTTACCGTATAGTCACATGTCTAGATTGTTGTGTAGAAGCCAAAGTTTTTAGATACTGCAAAACGGTGGTGCAATCACCTTTACTGCGAAGGTCTGAATGAAACATTTCCTTCCATTCGTACCATCCGGCCGTGACTTTAGAAAACTCCTAGCTCCACCTGAGGAGCAGGGGTGAATTTTGAAACTATAAAGTCAAACACATGGTGACCTTTATAGATTGACGGAATAAAATAATTCATTTAAAAAACGAACCTCTGAGAAAGTATGAAATAATTGAATGAAACATAATAAACCTTTTCTTGAACTATTTTGGAGAGGTAGGTTGGTATTTCAAGCCAAGCTCTGATGCTGTGAAGGCTAGTAGGCACTTGGTAATCTCTTAATCTTTTCCACCTATGGCGTGGAACACCAAGACCACAGAGAAGCTTTTGTCTCAATTACTTAATTTTATATCACAGCTTTGATAGCAATAATGTAGAACTATCGTATCATATATATATATATATATATATATATATATATATATATATATATATATATATATATATATATATATATTGTGAAGAAGAAGATGTGCCTGCAGCGAGCAGCATCGCCAACGCCCGGCTCTCTCGGCTCGTGCTTCGGTTCGTTGCTGTGCCGATCGCTGGACGGTTCATCACGCTGTCTCGTCGCTGCCTTTAACGGCTAATAAACCTCTTCACATTTGGTGGAGGTGCTGTTAATCCCCGTTGCTACACCCTGGAGCTGCGAAGCCGCACGCTACCACTTGTCATGACTACCAACGCCACTACATCGACGCCTTCGCTCCAGTTCAACTGCCCTGGCCATCCCAGGCTACGGGAGCCGAAGGTCTTCAGCGGTGTGGATGGGACCGACGTAGAAGACTGGCTCGAGCACTACGAACTGGTGAGCGCCAACAATAAGTGGGACGAAGCCGACAAGCTGGGCCACGTGATATTTTATCTCACTGGCGTCGCCGAATTGTGGTTTAATAACCACAAACACAACATCCCCACATGGAGCGTCTTCAAGACGTCATGTGCTGAAGTGTTCGGTCAGCCGGCTGTCCGCAAGCAGTGGGCAGAACAGCGCTTGCACGTCCGCTCTCAGCAAACTGGCGAGACCTTTACCAGCTACATTGAGGACGTCGTCGACCTTTGCCGACGTGTGAATGACACCATGCCCGAATCTGACAAGGTCAAAAACATCCTGAAGGGCATCGACGACGGCGCATTTCAAATGCTCTTGGCAAGGAATCCAAGCACAGTTTCCGAAGTCGTCAGCTTGTGTCAGAGCTACGACGAGTTGAACAAGCAACGCACTCTGACTCGGCAGCCTCAGCATGGTGGTCAGTCACTGTGCAGTTTTGACACCCTGCCCGACAATTCACCGCTGCTTCAGCAAGTTCGAGTCTTCGTCCGTGAGGAAGTCGCCCGCCAACTTTCCCTAGTGCCCTTCACTCACGAGACCACCACCCGTCTACCTGCCCCGCTTCGCACTGCTATTTCGGAAGAGGTTGCCCAAGCTGTTCCTGTTGCGCACCACGAGCCGCCTCTATCCAGCCTTGCCCACTGCCAGCGTGCCGCGCAGCTGGTAGGCCCTCCTGTCGCCTATCCGCCAGCCGTGCAGCCTGTGGCCGCGCCCCTAACGTATGCAGCGCAGCCTGTGGCTCCTCCTGTCACCTGCTCGCAAGTGATACAGCCTGTAGCAGCGCCGTTCACATATGCAGACGCTGTGCGTAGGCTTCCGCAACCACCCTATACCTCGCGCTCACAGCCCGCACACCCGGCTGCTTATACTGCACCTTGGGCGGCACCACCAGTAGCCAATTCTTGGAGGACGCGTGATAACCGACCGATATGCTACGCCTGCTTTACTCCCGGACACGTTGCCCGCTACTGCCGCCGTCGACCTCAGACGTTCGGCGACTATGTCCGATCGTCGCAACCCGGCAGCCAACCCTTCGCGCAATACGGGCCGGTGTCGTCACCTCGCTATGCCCCTTCTAACGACCCCGACTTCGTGACGCCGCGCGCACCCTCTCCTCGTCGGCGATCGCCCTCCCCAATGCGTCGCCGGCCCAGACCTTCTGACCAGGAAAACTAAGCAACGCAGTTCAAGAGGCAAGAACTGCGCCGTTTTCGAACTGTCTAAGCCCTCGCTCCTCTCCTGCTAACGTGGTCGCAGTAACTGTTGAAGGTTATTGTACTTTCGCCCTTGTCGACACTGGCGCCGATGTTTCTGTTATTGCCGCTAATCTCTGCCGTTTATTACGCAAAGTAACGACGCCGCTTTCGGGACTGTCGCTTCACACCGCAAGCGCACAGCAAGTAACGCCTCTCACAGCTTGCACTGCAAGAGTCTCCATCGAAGGCATTCTTTACATCGTGGAGTTTATTGTTCTTCCTGTCTGTTCGCATGACGTCATCCTCGGGTGGGACTTCCTATCCCGCCATAATGCCGTCATAGACTGCGCACGCGCCGAAGTTGAATTTTCACCCTTGTGTGATGTCCCATTACTGGACGCTCCTCATCAGCCGCCGAAGTTGCTCGTTCATGAAGATACCGATATTCTGCCTGGAAATTTCGCCCTTGTTCCCGTTTCATGCAACGCCTACACTGACGCTACAGTTCTTTTTATGCCTTCCGATATCTTCAAATGTCGTCGAGCTTTGCCGCTGCCTTTCGCAACAATTGATCTTGCCGCCGGAAGAAGCAACATGTTCGTAAGCAATCCGCTTTCCACACCTGTCACATTGCTTGCGGGGGAATGTCTCGGCCGCGTGCAGGATCTCGACCCTTCGTTTTTGTTTGATGTCCCGGACGACTACTGCGACCACCCCAAAGCACTGTCGGCACTCAGGCAGTCGTCCGATGATACATTTTCCAGCGCCATCGCCGACACTCTCACTCCCACCGAACATGCCGACCTGCTGAATCTTCTGCGTGAGTTCAGGAGTTCGTTCGATGTGTCGCAACCTCAACTGGGCCGCACATCACAAGTCAAACATCATGTTGACACCGGCCTACACCAGCCACTGCGTCAAAGACCATACCGTGTCTCCGCTGAAGAGCGCCGCGTCATCAACGATCAAGTTGAAGATGTGCTTCGTAGAGACGTCATTCGACCATCCCACAGTCCCTGGGCATCTCCCGTCGTCCTGGTGCGTAAGAAAGACGGATCTATCCGATTTTGCGTGGACTATCGTCGTTTGAATAAGATAACCCGCAAGGACGTCTATCCTTTGCCGCGCATTGATGACGCCATTGACACCCTTCACGGAGCGGAATTTTTCTCGTCGCTAGATTTGCGGTCTGGCTACTGGCAGGTCCCAAAGGCAGAAGCCGATCGCCAAAAAACGGCATTTATTACACCAGACGGACAATATGAATTTAACGTCATGCCCTTTGGGCTTTGTAACGCGCCTGCCACGTTTGAGCGTCTTATGGATAATACGCTACGTGGCCTCAAATGGAATATGTGCCTCTGTTACCTCGACGATGTCGTGGTTTTCTCCTACGACTTTCCTACGCACCTCCTTCGCCTCAGGCACGTTTTGAGTTGTCTGACCAACGCTGGTCTGCAGCTTAACCAGAAAAAATGCCGCTTCGCTGCACGCGAGCTTGTCATCCTAGGTCACATCGTGTCCAAGCACGGCGTATTACCAGACCCAGCAAAACTTCGAGCAGTCGCAGAATTTCCCAAGCCGACGACCATGAAAGAACTTCGCAGTTTTGTAGGCCTATGCTCCTATTTCCGGCGCTTTGTTCGAAATTTTGCATCTATCATGTCACCGTTAACCCAGCTTCTTCGTGGTGACGTGAACCTCACCTCCTGGTCCCCTGCGTGTGACGTTGCCTTCACTACTCTGCGCCGTCTGCTCACTTCCCCACCTATTCTTCGCCACTTCGACCCGACGGCTCCTACCGAAGTGCACACCGACGCCAGCGGCGTCGGGCTAGGCGCGGTCCTCGCTCAACGAAAGCCCGGCTATTCAGAATACGTTGTAGCCTACGCTAGCCGCACTCTGACGAAAGCCGAAACTAATTGTATCGTGACAGAAAAAGAGTGTTTGGCTCTGGTGTGGGCGCTTGGAAAGTTCCGGCCGTACTTATACGGCCGCACGTTCGATCTAGTAACTGATCACCACGCGCTTTGCTGGCTCTCCACGTTGAAAGACCCTTCTGGCCACCTTGCGCGATGGGCACTCCGCATCCAGGAGTACGACATTCGCGTCGTATACCGCTGCGGACGCAAACACTCTGACGCTGATGCCCTGTCCCGCTCACCTTTACCACCAGATCAGACGTGCGGAAACACTTGCCTCCAGACCTTGTCATCGCTAAATCTCGACTCGATTGCCACCGAACAACGTCGTGACTCGTGGATCGCCTCTCTTATCGAATATTTATCTGGCACGTCCGACCTTCCAGTATCTCGATCCCTCCGACGTCAAGCTTTTCATTTCGCCATCCGCGATCAACTTCTTCATCGACGCAACTACGCTCCCGATGGCCGCCGGTGGTTGCTGGTCATTCCACGCACTTTACGATCGCAAGTATGCGCCTCCCTTCACGACGATCCACAATGTGGCCACGCTGGAGTGTTCAAAACATATGAACGCCTTCGCCATCGCTATTACTGGCGCGGCATGTACAATTTTGTACGTAAATTCGTGCAGTGCTGTCCTGACTGCCAGCGACGTAAATCAACACTGCCACGTGCGACTGGCGCATTGCAGCCACTTCCATGCCCTGCCAAGCCATTTGATCGCGTCGGCGTTGACCTCTACGGTCCCCTTCCATTGACACCAGATGGTAATCGGTGGATTATAGTGGCGGTTGACCACCTGACACGCTACGCCGAAACAGCCGCTTTGCCGAGCGCTACAGCTCCGGATGTCGCCTCTTTCATTTTGCAACGCTTTATCCTTCGACATGGTGCACCTCGAGAGCTCCTTAGTGACAGAGGCCGCGCTTTCCTTTCCGAGGTCGTCGAAACTCTGCTTTCGGAATGCCACGTCATTCATCGAAAAACGACAGCATACCACCCGCAGACTAACGGACTAACGGAACGGTTCAACCGCACGCTAGGTGATATGCTCTCAATGTACGTGGCATCTGATCATAGCAACTGGGACCGTGTTCTCCCATACGTCACGTTCGCATATAACACCGCAGCACAAACCACCACGGGATTCTCACCTTTCTTTCTTCTTTACGGACGTGAGCCTTCCCATACAATCGATACCCTACTTCCCCACCGTCCTGATGCTTCCGAGTGTCCACCTATCTCCGATGCTGCTAGACAAGCCGAAGAGTGCCGCCAGCTCGCCCGTACGTTCACGTCGGAAGAGCAACAACGCCAGAAAGAAACCCGTAGCACCTCTCTTCCGGATCCCAGGTACGCCCCAGGGTCTCTTGTGTGGCTTGCCATCCCATACCAAACACCGGGACTCTCCTCGAAACTTGTCCCCCGGTACGAGGGGCCTTACACCGTTTTGGAGAAAACCTCTCCGGTTAATTTCCTAATTGAACCAGTTTCCCGATCGGACGACATGCGCCGGCGTGCACGTGACATCGTCCATGTTTCCCGACTGAAACCGTACCATGAGCCTTTGCCTGAAACTTCTTAAGTCGCCAGGATGGCTCCTTTTTCAGCGGGGGCGATTGTGAAGAAGAAGATGTGCCTGCAGCGAGCAGCATCGCCAACGCCCGGCTCTCTCGGCTCGTGCTTCGGTTCGTTGCTGTGCCGATCGCTGGACGGTTCATCACGCTGTCTCGTCGCTGCCTTTAACGGCTAATAAACCTCTTCACAATATATATATATATATGGGATATGGCACAACGGGAGCGTTGTCAACAAGGATAAATATATTTATTTCCCAACAGTTTCGGGAGGGGACCTCCCTTCATCAGGGGATGAGTTATAGTTATAGTTGATGAGTTATAACTCATCCCCTGATGAAGGGAGGTCCCTCCCGAAACTGTTGGGAAATAAATATATTTATCCTTGTTGACAACGCTCCCGTTGTGCCATATCCCATACCTTCACGAAGACTAACTGGCCCATTGAATTATTACTTCCACTATATATATATATATATATATATATATATATATATATATATATATATATATATATATATATATATATATATATATATATATATCTACGATATTGTTCTTGTTGCACGTAAAACTCAAACATACATAAGCGCCATACGTGTCGTGCAAAATAAAAACGCTGATGCACGCCACCAGTTGAACCAATTCATCTTTTTTGTGATAGATAGTTGATACGGGGGACTGGTAGTAATGCTTTACATTAGATAGCTCTTGCGCACTGATCATCTGCTATGTAGCTCCTAAATCCCACTATGTAACCAATGCTACTCTCGTATTCTACCTGATTTTTTTTCTAAGCCGTTTACGTCCTTTAGAGCATCCTCTAACTTCTTTGCTTGCTGATAGACTACCTCACCTTAACTTACGCTTCTGTATCTTTCTCTGCTTCTTTCTATTAGCGACTGAACTCGGCCCCAAGTACCGGGTGACTTCAGACGGCGACCTGTGCGTATTCGGGGTGACTGACGTGTCTGACGCCAGACATCGTTACCGCTGTCACGTCCGACACCGACTGACTGGGGACATCCGGCCCAGCGTCAGCGCCGGCAGCCTTTTTGTCACGGGTGAGCAGCCTGTGGCCGCGTCTCTTTCGCTCCTCCTTTTCTTACACCTTCCGAGCGTCTGTGGCGCTGCTCGTTTTTAAGGATCTACCATTTTCAATAACGGGGATGTTAGGGCAGCCCATCCGATACTGTTTTCACTAGAACCTTAGAAAGTATGAGACTCTCGTGTACAGTGAGAACGTTAAATGCCTATACGGTCAATATAGATTTTGCGCCTGTAAAGACTGAGTAAATGCAAGTGCTTTTTATTTACCGAATGTGTTTAATCATAGGTTCGTGTTTAGTTATCGCTACGGCTAAACCTCTTACATATTATTTTGAATCATTATATTGCCTATATGCATAGAATAATACAATATTCTTACAATAATGGACGTCCGTCTACGAAATTGAATAAAGTATTTGTTCGCATTTTTAATTGCCAGCTGGTACTTCAAGTCACACGTTGCTCTTATTTTTGTTAGTGGTTCATGTTTTCGTACCAATCAGCATGGGGCATGTGTAGACATTTGAATATGGAATTTGAGTCTTGTACGAACTAATTGAATCAATTTTCTCTACTTTCGTATAGCTAGTATTCAATGTTTTAAATAACTCGTTATAACCAATGTCTAAAACACGACAAAATTATTGGTGCAACTTGGTTAGTTGGGTGGCTGAAAGTAACGTTAACGTCGGTATACACTAGGCTGTTCGTTAAAGGCCTTTTGTTAAGGCCATCACCGGTCTCCTGGTTCAAAATAAAGCCCATTGATAGGCGTGCGCGGGATTGCCCTTCAAAGGAGGTGGGGAAGGGTAAAAGGAAGGTTGGTAGCGGTGCTCCCTCCCCTATTAAGCCAATGTATGGCGCAGCCCTCCTATTCCCTCTCTCCGCTTTTTCTGCCCGTTCCCATGTGTGTGCCTGTTCAAGTACCCTCTTCGAGAGACATTTACTGTGCTCAGAACACCTCCCTTCCTATTGCGCAACAGAATCACCTATACGTGCACCCTCTCTGGTCACTAAAGAAACCAGCCACTCCCCACTCACCGTTTTCATGCTTCTGAGCATATGTTCATTTAAACGAGGTTATGTTATTCCCACAGATAGAAACGAACTAAAAACATAAACATAAAAACAAAATGTCCCGACTTTGACCCGCGAAACTCTCGATAATTAACTTAGCATGTGCAAATTGTTCACGCTTACAGTCACCGCTGTGGTGCCACCCCTCTTTCAAATTCAAAAACTCCCATCGTACTGGCAGACAGGTTAGGATGCTATGGTAAGCGGGCTTTTCGAACCAGAGCACGTTTTTTATTGAGTGATGAAATAGGAGAGCACTTATGACGATCACGCTCTACGTTACCGTTGTACTCCGAGGACAGGGCGCCACACGGCGAGGGGGGCACAGCGTCAGCAGGTGGCGGAGGGCGAACCAGTCAGCGAGAGCTACACTGGCGTTGGAGGTCACGGGCGGCACAGCTGTTCAGCTTGAAATTCTACAAGCAGCTCCATATATGGAAACGTCTAGTCTGCCAGAGTGTACGCAGTCTGCGGAATGTAGATTCTGTGTGCGTTCTTCGTAGTTTGGCTGTAATCTTATAGTTCACGTGACATCCTATTTTATCGTTGTTCTAATACGAAAGGCCATCAAAACTGTCATAGGAATCTTTGAACGTGCTTCCACGCAGTGATCATTACGCTAAGGCCTCCACAACACCTTGGAGGAGCTCGTCGTAGCACACAAAGTAAATCGATTCGAACGGGTTAGACGAACTCAAATTGCGCGAGCGACACTTCGAAGATTGTGTTATTCTGAAGCAATGCAACAATGTGATAAGAAAATGAATTTTCCAGCAACAATTGAACAGTACATCTCAGTAGCTCGCATTCCCCGAAATATGCATCCTACCTATGATCTCGACAAAAAAGAAAAGTCAGAATAAAGCAGCTTTGACAAAATTACAGTCGCAATCCGTACTCACTGATGCAGCGAAATATCCAGGAATCCCAGACCATGCTGTCAGCGTAGTCGACAGTGATGGCAAAGAGAGAACGGCAGCTAGCATCTTAACAACAGAAATCGACAGGGAAGAAGAAAGAGCGATGGCGCTAGCAGACTAAACCTGTACTGACAAAGCAGCAATACTAACCGATTCAAGCAGTTAGCCAAAATTTTCAGCAATATAGAATTTGCAAGCAAGCCATAAAAATTCTCGACACTGCAGTGAAGCGGAATCTACCTGTCACTTACAACGTTTGGACTCCAGGCCACGAGTCCGTGATGGGGAATGAGGCAGCCAATGCTTTCGCCCGAGCTTATGTTCACCGGGCGATCCCAAAGGACGCACTGAGGAGGAAAGAAGATTTACCTAAAAAAGTACAATAATATACTGCAGCACTACAGGCTAAGCAGAAGAATTTATCCTCCAGCTCACTCCAGCCTGACTCGGGAAGGGGCAGTAACCCTCAGGAAGCTGCAAAACAACACCTACGTTCACGGTACGCTGCTTCACCACCTCTCACCAACCAAGTATTCATTCACCTGCAAGCACTGTGATGTTCCGGAAACCCTATTCCACATGGTATGGGGATGCAGGCAAAGCCGTGGAGCCACTACACTAACTGAAGAGCAGTGGGAGGCCAAGTTATCACACCCAGGCCTGAAGAGTCATTGCAGCGTGATTCAACGGGCGCGGGAGAGGGCGAATGTCCGCAGCTACCTGAAATAAGAAAGCTGCCCACCTTGGGCACACAATGCGTTTGTTTAAATTAAACTTTATTCTCTCTCTCTGTATGCCTAATTCAAGATGGAGAACCACGTTTTGAGCTCTCAAAAATACGCTATCTATCTTATTTAATGGGACACACAATTTGACTACAAGTGGAAACGTGATCAATTTCTCTCAGCATACCAAGCAGATGTTTTGTCAAAATGTGTGCAAGAGGGCGCTTCTATTATGGGGCCTAATTATATACCCTAATGGCAGGCAGATTTACATTTCTTATGAAGGCGAATATACTTGACGCTCTTGTTACTCAGATTTGTTTAGAGAAATTTATTCTCACAGACAGTGAACATCAATTACAATCCAACAGAACATTGCGACAGAACACAACATGCACAGACACACCAAAAGTTGTTACAAAAAGATATGTGTACATATGTAAACGGAACACAACATACACAACTTACCCAACTACGCAGGAATTGTTACAAAAACAATGTCTACATATGCACAATACATGGTAAACGAAGAACACACAAATGAAATGTAGAGATCTATATGTCAGATATTTACATAGATTTACGAGCCCGCCGGTCGAATTCTCTGGAGCACTTCGTGGCGGCTTTCCTTAGAATTGCATCATAGTTTTGGTACTATGAACCCCTACAATTACTACTAGTGGTTTGCTGGTTTAGAATGCTGATTTCTTTATAATATAATGTCTTCTCTTTTGTTTCTCTCTCGGCGTGTTTATGTTTGTGTGTGCATCCATGCGTGTATATAGAGAGAGATCTTGATTGTTTAATGTGACCCTAGTCACCCCGAGTTCAGAAATGAAAAACAAATTACACCCCGCGCGTCCCATTACTTCGTTCGCGTCGATGTACAGGCCGTGCTTTCCCTCGCGGTAGCTGCTATCTAAACTAAGACACCAACTTTCTAGCAACGAGCTTCTTTGGTAACAGTAGCGACCTCTATAGAGGATCAACCCCTCGCTGTCCTAACCTAATCTAACCTAGAGTCTAACATAGAGGCTAGAGTCTGAAAGGTGTCTCGTCCAAGGGCCTCCGCCTAACCCGTTTTCTAAGCACGTTGCATTCATTGCGACGCACGTGGACACACGTAAAAAGCACAAAGTAAGACTGCCCGCACAAGCTTCCATCGCTTCCGCCGAACAAGGCTGACTCGGGGCCAAGTCCACACTCATCTCCCAACCTTTCCCTTGTAACGCGTCGGATACTGCTCAGACCCGTCAATTACAGAGTGGTCGAGGCCGCACATCGTGGCGAGATGGTGTCATTCTGCAGCATAGAAGAACAGGAGACGCCGGATGGCAAGGAGGCAGCCGCCAAAAGGAACGCGATAAACGGCCTTGGCGTGGACAGAGGGGAAGGAGTTCAGATCTATCTCTAGGGCCCCGGCGGCTGTCCCTTTTTGCAGACTCACGCTGGCAGGTGACGGAGAGAGGACGAGCGGAAGATGAGGTGCGTGCGCTGTTGTGGAACGGCAGCAGGAAATGCCCGCAAGGCAACAAAAGCACGCGCGTGCCACCGCGCGGGCGCTGGCTCCTAACCTTTCTCACTTTTGCGATTCTACAAGACAGGAAGACACCACTTCTGAAGACGCTACGCACAAGAGGGCAAGTCCGGGATGCGTTTGGGAGAGGAAGGAGTGCCCTATGGCACCCGTCTAAGTGGCTGTCACCAGAAAACCAAGGGAGCGGAAAAACTCTTCCGTTCGTTCAGAAATCACTGACTCCTTGGACACCCACGCAAAGAAAACTAGACAGCGTTCAGCCACACTTCGTAGTCAGGAGATGAGAAGGTGCAAAGTAGCTGTGCTGGAATGGCATGGCCTAGTAAAGCGTCGAACGGGAGAAGACAGGAACGGAGCAGCCCTGCTGTGTGGTATGCGCGTCGCTGCTTTCCTGGAACGGGGCCTTTTGCTCGAGGCCTTACGTTTGTGAAATTAAAGCTGCTCTCTTGAATAACAGGGCACAACAGGTCGTCACCTCCGAGCTTGAGAATGAGCGTGACGGCGCAATAATAAGGAGTAAGCAAGACGATGCTTTCACGTTTCTTCCGATTGCCTTCACTCTTCGCCTTGTAGGACTACCCTCGTTATTTCTTTATTTTTATCTGTAAGGACTTGAAACCATGCCCCGCCGCGGTGGTCTAGTGGCTAAGGTACTCGGCTGCTGACCCGCAGGTCGCGGGTTCGATTCCCGGCTGCGGCGGCTGCATTTCCGATGGAGGCGGAAATGTTGTAGGCCCGTGTACTCAGATTTGGGTGCACGTTAAAGAACCCCAGGTGGTCAAAATTTCCGGAGCCCTCAACTACGGCGTCTCTCATAATCAAATGGTGGTTTTGGGACGTTAAACCCCACAAATCAATCAAGGACTTGAAACCATCTGCATTTTTTTGTTAAATAGTTTGAACAGTTAGTGTACTCATCAAGTCATCCCTTTGCTTGATCACTTACGGCATTGCACAGTGTCCTCACTGAGTGACAATATAGTATTCAAGCACACAAAATGCGTGGCACAAAAAACGAGCTAAACAAGGAATACTATTGTGTAAGTTTCCCATTTCGATCCATGTATATTTCGTGCTCGAATATATTGTCATCACACATAAAGGCAACACTCAAAAATCCTTATTTTTAAAGTGACCACCACCCCACCCTAATAAACAAAAGCATGCAAAATAGACAGCATTATTGAGTACATTCGAACTCACCACATTACCCCGTTTCTAGTAAAAACTAATAAGTTTACACTAGGAGTGAAATGGTTTAAGAGCAGTGAAGTTGGTCAATCATAAGGAATCCACGTGATCTTTTTCGCTGACGCTACAATTTTCCTTGGCGTAGACAGAGTACGGTCCAACTACAGCCACTCGCAGACCGTGCAAGAATGTTCAAACTCCAATGCCCGAAATTGAAGTACAATGCCATGGCTATGGCACCCCTAATAAAAGCCTGGAACTTCCATCGCTCCTCTAACGTCACGATAGGCAAACTCGGAGCGCCGGCTGCGTGGATTCTCCTTGGGTTGACGTTTTTCTGCCGCGGCTGCGATTCGGCGCTTGTGCTGCTACGCGAGGTTAAACGTAGGTGGTGTGCAGCTGCGCCTTGGTTATTGATAAACCATGGCACGGAAGATTTTTAAAGACGATCATCTTTCTTGAGATCCTTCGACGCCAATATTTTGGTCTGTCTGTCTGTCTGTCTCTCTGTCTGTCTGTCTGTCTGTCTGTCTGTCTGTTCGTCCGTCTCTTTGTGTTTAGGAAAAGTAGGTAACGATTTAGAGTAATAGTTACTCTACTATGGGAGAGCTTAAAGCCGTCCCGTGGCTAGCGTCAACCTGTTCTGTTGTGCGGCGCGGAGTCTATGTTAGTCCACAGTAATGATTCTCTAATAGCACCAAAAAATATCTCAAATGGCCAACCCAATCCACAGCGCCCATCAATATTGCTCAGGTTTCAGCGTTCATACTTGTGCGTTTTTCAATTAAAAAGCAAATATTGCGCATATATGAGGCACCATAACAATACTTCAATGTTTTGTATGTGTGCCTTTACACTATAGAGAAGGCATACATAAGTAATTCTAAAGACCGCAGCGTTTATCACGCTGCGCTGACAGTGCAACGCGATGCTAAAAAAAAAGGCAGATCCCGCGTACAGTGGGAATCGATGGTATGCGAAGCACAAATGAGACAGCTTGAAATGTCATTTAAAAATCAGCACAACGTTACGAGATGGAGGTAAATGACGCCGTACATAACTTCCGTGTCATGATTATCATGTCTGGATGTGTCATTTACGTCCTCACCTATGTAGCATGTAGTCATGTTTTACATGATGAGCATGTCATGGTTATCATGTTTGGATGTTGTAGAAAACAGATTTGAAGATGGAGCTCGGAGGCGAGGAAGAAGAAGCAGCCAGGGTCACGCTCTGCACATTTTTTTTGTTCTGTCAACAATAAACCGAAGACGTATCGGTTATGCGGTCTCTCTGGTCCTTCTGAAACATGGTGCCGTGACCAGGATTGATCTGAAGACAGACGCAGAGACTTCAACCCCATTCGCAACAACGGGTTGAAGAACGAAGCAGTGGCGTCTGGCTCAAGGACTAACCGTCGAGAGAAGGACCACGACCGACGACTGTTGGCGACGCACATAAAAAAGGCAAGAGCTCTTTCAACACGTTTTAGGCATGAATAAAGAGGTCCTATCGAAGAAGCGGAAGACGCTTCGAGCAAATGTGACGACGCTTACGAGCGAAATCGATAAGAAGATAGAAGAAGACGCCGATCGAGCGCAACTTATGACGCTTCTAAACCAGATGAAGAGCGTGTCACAGACGCTAAGACAAGTTAACGAACAGATAGAACCATTCATTGAAGAAGACAGCGCGGAGGCAGAATTTGAAAGAGTTTTGCATTATGAGATGAAGATCGTCGCTGCAACGACAAAAATTGAGGAGCGATTACGCGAGTTAGAACAAGCGACGCAACTGACTACGAGAATAGTCACAGAACAGGCGAGTTCAGTGCAAGGTACTGATCAAATCTCGGAGACGCAAGAGCTTGTTAAGTTGCCACGCCTTGAAATGATCAAGTTTGATGGGAAAAAAACAGCATGGCCAAGGTTTTGGCATCAGTTCGAGACATCGGTGCATAACAGAGTGAATATGCCGAGGAATCAAAAATTTAATTATCTTCTGGCGTCTCTGAGCGGGCAGGCTGCTTCCCTCATAGAAGGCTTGCAGTTTTCTGATCAGAATTACGAGCATGCATTCGCTCTTTTGAAAAAAACCTTCGGACGAGAAGATAATTTAAAAGAGAACTACATAAAAGAGCTTGCAAATTTGGAAGCAGTGAAGAGTCCTAAAGATGTAGATGGGTTGAAGAAACTCTTCCAAAAGTTGCAAGTGAACACACGAGCACTGCAGTCGTTAGGAGTGGAAATGGATAGTTACGCCACAGTGATAGCTCCTGTTGTAAAATCTGCGCTACCGGTGGATATGAGGATTGAGATGAAGATGAAGGAGTTAAAGAAAGGTGACAACAGACCAGCAACTACGGAATCGAACTCAGCGTCAAGAAACAGCACGAGCAGTTTGAAAGAAATTATGGAGTTTTTAAACATATATATACGCAGCAGAGAAGAAACTCGAGAGGAAAAATACGACGTGACCCAGTCACCGCACAGTATGAGGCGGACTAGAACATCTACGCTTCAAAGCACCTCGATGAAAAAATGCATCTTTTGTGAGATGACTGGACACTACACGGAAGATTGCAGAAGAAGCATTAGTATGCAACAAAAGAAAGAAGCCTTGCAACAGGAACGAAGGTGCTTCAGATGCACCAGACCTCACCACACGGCGAAGATATGCCGTGCTAACGTACGCTGCAAAACATGCAAGGGAAGGCACGCGACATCCATGTGTCGACCACGTACGCCTGCAGGAAAGTCAACACAGCAGCAAAGCGGGGATGTTGAGCAAGTGCTTAAAAGCGCGCAACCTGACCGGTTAGACACCAGCAAGTCCTGTAACATGCACGCACAGCAGTCTGATGAACAGAAGTGCATACTACTGCAGACAGCCTTTTCGTGGACGGAGGGAGAAGGCAGCGGGTGCTACGCACGGATTCTGCTGGACAACGGGAGTCAGAGGACATTCATCTTCAAAAGCTTGTCAAGAAAACTAGCGTGCAAGGTAAAAAGATCCGAAAGGATTACTGTAGGATCATTTGGAGGAGGAGAGATGGAACTAGACATGAAAGTCGTCGAGGTCAGCGTGAGGAAGGATACCATCTCGGAGCCAGTCACGATTGAGGCACTGGAGATAGAAGTTATATCCTGTGACGTGCTACCATCGCCACCATTGACAATACACGAAAGAGCAAGATCGATGGGAATTCGTTTGGCTGATGACAACCAGAAGAAGGGCAAAGAAAGAAAAAATATGGAAACTTCTATATTAATTGGAGCAGATTATTACTGGACTGTCGTCACTGGTCGCATTTGCGAGATTCATCCAAAAGTAATGGCAATAGAAACAATATTGGGATGGACGGTCCGAGGTCCTGTAGGACTTCATTGTGTGCCGCTGAAATCATCGACGGTTATGGTACTCAAGGTCAGTGCCAAGTCGGACACGACTGCGGACCAACTGCAGAGATTCTGGGACTTGGAAAACATGGGCATCAAGGAGAACCCAGCAACAAAGATGAACGATGAACATGTGCTAGACTACGTCCGACAAACAATGGAGTTCAAGGCAGGAAGATACCAAGTGCGGCTACCATGGAAGGAAAACGTGACATTGGACGACAACACCACCATTGCAGAGAAGAGGCTAATGCAGGTGACCAAAAAATTATGCAAGGATAAAGATGAACTCCTAGCCTATGACAAAGCTATTCGAGAGTACTTTGAGCAAGAAATAGCAGAAAACGTCGAAGAAGATGCTGGATCCGATATACAGAACAAATTTGTATACTACATGCCGCATCAAGCAGTAATCAAGAAGGACCGAACAACGACAAAAATACGAATCGTCTTTGACGCATCGTCAAGCCAGAATCCAGGTGAATCCTTAAATGACAACTTGGAAAAGGGGCCAAACCTAAACCCCGACATCAGAAGCTTGCTGATGAACTTTCGACATCACAAGATCGCTATGTCAGCCGACGTGGAAAAAGCATTCCTGCAGATCAAGATACATGAAAATGACCGAGACGCACTGCGATTCATATGGTGGGAAAGAATACCCAGCGAAGATATGCCAACCCCGAAGATAAAAACGTGGAGGATGACGAGGGTTACTTTCGGAACTACACCAAGTAGCTTCCTTCTAGCGGCCACGATTCATCGACATTTGGATAAATTCGAAGAAAAATATCCTGCAGTTGTGGCGCAACTCCGGAAAGGAATCTACGTCGATGACGTTTTACTAGGAGCCGACGAATACTCGACATCGACAAAGATATACAAAAAAGCACGAGATAATTTTTGCTATGCGGGAATGAATTTAAGAAAATGGATTTCAAATGACGCCGAGCTAAGAAAACACTTTGATGAAGAAGGAGAGGATCTGGATCGAGGGATAAGAAAAGAGGGACAAATCAAGATTTTGGGACTGAAATGGAATTTCGTAGACGACGTGTTGAGCTTTCCCGACACTACATGGCGAAATGACAAGGACACGAGACAACTCTCAAAAAGACAGGTTTTGCAGGACACGGCAAAGCTATATGACCCTTTAGGTTTTTTGAAACCATTTTCAGTCAGAGCAAAAATATTGCTGCAAAAAATTTGGATGGATAAACTGAAATGGGATGACCCGTTACCAAGCCAGCATAGATCAACTTGGAAGGACTGGTCGGAGGAGCTTCAGCACTTAGATGACTTCACCGTTAACAGATGCTATGACAACAGACAAGCTGAAGTGAAAGCATCGACTCTGCACGTGTTCTCCGATGCGAGTCCAATGGCATATGGAGCAGTAGCATACATTGTAACAGAATACTCCGATGGAAGCAATGAAGCAAATTTAATTATTGCAAAGGGTAGAGTCGCTCCAATCAAAAAGATCACACTAGCAAGATTGGAGTTGTTGGCGGCCACAATATCAGTCAGATTGGCCAGTCATATAACCGAGAATTTCATCAGGAAACTGAGGAATGTGAAATTCTGGACTGACTCTCAAATTGTGTTATGCTGGATAAAGTCAAACAAGACGAAAGATCTGTTTGTTCGCAACCGCGCAGCAGAAATTAAGAGCAAGTCCAATGAGAGTCAATGGGGTTATGTTAAAAGTGATGAAAATCCTGCGGATTTTATGACAAGGGGGATGAAGATGAAACGTTTGCTGGACAGTGAATTATGGTGGAAAGGCCCCACGTGGGTCAAGAATGAAAAACAAAGCCCTGATTATGACATCACGCATGAATCGGACAGTGATGACAACAAAGACGAAGAAAAGACAGTGGCATGCTTAACTACCACCACGAGTGAAGAAAAGATAATTGATGTGAGCAGATTTGGATCATACAAGAAAGCGTTACGAGTTACCGCGTGGGTGATGCGTTATATAGGAAACCGACGAAAAGAAAGGAAAACAGGTTCGCTGACAGGAGAAGAATTGGACAAGGCAGAGTTTGTGCTGATAAAGCAGGAACAGAAAACGCTACAAAATGCAGTGACACGAATATATGACAACATGAATCTGTACGGCACGAACATCTTCGAAGATGATCAAGGTGTCCTGAGAGTAAAAGGGAGGCTTCAGTGGAGTGATTTGAGCTTTGATGAGAAGCATCCTATTATTTTACCAAGAGAAAGTCACTTTTCAGAACTCCTAGTTCTAAACGCGCATCAAGTAACAATGCACGGTGGCGTTGCGGCAACATTGACACATCTAAGAACGAAGTTTTGGATTCTGCGTGCCCGACAAATGGTGAAATATGTGATAAAGAAATGCATCACATGTAGGAGATTCAATTCTAGACCAATGGCACAAGAAATTCCACCTCTACCAGCTGACAGGATTACACAGACGAGGCCATTCGACACTGTTGGTATAGACTTTGCTGGACCGCTAAATGCTCGAGAGGAGAAAGGCGGAAAAGTTACAAAGTTTTACATTGTGATATTTACGTGTGCAGTAACAAGAGCCATACAACTGGAGTTGGTCAAGAGGATGTCATCAGAAGCGTTTATACAAGCATTCCGAAGATTCGTAGCTAGAAGAGGATTGTGTACAACTATTTACAGTGATAATGCAAGAGCATTCAAAAAATCTGAGAAAGAGTTGAACAAGATATTAAAGATGGAAGATGAAAGGGTTCAACAGTATACCAGTAACCTGAAAATAAAATGGAAGTTTATTGTAGAGTTAGCTCCATGGTGGGGAGGATTTTATGAAAGACTGATCAAAAGCTTTAAGACATCCATGGCAAAAACTATAGGTGCTCGACTTTTGGATGAAGAAGAACTACGGACTGTGGTTGTTGAAGCAGAAGGAGTACTTAACAACCGGCCTCTCACTTATGTGTATGACGATCCTAACGAGCCACAACCCATCACACGGGCGGACGTTATAGGAGGCAGGCAAGCAATGAACAAGCAGGAAGAAAACAGACTCGGAGAACACAGTTTGCTGAATTACTGGAGTGCAAGAAAACAGGCTATGATAACATGGTGGACCAGATGGAAAAAGGAGTACCTGAGGGAGCTTAAGTGTGCCAGCAGAAAAACAGAGCGTCACGCAAATGTACAAGAAGGAGATGTACTTCTGCTTGGAGAAGCGCGAAAAGGAACTCGGTGGAAACTCTGCAAGATCGAAAAGATTTTTCCAGGCAAGGATGGACTAGTGAGAACATGCTTGCTTCGTACACCTGAAGGAAAATTAGTCAAAAGGCCGATTCAACTGTTGTATTCTCTCGAAGGTTGCTTCGGTTGAATCTGGCCGGCGGGAAGATGTAGAAAACACATTTGAAGATGGAGCTCGGAGGCGAGGAAGAAGAAGCAGCCAGGGTCACGCTCTGCACATTTTTTTTGTTCTGTCAACAATAAACCGAAGACGTATCGGTTATGCGGTCTCTCTGGTCCTTCTGAAACAGATGTGTCATTTAACTTTGTCGTCCGTTCGCGTCGTGTAACACCGAGTTTGGTACATGTGAAGCTAGCGAAACAGCCACCAGCGCAACATGAGCGTGGCATGAAGTCATGTCGTCACGTGACACGCATCTCGTGATAATCATGTTTGCACCAGTCACATGCTTTAGTGATCCATTAACGTACTGTAATACCAAATTTGGTATATGTCACACTAGCGAAACGGCCGCGAGTGCATCGTGAGCGTGGCATGTCATAATTTTTATGCTAGGGTATGTCGCTTGTGTTTGCCATGCAATCATTCTTTATTTTTTATTCAAAGATTACCCCGCATTGCCCAAAGACGTTACAGCATGGTGGTTACAGAAACGACATAAACAATTCTTCATTCTTACAGCACACTTGCATGGCAGCCAATCCATTCCATACCAAACCAGGTTCGCAACATGCCATGTGAACGAAAACACCCCAAGAGCTGCAGGACCATGAAATAAAAATTATGACATTCATGACATACATGTCATGGTTTTCATGTTATGACTAGTCGAATATGCTCTTCCTACAGTCATGTCATGTCATACCAAGTATAGTATCGATACCATTATGGAAACGGCCAGGAGAGCTAAAGTGATTGGCGGATAGATAGATAGATAGATAGATAGATAGATAGATAGATAGATAGATAGATAGATAGATAGATAGATAGATAGATACGCCCAAAGTTGCCGAAGTTAGCAAAGAAATGCTTCGAAGTACTTGTTGTTGGGCTAGTTGGTTCGTCATACTGAGGGGAAATTCTAGACGCCTAAAGCACCACAGGAAGAAATAATCACAGAGAAAGAGCGTCAACTCGCAACTGATTTATTTGCAGGTGAAACGCAGGAAATATATTGCCGCACACGCATGTGCAGATCACACTACTTCATCTAGTCACATGACCACAGACATAAACTGAGGACGTTCAATCGGCATATCTAATCAAGCAACGAAGCGCAAAAATCAAGCTCAGACTTGCGCAAGACGACTGACGTGTCACTTTTACACAAGTCACCTTTTTTCTTTATCCAGAACGCTTCCATTATTTCACAGGCCAGAGCATCTGGGCTTTTGGCGAGGACCGAAACCCTTGAAAACCTTAAAGATGAAGTAGTGTGCTCTGCACATGTGTGTGCGGCTATATATTTCCTGCGTTTCTCCTGCAAATAAATCAGTTGCGAGTTGACGCTCTTTCTCTGTGATTATTTCCTCCTGTGGTGCTTTAGGCGTCTAGAATTACCCCTCAGTAAGAAATGCTTCGCATTTTAAAGGCAAGTACTTCCAACGCTTTGCTATGACGACATGGTGGTGGCACCTGCTGTCACTTTGCGTTCTACTCCTTGTCGCCTTCGAGACAGGTGGGCAATTTTCTCCGCGGGCGGGCACGCCTTCCTTTTTTTTTTTCGAAGATAACTGCCAGATGGCACTCGTGTCTAACGTGCCTCGATGCGCTCGTTCACCTTCGCTGCACGGATCGAGGTTCTCTAACGCAGCGCTTCCACAATACGATTCACCAATTGTCTCGAGCAGAACATCAAATAAATGTTTTGTTCACTCTCCACACGCAAAACTATCGTCTTTCGACGACATTTGCAGTGAAACATGCCGATACGGGGCCAATTTTTTGTTTTTAGAGGAGAAGCTCCTAAAGCTAGTCGCATGACTAACTCAGTACGTGGTGATAGTATGAGTGACAGACGGACAGACAGACAGGCATACAGACAGCCGGATGGACAGATCGACACACGGATAAATAGGTGAGGGACGGACGCATGGACAAATGGACGAACGGAAACAAGGACGACCAGACAGACGGAAGCACAGGCGGACGGATAGACGGATGCTGGGACGGACGAACAGAAGCACTGACGAACAGACGGACTACAATAGGCTGCAAGAATTTTTCAGTAAGTTCATTACGAGCTGAACAAAAAATCGGCATTTAGACGTGGTGCGAAACAATTGAGGTGAGGTAAACTGAAGTAGGAACGGAGAAATAAGTGAACCAATAGTTGAGGAAACGTTAAAGCAGTGAAGAGGAAACTTGGAATTGGCAAAAAAAACATATGCATATACGTTAACAAAAAACGCAAGAGAAAAACAAATATGGACAAGATAGTTAAAGTAGTGCAGTTACTTTACAGAGATCTGTACAGTTAAAGTGACAACCTTCACAATAATGTAAGAACTAGCAGCAGTGTAGGTGACACTTCGCAAGTCATGACTGAATAAGTCAAGCAAGCCTTGGGGGAATGGAAAGAGGCAAAGCTGCTGGTGAGGATCACGTAACATCAAATCTCCTGAAAGAATGAGGACAGATTGTGTTAAGTATAGTAGCCACCCTGTTTACGAAGTGTCTTCTTTCGTGCAGAGCACCAGAATTTCGAAAGGATGCTAACATCATCCCAATCCATAAAAAAAAGGACACGACCCAGATTTGAAGAATTACAGACCGATCAGCTTGCTCTCCGTCGTATACAAAGTATTTACAAAACTAATTGCTAGCAGCATTAAGACATCAATAGCGTTCAATCAACCAATGAATCAAGTGGGATTACAAATAGGCTACTTAACAATCAACCACATTCACACTATCAATCAGGTGAAATAGAAATGCTCTTAACACACCCCACCACTATGAAGGATATACATTTTCTTCATAGATTGCGAGAAGGCATTTGATTTAGTAGAGATATCAGCAGTCATGCAGACACTGCGGAATGAGGGCGTTGGTGAAGCACGCATAAACATCCTGGAAGAAATCTACAGAAGATCAACTGCCACCATAGTGCTTTCTAAAAAAAGCCACAGAATACCAATAAAGAAGGGTGTAATACAAGGGGATACAATCTCCCCAAGGCTATTTACCGCATGATTATAGGAGGCTTTCAGAGGCCTAGAATGGGAAGAGTAAGGGATAAGAGGTAATGGAGAGTACCTTAGTAGTCTGTGCTTCACCGATGAAATAGCAATGCTGAGTAACTCGGGGGACGAAATGCAGTTCATGATTACTGAATAGACAAGGAGAGCAGAAAAGTAAGTTTTAAAACTAATCTGGAGAAAACGAAAGCAATGTACAACAACCTCGGAAGATAACGGCGCTTGGATAGCAGTGCATCGGAAGTTATAAAAGAGTACGTCTGCTTAACACAGGTAGTGACTGTGGAGCTGAACCACGAGTTTGAAGTGACTAGAAAAATTATAATGAGGTGGAGAACATTCGGCAAGCATTCTCAAATCATGACTGGTATATTGATACTATCGCTCAAGAGGAAGGTGTATAACAGCTGCATCTTGCCGGTACTTACCTACGGAGCCGAAACCTGGAGGCTCACAAAGAGGGTTCAGCTTAAATTGAGGACAACGCAGTGAGCGATAGAAAGGGAAATGATAGTTGTAACTTCAGGAGACAAGAAGAGAGCAGAGTGGGTTAGGCAATAAACTGGGGTTAAGAATATTGTAGTTGAAAGAAGGAGGAAGAAATTTATATGGGCCGGGCACGTAGCGCATAGGCAAGATAACCGCTGGTCATTAGGAGCAGCTAACTGTATTCCAAGGGAAGGCCATCAGGTGAGAGGGAGGCAGAAAGTTAGGTGGGCAGATGAGATTAAGAAGTTTGCGGGTGTTAAGTGGCAGCAGCAAGCACAGGATCGAGATGACTGGTGGAACATGCGAGAAACCTTTGTCTTGCAGTGGGCGTAGTCAGGCTGATGATGATCATGATGATGATAGTAAACTAAAACATTGTGAGGAGGCAAGCTCGACACCCTTGCCGCTTGTCCCACGTAGCCTTCGCCAGCCAAATCTCTTCTCCACCATCTCTGGCATCCGACCGATAGGAACACGTCATGCACACATCAGGGCACGCGCGCATTAGAAGCCCAACCCCCAAGAACGCGTACACCATTGTTTTGCTGACCAGTGTTATTATAGACGATAGTCTTTCTTCGGGACCATCGACGCGAAAATTTTGGTCTGTCGATCTGTGCGTTTGTCCGTTTGTCCACTCTTAACGGCACCGTGTACTTGAAACGGCCGACACCATCGGCAGCGCCCAACAATGTTGCTCAAAATTTAGCGTTCATATTTGTGCAATTGTCAATTAAAGAGCAACTATTGCGCATGTCCCGGGCATTATAACAACACGTATATATTCTGCATGTGCGTTTTTTACTCTAAAAGGCATACAGAAGTAATATTAAGCACCGTTGCGCTTATCACGCTGCGCTGACCATGCAACGCTTGCTCGAAAAGGCGAGTGTTTCCAACGCTTTGCTAAGACGAGACGGTGGTGGCCTCTACCCGTCGCCTTGCGTTCTGCACATTAAAACCTCTGAGACGGGCGCGCAAACTTGTTTCAGAGCCCCGTGTTTCGTTTTCCAAGAAAACTGCCAGGTGGCGCTCATGTCTCACGTGTGACGTGACTTGATGCGCCCGTTCACCTCCGCTGTACGCTCGAGGCACTCTAACGCAGCGCCGCCATAATACCATTCACCGATCTTCTTGCGCAGAACTTCAAATAAATCTTTTGTTGACTATCTCCACAGGCAAGACCATCGTCTTTCGACGACATTTGTTGATTAACATGCGGATACGGGGCCAATTGTTTTGTGGTCTACTGCCCACGTAGCCATATTCAGGCTTGCCATTTTTACTGAGTACGAAAACAGCGACATTTTATTGACACTAGACTGGCGTTATCATAGGCTAGTGCCGCATTAACGTTTACTTGGAGGCGGTAGAAAAAAAATGAGTAGAATGAGTGTTCAAATCCGCCAGAACATTACTTACGTTTCCATGGCTGGCGTATGCTGGATGCGTTAACCACTGGAACTCGAACGCATGTGAAATGGTGGCACACTATACTCCCGCATATCGCCGCAATTCACGCGAACTAAATTAAACACACGCACACATTCTATTTCCGTGTCTGAGTATTTCTGTCAAACTTTATTTATCTATATTGAAGCAACAAATTTCGCACACTATAATGCGGTGTCAAATAATTTTTGCCCTACCACGAGCTACTTTAGGCGAGTCGTTTATGTATACGAGCGATGTCACAGCACTTCCGTCCACGTAGGCCAATTTAATTGTCCACTTCATTCGCTCACTCTCGGGGCTAGGGCGTTCCACTTCAAGAAGAAGGAAAAGTGGCGTTCAACTTGAAATGTGACCTATTCCCATGGCACTTATAGTGTTCCGAATTTCGGCAGGCGGGATTTGAAACGCCCAGTGGATGCGTTTCACTGGTCAGCTAAAAATGATCAAACTTAGCAAAGGGCCATTTAAGAGCTTCGCTCTTAATATTGTTCTAACACCTCTGTGATTGCCCTAAGAGCGTTTTGAAAGCATTGTGATTAGCGATAGTTTCAATATGTAGAGAGCATAAATTATTGGAAACCACAGCACACAAATACAAGTGCATGGCACACTTTTGAGGTCCATATTTCTGTAAGACGCTGGCTTTCTCTCGTACGACACCTCCTCCAAAATCTTTTTAACTCATAGCAGGCTTATTTTGAAAGCAACGGTGGCTGGGTGAGCTGTTTTATGTAGTTATACGTGTGTGAATGATGAAATATTTTGACTTAACGTTTTGCCAACGTAGCCCAATGGTTAGGAACGCTGCTACTGTATCTCAATACAACAATGTATTCATGGGCAGCAAGTTCGCGCACTACAGCCAACATAATTTAATTGCTAGTCGAAGCAGGTTGTCGATTTAATTAACTTCGGAAGCTTTCTATATTGGCAACGAAAAAAATATTCAGAACGACGACGTTTATTGCATATAGAAACTTGAAAGACAGAATTTCAAAATCCTTCATTCGTCGAAGCACTTGTACTCTGAAAATTGTTACAGGGACCATGAAGCGAATAAGTTGGAAATATACATTGACATTTCTTTTTTTTTTCATTTTCGGGATCAATACTGAAAGTGCGCACACTGGGTAATATGCACAGCAATGCCTGTATTGCTAAAAAGATAGCTGGACCATTGCACCTAGACCTTGTTAACTGTTTCTTTCTTTAAATAGCTGGCTGTCGAAAGCCCTAATGAATGCAGCCAAAGGAGTGCGTAACGTGATTAAGCGGCGAACGGAAAATTTCACGAACACTGATAAGGCGCCCTTCTCTTAGCGAAACAATTTTCACCGCAATGGTCTTCAATACAACGCCGTACTTCATTTCCTACGCGGCCCAGCTCTTTCCGCGACACCCTGAAAAGGCGTAAGTGGCCTTTCGGACATTTCGTAGCTGTCTAATTGAACGTGTGCTAAGTGCAGCTTTTAACGGTGAAAACCAATCTCTGTTCATCTCATCCCTATTATACTCCAATCTCTTGTTTGCTTTCTTGACATCTACTAGACATGCACTCACAAATCAAAGCCTTGCTCAATTTTATTTAAAAAATAAACCACTTCGGCCGAGCCCACGCACCATGAGAATCGCTCGTACGTGAAGAAAACAAAGGAAACGTGACTGTGGCTTAGTTTGTTAGTGACCGAAGCGTTCTGAAACGACGCAAGAGATATTACAAATGTTGTATGCACCTAAATATGTTGGACAATCACATAGATTTTATATAACCAGCAGTTTTCAAGTTAGGTAACGATGCCAAAAGCAACATGGGAAAATACTATGCAAGCGGTACGTTGATATGTAGCTCTTGTGTTTGTGAGCAGGGCTTCTGTCGGGTAGACGTAAAAATGAGCCAAAACGCAAGCTAAAAGAAGCCAAAGTGGCCATGGCATTTATTTCCAGCGCCAAATCTTTAGCGAACTAAAGAAAAAAGTGATAATATTGTCACGGGCTAAGTAGATGCCTGAGGATGACGACGACGAAGTGCTGAACGGGAACGTGCTCGGACTGCAGCAGCGTCGTACGCATTAGCTCGCCAGTATATTCGCCAGTACACATTTGTTCATCAGTGTATACTTTATTCCCCGTAACATCATTGGTGGAAGGTGCTGGGTACCACTCGCTATACAGCCCAACGAGCTGGATCTTCGCAGCGGACGGCGCATTGCAGCTACCACGATGACTGACCAGGCTACTCAATGTCAACAAGATCCGTCAGCCCCGCAGCCGATCGTTGTGGTGCAACCTCGTGACCCAGGTCCATTCAACGGCACAAGTGGCATAGACGTCGATGACTGGCTTGTTCAATATGAGCGCGTCAGCAGCAGCAACCATTGGGGTCTAACGCTTATGCTGGCGAACATCATCTTCTACTTGCATGGCACGGCAAAACTCTGGTACGAGACACATCAAGAAGAGTTGACTAGCTGGGACGTCTGTAAGCAGAAATTGCGCTATCTATTTGGGAAACCCATCGGACGTCAAGTGGCCGCAAAAAAAGAGCTTGCGACTCGTGCCCAGACATCCACGGAGCCGTACATCGCGTACATCCAGGACGTGTTGGCTTTGTGCCGCAAGGTCGACAAGGACATGCTCGACGAGGACAAAGTCGGACACATCCTGAAAGGAATTGCGGATGACGCCTTCAATTTTCTCCTGTGCAAGGACTGCTCGACGGTGGAGTCGGTCATCGAAGCATGTCGTCGCTTCGAACAGGCAAAGAGTAGGCGCATAGTTCACCGATTTGACCGCCTTCCCAACACGGCGGCTACGTCCTCTTGCGAAGATTTGCCCACACTACACCAACCACCAGCGCCAGAAAACGTCACCAGAATAGTCCGTCGGGAACTCGAGGCCATGGCTCCCGCTATGTCTACCGTCAGCGCGCCAGGACACAACCTCGGTGCTGTTTCAATGATACAGGCCGTGGTTCGCCAAGAGATCGCGAATATGGGCATTTCGCCACCTCATCAAAATGCCTCTGCTACTTCCAGCTCGGCTCCAGTCGTTGCGGCTGCCACTCCGAACCGCACGTTCGCGCCACGACGAAACCCAGCTGAATGGCGCACTCATGATGATCGGCCCATATGTTTTACGTGCCATCGGATAGGACACATCGCTCGCCATTGCCGCAGCCGGTGGACCTCATCACCTCGACCGAGCTTCTATGATTGGCGGCCTCGCTCTGAACGTGCACCTTATGCCCCGTCCTACCGTGCTGAGACAGGTGCAGAGTATAATCCAGAACGTCGGACCAGCCGCTCGCCATCGCCCGTGCGTCGTCAGTCCCGCTCGTCCCAACCCCGCCGTTCTCGGTCTCCTTACGACCGTCGCTCGGAAAACTAGCCGGTGCAGCCCCCGGAGGTGACGCTGCATACACGACTTGGACTGCAAATCCTCTGATTACTCCCGACCAGCGGTGCAACCTCCTAACAATTCTCGTTGATGATTTACCTATAACGGCTCTCATTGATACCGGTGCACAAATATCTGTGATGAGCTCAGACCTCCGCCGCCGCCTCAAAAAAGTTCTGACGCCTGCGATTGCACCTACCGTTCGTACCGCGGATGGGAGTACTCCTGCTGTGCTTGGAATGTGCACTGCGCGATTAACAATTTCTAAGCATCAAACTTCAGTTTTGTTCGCTGTACTGGAAAATTGCCCTCATGACCTAATCCTTGGACTCGACTTTCTGACTTCACACGCTGCGCTCATTGACTGTTCCAAAGGTCTTCTTCAGCTCGAACTACCATCGTTTTCGGAGACCGTCTCTACCAGCCCACCTCGTCTACGCTCTGTCGATTTCCTTAGACTTCCGCCGCAAGCCGCAGTCGAAGTTCAACTCTCGCCATATCCTGCAGTACCCGATGGTGATTATGTTGCTGCCCCGATTTCTGACGTCGCCATGACACGCAATGTTGCACTCCCCAACACGGTGGTTACCGTTAAGGACAACCGAACTTCGTTTCCCGTCCTCAATTTCGGCCTCTCAGCGCAAGTTATTCCTCGCGGCATGTCACTTGCGCATCTTACACCACTGGTCGACCACACAGTTTCCGCTCTAACCACCAATTCGCCACCCGATTTTTCATCAACGTCGTTCTCGTCACGTTCCTGTTCCGACCTTTTCACGCCAATGCTATCTGACAAGCTCACCTCTGAACAAGTCTCTGCTTTCTGCCGTGTGCTTGCTCCTTATCAGGACATCTTTGACTTCGGCGACCGTAATTTGGGCCAGACATCTGTAGTAACCCATCGCATCGACACCGGTGACGCTCGACCCATTCGCCGACGACCCTACCGTGTGTCAGCCCCGGAGCGTGCTATTATACAGCGAGAAGTCGATAAAATGCTTGATAAGGGCATAATCGAACCCTCATCTAGTCCTTGGTCCTCACCCGTTGTACTTGTTAAAAAGAAGGACAATAGCTGGAGATTCTGTGTTGATTACCGCCATCTCAACCATATTACCAAGAAAGATGTCTATCCCCTACCGCGCATAGATGATGCACTCGATTGCTTGCACGGTGCCAAATATTTCTCTTCAATAGACCTTCGCACAGGCTACTGGCAGATCGCTGTGGACGACAAAGACAGAGAGAAGACGGCCTTCGTGACTCCTGATGGTCTTTATCAGTTCAAGATGATGCCTTTTGGATTATGCAATGCCCCCGCGACATTTGAGCGCATGATGGACTCTCTCCTTCGAGGCATGAAGTGGACCATCTGCCTCTGCTATCTTGACGACGTTATTGTTTTTTCGACTACTTTCGACGACCATCTTACCCGTCTGTCCGCAGTGCTTGATGTTTTTCGACGTGCCAACTTGCAACTTAACTCGTCCAAATGCCGCTTTGGGCAACGCCAAACTTGCGTACTCGGCCATCTTGTTAACGCTGCGGGCGTTCAACCAGACCCTGCGAAAGTCCGAGCAGTTCGCGACTTCCCCACACCCCGCTCAGTCAAGGACGTCCGAAGTTTTCTGGGACTGTGCTCCTATTTCCGTCGTTTTGTCGAGAAGTTCGCTGAAGTAGCCCGTCCTCTAACCTGCCTCCTCAAAACGGATGTCGCATTCACCTGGGGCCAACAGCAAGCAAACGCCTTCTCGTCGCTCGTCGACATTCTCACCAATCCACCAGTCCTAGCACACTTCGACCCATCTGCTGCTACGGAGCTTCGTACTGACGCCAGTGGCCACGGCATAGGCGCAGTGCTCGCGCAGCGGCAACAAGGAATGCACCGCGTCGTCGCGTATGCAAGCCGTCTGTTGTCGCGCTCGGAAAAAAATTATTCCATCACAGAACGCGAGTGCTTAGCTCTCGTCTGGGCCATTGCGAAATTCCGACCGTACCTGTATGGCCGACCATTCTCAGTTATTACGGACCACCATGCGCTTTGCTGGCTCTCCTCACTCAAGGACCCTACGGGACGCCTTGGTCGCTGGGCGCTGCGCTTACATGAGTACACTTTTTCCGTATCCTATAAATCCGGACAACTTTACAAGGATGCCGACTGCTTGTCCCGTTACCCAGTCGATCCCCCTGACACGAGGGAAGATGAGCAAGAGGCCCTCGTTCTTTCAATTACCGACTTCACCGACATAGCTGCTGAACAACGCCGCGAGCCCTCTTTGCGTGCTATTATCAATGGTCTGCACTCTCCCCACCCTGACAACTCCTTACAACTGTTCGTTCTTCACAACGACATCTTGCACCGCTACAACACCCGCCCTGATGGTGCTGAGCTTTTACTCGTTGTTCCTGTGCATCTTCGCTCAGACGTTTTGGCCCAGCTGCATGATGCCCCCTCCGCTGGACACCTAGGGGTGTCACGCACGTATGACCGCATTCGCCGCCGATTCTTTTGGCCTGGCCTCTACCGTTCTGTGCGACAGTACGTTGCGGCATGCGACCTCTGCCAGCGCCGCAAGACACCTGCTCTGAGACCTGCTGGTACCCTCCAGCCCATTGAAGTACCAGATGAGCCATTTTTCCGAGTCGGCCTCGATCTTCTAGGACCCTTTCCCGTGTCGGCCACCGGTAATAAGTGGATTGCTATTGCTACCGACTACGCAACGCGGTATGCCGTTACACGCGCCCTCCCCACAAGCTGCGCTACTGATGTAGCCGATTTCCTTCTTCATGACATCATTCTGCGTCATGGTGCTCCTCGTCAGTTGATCACCGACCGCGGCAGCTGTTTTCTATCTAAAGTAGTCGACGAGCTCCTGCGATCCTGCTCTACCCACCACAAGTTCACTACAGCGTACCATCCGCAAACCAACGGCCTCACGGAACGCCTCAACCGTACCTTGACGAATATGTTAGCGATGTACGTTTCCAAGGATCACAAAGATTGGGACATCCACTTACCTTTCGTTACCTTCGCATACAACAGTTCACGTCATGATACAGCTGGATTTACCCCTTTTTACCTCCTGTTCGGTTATGACCCACCTTTGCCCATAGACACCATGCTCCAATCTGACGCCGCCTCATCGACTGCTTATGCTCGTGATGCCCTGGCCCGAGCTGACATCGCCCGCCAAGTCGCCCAGGATCGTTTATGTGCCTCGCAGCTTAACCAAAAGAGTGCTTACGATCGCCGGCACCGCGACGTACAGTACTCTCCGGGGTCACTCGTCTTGCTGTGGTTACCATCACGTCGTGTTGGTCTCAGCGAAAAACTGATGTCCCGTTACGTTGGCCCCTACCGCGTCATACGCAAGGTCACCAGCGTGACCTATGAGATAGCTCCACTCCATACCACGTCAGTACCAGCTTCAGTCCCGACCGATATAGTGCACGTCTCACGGCTCAAGCCATACTTCTCACGCCCCGAGAATTGATCGCACCGGGACGGTGCTTCTGCCGCCGGCGGGTAATGTCACGGGCTAAGTAGATGCCTGAGGATGACGACGACGAAGTGCTGAACGGGAACGTGCTCGGACTGCAGCAGCGCCGTACGCATTAGCTCGCCAGTATATTCGCCAGTACACATTTGTTCATCAGTGTATACTTTATTCCCCGTAACAATATGTGTGGAATTGTTAGTATTGCACAGTAAATAACATGATCTTGAATATGCTAAAGCAAGTTGTAAGAAAAACAATATTGTTTGCCCTTGCTTGTTCTCCAAACTGAATCGCAAACGATTAAATCATAATGATACTTTCACTGCTCCTGCATACAGCTTGTCTACATTAGATAGAATTTTCTTAAAAGTAACTTTGGGCTAAGAACTCATCAAGACAATTAAACTTTGAAACCATCCTTGTTTTGAATCCATAGACCACGATTGGTACAAAGTTACAATAATATCAGTCTGACCGAATGTGTAGAGTCCAACATAATTTTGTTGTGGGAATCGCTCTCGCACGTTCTGTTTCAGCATTATAATTTTGTGTGAGCCCTGTGCTATATGGCTGCGCATTTCCTTAGATGCGCGCGTCCCTTCATCGTCGTCTTGGACGCAGGAATGCCTCTTAGAGCCCTTCAATGCACGCATGTTCTTACCGGGACATATGCGCGCATAGGCTAACAAGACAGGAATGTTAACAAATACTGGTTGCCCTTCAGACTTGCTTGCTGTCTTCTCTTCAAATTTTTACTAATAAAGATGAGGAACTGCTCCAAAATATAAGTGCAAAGTAGCCAGTACATAGCCATGGCGGTAACTTCCAATTTTCGTAGCCTGACAAGATTAGAAAATAGCCAATTTGGCGTAAAGTACCCGCCAACGGCAACCCTGCTTGCAATCTATTGTAGCCTTGGATAGTGTTATACGTATACAAATTCAGTAAGTGGCACTCAAGCATACAGTTTATGCTATCGGATTGACACCTGTAATATAAGAGTAGTTATGTAATGTTTCTAAAATTCGAAATCTGCTGTTACTTCATGAAACATATTGTGGCGGTGCTGCAGATAAAGCAATCTCATCAGCCAACGTTTGCAAAGTGCTTTGAATAATAATTAAAGTGTGTACAGTAAAACACACTATTTAGGACATGATTTTTTCTCATCCTGAAGGATTATCAAGAAAAGCAAAACAAAACAAGGAGAAAAAGGAAGCTCGAACGACAGCAACACTTTTTTGATGTGGTGAAATACTATAACATATGCAAGACAGATCAGACGTAAAACAATTACAATAATCATTCTAAAACTAATTATTTCACCTAAAACAGCGAAAGTTTGCACATTTGAAAAATAAACTGATATAATATTGATGTACAACACGATTTGTTGGTGAGAAATTTGTAAACAGGGGTTGTGTGCTCGAGCCGACTTGCCTTTTTTAAGGCTGCAACAAAAAACAATCCACTCGTCAAAACATCAGCTCCAGTCCTATCCCACTTTCCAGTTCACGAATTCCTCATTGCAATGCCTTTTTCGAAAGATTTGTTTGATACTCTCATCGCTTTTGTTTTGCGAGATATTCTTGAGCAAATTTGGATTTCTGTACGCTGCTGTGCGTTTGGATGTGAGGGTTTCGACTAAGTGACAAACCCCATGCAATGCATCTCATTTTTTACGGTACATAATGCTAGAAAGCCGGTAAACTTTAGCAGCTGTGTTCTTGTTTTTCGATAAGCATAAAACAAAACGCAGGTTTTGCTGCTTCATGAACAATCAGCAGCTCCGATATGACGGAAATTTCTCACCGTCTCAAGATTATTGTCAATGATTACGAAAGCAGAGTACTTTTTAGCAGCGAGCCTGATCACGAATTTGCCACAAGAGCTCCATAAGTACTCACGTAGCGCAGTTGCCAAAGAAATACAGTTTTTGGGAGTATCTAATTCGAAAGTATGAATAACAGGTGAGATGAAGAATCAAATGGAAGTAATCATTAACATGTATTTACTAGCGTGTCTTGCTCGCGAAATTTATGTCCACGAAAGTTTGGGCTGGAACCGCATTTGTGCAGGTTTATTTAGTATTCTTTTTGGTTATCGCTAGCGACAGTTTGAATGCCCGTATATAACGGTGCTTGATGAAATTGCGTTCGTTTCTACGTGGTTAGCACACATCTTTCTCAAGCGCTTGCGAAACAATCTCTCGACACCATGGGTTTTCAGCTGATTTGGCAAACCACCATAATGCAATTGTCGATACTTAGGAGCCTGCCTGCGAGACTATAGAAAGATGACTGCTGAGATAAATGGAGTAACAGTGTTGTGCTTGCGCCATATTTTATGGACTCCCCTGCGCGAGTTTAGTACAGATAATTAGAGCTGCGGGTCTTTCATGCTCCAAGCAAAGCCCACTCGTCTGTCCATAATATGAAACAAAGTCCCTGGTACGCCTTCGTCACAGACTAACATAGATCAAAGGATATATTGCGAAGATCTTTCTGTGTGTTTTTGTTTAGTATTTTTAAACGTGAACAATGCTCCATTGTCTTTGTATTTTTTGTAACTCGACAAGGTGCTCCGACGCAACTCTCGTAACAAAAATTTCAAAAGTTTTTGCTTTTTGCGCTTTCATGAACGAAAATCTAACCAGACATGTTTGTGAGTGAATGCATCTGGCGAAACATTCGAAATGTTAATAGCGTCTAGCGAGTACGTGGGTATTGTTCCGTGGTGTTGCGGCTATACTGAAACTTGTAGGGCAACAGTTACACAAAAAATAGGTTTGTTTAATATAACTATTTCCTAATGTACCCCTTTCAATTGATTACATTATCTATGATAGACTTACTTATGCATGTAGTAACGTAGTTTGTCTACAACTTGGACGGTTGTAGAAATGGACAAATAAAAATAAACTAACATCTCGACAAAAAGAAACAACTGTGCTGGAAAGAGTGAAAAGGTATTCAGCTGAATGTTCGACATCGTTTATGTTACAAAAGATGGTCATTCCTCAATTCATTTGCGCTTCTCGCGTATACGTCTTGGGCGTTTCTATTATGAACAACATTCTGTCCTGTTGAATTGGTTTTAGAGCGCAGTGACGAAAAGAAAGTGCGGCGCTCGCTTTGGCTTGCACTTTTATAACGCAATATAAATTCCGAAATAATTAATCTATTCCTGTACTTAAGTTCAATGAATGTGTGTAAAACGTATATTTGATGTCAACTGACAACATTTGAAAAGTGCAGCTCTTAAATTTATTTGGTCTCACAAAAAAGATTTACATCTCTAAGGTATTTTTTGTGTGCGTTGTTCTAAAAAACTTGCGGGCTAGAAATTCAAACGAGGCACAGTTTTTTACATTTATTTCCACTTCGAAGTTTATGCTCCCGTTTTTAAAACGTGAAATAAATACCGTTTTTCGCGTACTCCTTGTTGTTCTTTTCACACGAACAGGACGTTTGCTCAAATTATAATAAATTCGAATTTTGTGGTAAGAAACATTGTTCAAACTTCAAGAGCTTCTTCACCTCAATCAATGCGTCTAGACAGTGCTGTCGCGCAGTAATATATCTTACAGCTGACGTCCCATTCTTGAAGAGCACGCAAATTTGCCTTCAAAGAACATATTTACTGATATTTACACACCTTCGAACAACTTCACACAAAGGGCTTGGTTCGCCTTCAAGAGAACGCCGGGGATTCTGGGTTATCAAGCGGAAGTGATCCGTTCATCTGCATGCCATAATACACGCGACATTAAACGACCACTGCTTGAATAATGATGAAGCTCTGAGTGTTAAGAGAATGGCGTTGGAACATCATAAATATTGCTCAGCGACGTGATTTATAAGGGTCTTCAGAGAGCAGTATGCCACGATGCATGCCAAACGTGGTAGATACGGCAAATTAGCAAGTACTCCACGTTGGAGGAATATTAAGTTCCCATTGATGTAAGGAACTCGTGCGCTAAACGAATGAGATATTGTAAAAACGCAGAAAAGCAAGCTTCTTCTTTAGTGTAGTTTTTTTCGCTTAGTAAGTTCTTCTGCATGCTGACTGCTTCATGTATACTCTCGTGTAAATAAAGGCATTTATGTTATTTTGATTGCCCAGATGTATTCTTAAGTACAACTTTGCGCCTTACAACGGCAGTTCAAAGAGTTAAATGCAGAACCTAGCGCTGTATCAGCACTTCATTTCAAAGACCGAAGGTCAATGATAACATACAATCCTAACTTGATGCTGAAACCATCATTTGATGATAATTTTGCAAATTATATTAATCGGATTGAATTACATCTGTGCGCACAATTACTGATTAACAAGAGAATGCTCTTGTTAATTGTGAACTCTTGCAAGAGACTTGTACATTACTTGTACATGAAGACATAGTTTGCTTGACTTTTCTCAGTTTGCTATTGCTGTTTTCTTCGTTGTTCACTTTTATTCTTGAGATACCCCTTTTTTTTGTTGCTGAGTACTTTTAGAAATGGAGTTGCAGATGTGATATTATTTTCAACTTCTCCCCAACAAACCAGTTAAAACAAAAATATATCGAACCGTTGGACGAGATGTGCGTAAGTATGCGCGTGTTTTCTTGGGCGGAGGCGGCGAAAATTTATAGATGTTGACATTTAACATGACAGAAGGAGAAAGAAAAAATAACACTATTAGAAATAAACCGCAGTCCGGGGGTGCTATGCAGGATGGCCCGAACTACTGGGGCGCGGGGGCGCACGGGTTTGCATTGAGCACGCACTACGGTGGTGATGATCCAAAACAGTGTGAAGTGCGTGATAACTGGGCAGGAAAAAATGAAGAAAAAACGAGCACTCTGTCACAAACGCATTTGTGGCATTCCAGGTGGTGTTCAAGGAAACCGCGTGCAACTACGTCAGTGCATCAACTCAAGAAACATTTCAATAGTCCAACGGCGTCATCGTAAATGTTTCGCTGTCTTTCTACAAACTGAACATCGCAGTTCTTATAGGTGTTTTCGTGAACGTTTGTCCTCAATTGGACAAGTTTTAGGGGCGAAGCTCCTGAAAGCGGCACCCACTCGTCCCTCGTCGTAGTACGTAAAATGTCTTATGCTTTGACCTGCAAGGTGGTGCCGGTGAGAGATTTCTTCTGTGCGTTGTTGAACAAGAAAAAATTTGCAGCGTGCGCGTTAACTAAAAGGCGCATTCTCCTGTCTCTCATTCCCCCTTAACAACCATTGGCATGTACATTGAACACAATCTGACAAGCATTATACTAGCAGGGCATAACCTCCTTGGTTTTAGAAAGGTTTAGCAAGCGTTAGACCGTGGTGCCATGAATACAGTGAACTAGTACATACCATGAACTCGAGGTAGTTATAGGTGGGAAGTAGACACGAAGCGCAAGCCGTAAGAAAAACTGTGTGTGCCACCCCTCGTTTAGTCCTTAAAATGTCTGCTGGATGGCGGTGCATATGCGGAATATATGATGAAAAGATGCGAGATGGTGGTACTTGGAGTGTTGAAAAGATGGAGGAACGGACACACAGACAGATGCATGGACGGACTTATGGATGGCTGCACCGACAGATGGACACACGGACGGACCCAGGGGCGGATGCATGGACGAACGCAGGGACGGACGCACACATGGACGTGCTGAAGCATGAACAGACGTACGCACGGACAGGCGATCGGACGCACGGATGGTCACACAGACGGATGCATGGACGGACGGATGCTTCGTCCCACTCTCCATCATTCACTCCGTGGATATGCTGCCATTTTTTTTTTCTAAATTAGCCCCGCCGTGGTGGTCTAGTGGCTAAGGTACTCGGGTGCTGATCCGCACGTTGCGGGATCGAATCCTGGCAGCGGCAGCTGCATTTCTGATGGAGGTGGAAATGTTGTAAGCCCATGTGCTTCGATTTGGGTGCACGTTAAAGAACCCCAGGTGATCTAAATTTCCGGAACCCTCCAATATGGCGTCTCTCATAATCATATGGAGGTTTTGAGATGTTAAACCCCACATATCAGTCAAATCAATCAATCAGCTTTGAAATAAAAAAGACGCAACCTAACACTAACGTAGCGCTGTTGCGCCTAAAGTATGGGCAATGATTGCTTTTTGTTTGACACTGTTCACATGTATGAATGCTGCCACCAGATTAATATGCGTGGGCGTTGAGCAAGACGTCAAAACTTTCGTTCATCGGACATACAAACACAGTCGAAAATTTCTGCTTAGCTGCATCTATTCGCATTTTAGGAACCACTATGGCGTTAGAAGAGCAGCGTTCCCAGGGAGGCTTTGCTTTTCCCATCAGTGTGAACACGCTGCCGCATACTGGCCCGGCGCTTCCTGTTCTGCCTCGTACAAGGAGAGGAATCCCCCGGGGAAAAAACTCTGGCATATTATTTTCTAGGCAGTCACCTTCGCTATTTAATGCTTAATGGGCATCGTGATTGGGGCCCACAATCAGTAACACTGCCTTCGTTTTATGCAACAGCTGTCGCGTTTTTTCGTCATATCCAGTCGACTTGGCCTGGGGTAGATGTGTTGGACAGTCCTATCGTTGACACAACAGCCACTTTGTTGCTCCCGTTAGTTCCTCTGACACGCCGCAACCACTCTATTCGTGTGTCTTGTAGCACGCTGTCGGCATCATTTTTGCCTGGCCACCTCCGTGATTTTCATGTGGTGGCTGCGGTGGGGTGTTCTTCCTACCCTTGATCGCCTCGAAAGTTGGAGAATGGCCCAGTCAGCAATATGCCCGAACTGCTCCCTATTGGAAACAAATAAGCATGTTTTGAGACAATGCGTTGCTCCTCGCGTTTTCTGGAGGGCCGTGCATGCTGGATTTCGTGGCCTTGGAGTAAATCACTTTGTTTCTTCTGGGCGTTCTTCTCGAGGCCGCTTCGCCTGCCTTCTCTTTGTTGCCGGTGCTCGCTGTCTTAGGCGCAATCGCTGTGCGGCGGGTGCAGCAGGTCGCCACCCTCATGCTCTCTCCCAAATCTTGGAGCGCTGTACAAAGAACCACTATCTGATTTGTCAGAGGAACTATTCTTTCTCGGTGAGGAGGAATTCCTTTGACACCAGTTTTGCTCTTTTGTGTTTTTTTTTGCGAGAGACATGCAAAGCTTGTGCTCAGGCCTGCCTGGTTTTGGTAGGTTAATGTTTATTTAGTACTCGCACAAATAGCTTGTAAATACTATGCAAATACCTAACATATAGATCATTACGTTTCATTTGTGTGTTCTTCATTTAACGTGTAATGTACATATGTAAACATATGTTTTTGTAACAATCTTCAGTGTTTCTGTGTATGTTTGGTTCCGTGTACATATGTACATACCTTTTTACCGCACATTTTGGTGTGTCTGTAGATGTTGTGTTCCATCGCGATGTTCTCTTAGATTGTACTTGATGTTCACTGTTCGTGACAGTAAATTTATTTAAACAACATGCTATAATCGAGTGCTCGGTGGCAAAAGGCTTCTTGCACATGGTGCAACGCCTCCTTGGTTTTCGCACAACTTACATGGAAACACACCATGGGCGGTTCGCTCGCAAGATTGGTCTTTATAGTGACTTTGTACCTACTGTGGCAGCGACGCTGTTTGCCGGAAGTAAACACAAACATCACACGGGCAGGTGCTTACCCGCACACTAGAAATTACGAATCATTCTGTGAACTCGCCTCTCTGAGCAGCTGGAAACACATGGTGCAGAAGCTTTCCTGCGATGATGGCACACAAGTTTCTTCAGAGCAAGGAAAGGACAGCTGGAGTTTCCAGTTGTTCTGTACTAGCCAAACGCCTACTCTAGTACCTAGGCATTCGTGGCATTCTCTGAAATGCGAACAATTCCATTCATTTTATTTCCCTTTTACTTGTAACATTCAGATACACAGATATAAATGGGCGTTTTAGTGGGAATTTGTAAAATGCATACACTGTTTTTATTTGTTTTTATTGTTTCATTTGTTTATGTACAGAATACGTCTACAATAGAACTTCTCTTCTTGAAGTATCCCAATAAAGTCTATCGCCTTTAAAATAAGGGCATACCTGTTACCGTACGTACGCTTATGCCTCTCTCGAACTATACTTGCCTCAATAAATTGCTAAATAAGGCTCGTGGTTCTCTTTGCATTTTCTTAAGAATACTCGAAGGGGCAATCAAACTTCTGATAAATCACTTCATTTTACTCTAAATTGATTATACCAATGCTTTCCCACTATTCCACTGCCCCATCCTCATTGACACTGCGGCTTTGATAAAACGCACATGTGACCGCAGTACCAGTAAGTGTGACAAGATATTGAATTTAGCTAAAAGCTGTGCGAGTTGGTCTTGATTCACCTTCAAAAGTGCACCATGTGAACACGATCACAGTGCGAAAAAAAAACAAATACGGTGAAGAACGCAACGAGCGACAACTAGCTTTGCGGTCGTTGTGTTGTGTAATGTATCTTTGTTTTACCCATAGCTGTGTTGACAAAGCACGCTTTTGAAGTTGAAGAAGAATAGATACGTGGCATTGTCAGTATTGGGTCAAGCTTTGTTGTAGCGCAGCAAAGAACATGGACACCAGAAAGAAATGTGCGACGACCCACAGCGCTGTGTGTAGTACGTTTCTTTCTGGTGTCCATGTTCCTTGCCGCACCACATGTAGTTAGGCTTATGAAATCGCTACAAAACCGTAGTGGTTTCCTGCAGCGTGACTTTAACCGTAACTATAATCCGGTCGCTTCTATGCCGCCGATGAAACAATCCTACGATTGCCGCCTATGCACGAACTGTGGTGCTTTCAGAGCCCAACGGAAAGCTGTCGCCGCGGATCGTGAAGGGCCAGGCGTCGGTGGAGGCAGCGCTGGGCGAGGACGCCGAAATGCCGTGCCTGGCCCGCGGTCACCCGGCACCCACCACCCGCTGGTTTCGGCGCTCAACACGTGGTACGTTAAGCCCCGTGCGGTCGGGCTCGCTGCATCTTCCGGGCGCCCTGCTCCTACGTGCCGTCAAGGAATCGGACCAGGGTCCCTACACATGTCTGGCCAACAACAGCGTTGGCGAAGACCGCACATACACCGAGCTGCTCGTCAGACGTAAGTCGTTCATAGCATTTCACTGATTTCACACGCATTAAATCAACGTGCTAGTGACTGCTTTCGTTCCCTGATCTTTCATGCCGGGAATTTCGGGTGTAGTTTACATAGTTTTATAACCCACAGCGTAGACGCGGAGGTCGTGCTTTACGGATGCTTCCTGTTGTGCTTACACCACGTTATCTTACAAGTGTCTTGGTTCTCTAGCATGCAAATAAGCGAGTGAACACCTCTATGCACGTGTAATAAAAGGGTGTGCGCCTCATGATTTTGGTTCTTTTCATATCTGTTCACCAGAATAAAGAGCGGAAAAAGAATATCCGTTTCTTAAAATACGACGTTTCCGAATATCTGAAGTAGGCATGACTTCATGGGGGAATCTTCTAAATGTCGGCTGGTACGCAATCCTTATTACAGTTACATACCTTCAGAGCGCAAAGAGTACTTTCGTTTTTACCACGAGTTGAAAGAAAATATTTATTTTCTAAAGTTAGGGATTAGTTGAAAAAAAATCGCGAATTTTGCGCTAAGCCGCGAAATGGTTGAAACAGTGAAACTGGGTGATTTCGTGCCTTAACAGGGTAATTTAGGTTGTTTTTTTCAGTTAAGTTCTGAAACCAACCATTCATGCCTCCCACAGATACAGGTCATCGGTGACGCAGGTCTACCATCGCTTAGCGATCTTTTCGCAGGCGCCATTGCCTTTTCTGTTCCCTTATATTCTCTCGTAGTATACGTGCCAGAGGTCTTCACCTCGCCGCCGATTCTTCGCAGCCACGAGTCGACTGACTGTTTCGTTCTTCATTGTTTATTGAACGAACTGTGAGTGAAGGTACTTGCCCAATTTCTGTGGCACATACCAGTTTGCGATGATAACCGTTGCCTGGATAGACTAGCGAGGTACAGTCTGATAAACATATTTACTGATAAGAGCTGGTTAGTGTACGTGCAATCAGAAGTACACTCTAAAAAAATATCGAGTAAGAAGGGTGTCTTTTTGTCCTACAACAATAATCGTCATCGTGCTTGCGTGCGCTTCCTTTCTTGAAAACTCGGCACTGGCCACTTTCCTATCGAGAATGCAATGTAACCCTGATAATGGGCATGTCGATCGTGACAGGAATGTACCGGGCGCGGGGTGATAGTGCAAGGATGGAACGCCTTATAGATGACGATTATTGTTGTGGGACAAAAAGACACCCTTTTTACTCGCTCTTTTTTTAGAGTGTACCGTAAAAAAAGTCCAGAAGCATGCCTTCGCAAACCACCAAACTTGTTCTTTTTTTTTGAGCGGAATCACAGCGTCGATGCTCTGGAAGTCAATAATAATGTCCTGTGAACGAGCTGCAAGTATTATAAGAAGCAAATATTATATTGCACCACGAAATTGAGTTCACAGTTAGACACAAGGGAGAGACAATGGTATATATAGAGAGAGTAAGAATAGAAAAAAGGCAGGGAGGTTAGCCTGCGTTGAGTCCGGTAGACTACATTGCACTGGGGAAGGGAGAGGGTGAAATAGAGGTAGAGAGGAGGACAGAAAGTCACTGATTGAGACGACGAGTAACAGCTTCACGTTTAACATAACGCACGACGAATCACACCGGTGTCATCGAGAAAACACCGCAGCGCTTTGGTTGCCTTTCTGGATTGAGATGGGCAGCCCCGTGGTCCCAATAACAGAAAAGAGAGACAATGAACTATATTCAGGTCTCGAGGGATGACACCCGAAGCAACCTCAAGGGGTGAACTTTTCATACACGTTTCAGCAGGTTTTCTGTGTATTGTACTACGTACGCGAAGAGATACATGGCGACCACACATACTCGCAACTAAGCATCAAACGCGAAGCCATTTCGTTCTGCTCCAAATACGCGAAGCCATAAGGACACGGGCTGCTTGAAGCAAACATACGCTGACAGGACTTCAATTCCGATAAAACAAACACACGCTGAACAACCCATTTTAACATATGTTCGGTTCGGACTGAGAAAGAGAAACAATGATGTTACCGTGGTTGGTGCGAAAAATGGGAGGGGGGGGGGCACATGTTACATTACGAAAAATACACATCGTTTATTTCCTTTATTGCTCCTCTGCAGAGAACCAATATAATTTCTTCACGGACGAGTGCCCACTGCTCTCAGCTTCTTTCTAATGTTAACAACAAAGACGGCTTCTGGCGGAAACGCAGATTTCGGGGGCAAAGAAACGAAATACCTTCCAGCTTGCTAATGAGCAACGGTGCTATACCACTTCCCGTCATTTATCTCTGAGGCCACAGACCACCCTTTGTAATTATTCTCGTGGGAACCATTATTTGAGAGAGCAGCTTGGTGGAGCGGGCAGGCACGCAGGGGAAGGCTTTAAAACTGCGTTCCCCACCAAGTTACGGGAATGTCACCACAGCCGGTCGTTTATTACGGAAGCCATTCGTTGCGCCCCGATAGCCATTCCTATCGACAGTTCCGCATTGCCAAGCTGTTTCCTTCGAACCTAGAAGCCGCGCCATTTTTTTTCGTCCTTCTTCACTTTTTGTTTCTCCTTTTGTTCTAGTCGGGTGGAATTGTCGGCAAGCAAGAATTATTGCGATAGCTCAGGTGGCAACACATTCTGTCGCCTTGCCGACTGCCAACAGCCGCCAAACGTTAGCAAAGCAAAAATAGGGCAACAAAACAGTAACCTAACCATATTTCTCGAACACCTACCTCACTGCCTCCTTATCCTCAAGGAAGTCAGATGTTAACAATTTAGCAGTTGTGTGATGACACACATCATCTCTAGCTAAGTTCTCTTACAGAAATGTTCCCTTTGTGATACTGCACATGCGATCATGGCGATGAAGCTCAAAGCAATGTTTCTTTTTAAAAACGAAGCATTTCTTAGGGAACTTCGGCGACATTGAGCGTATCTATCTATCTATCTATCTATCTATCTATCTATCTATCTATCTATCTATCTATCTATCTATCTATCTATCTATCTATCTATCTATCTATCTATCTATCTATCTATCTATCTATCTATCCATCTATCTATCCGCCTACGACTTTTAGCTCTCCTGGACGTTTCGATAATGGTATCAATACCAAACATGGTATGGCCAAACATACCTGTATGAAGAACATATTTGACTTGTCATAACATGAAAATTATGACATGAATATCATGAATCTCATGATTTGCATTTCATAATTCACATAAACAGCGCCAAACACGAGGAACAAGAAAAGAAGGAGAGAGACAGCGGCACTAACTTACAACAAGATTTATTTGCTGGAACCACGCAATATATATTTGAACAGTCTCTAACAAAAAAGAGAAAAGACAAATAAAAAAAAACAGAATTCACCTAACAACCGAGTAATCATCATGGTAACGCGCCATGAACCTCACATGTGCCAATGTTCTGAAGAAAGTTTCTTTTTGTGATAGAGAAATCGAAGGCCTCCTGACACATACACTGCCCAGACTTTCTATTTCTGCAGCCTCATAAATTTCGCGTATCATCTGGTCCCGATGACGCCTAATGACAGTGAAATGCTGAAAGTCGGGGACACAACCACAGTCTCGGCAATGAATGCCAAGGTGGCCCAATACTGTAGAAGAGGCGTTGTGAGCGTGCTCTTTCAGCTGCTCAATTAAACACCTGCCTGCTTGGCCGATGTACCACTTGCCGCAGGACAGGGGTAGAGAGTACACCACCCCTTTGTTGCACCGAACGTACTCCTTCCGATGCTTAATTTTGAAGCCTCGCTCTCCCCTGGAACTACGATTCACGGCCTTGCACATCCTATCCAGCTTTCCTGGGGCAGAAAAAACCAGGTCAACGTCGCCCCTGCTGGTCACTTTTTTGAGGTTGTGGGTGACGCCTTGGATATAAGGAATAACGACAAAGTTTCGCTTGTCTCGTCCCTTATCCTTTGTACGGGTTCGAGCATTAGTCTGTGGGCTCATTCTGATTTCTTGGAGTAGACACTCAGCGACGGCGGTCAAGACGTACATCGGGAAACCAGCCTCAGTGAGGCGTTTAGTTTGCTGATTAAAGCTATGCGGTATCATGTTATGGCAGGCCCTTCGCAGAGCGTTTGTGCAGCAAGTCTTAGCTATAGCGTGTTTCACCACTTTTGAATGTGCTGAACCTAAAGGGAGGACTGGCTTGTTAGCGCGCGGCTCATAGGCCCAACACACGTGGGAAAGACTCAACATTAACATCAAATCTAGGAACCTGATGACTCCTCTGTCCGGAACTTCATGTGTTATACAAGCGGAGAGAGGCACTTACTGAAAATTTCTAAAATACTAGTCAAAGATGAAACGGCCGACTAGGTCCCAGCTTGAAACAACACGAGGAAGTCGTCAACATAGCGGAATACTTTCTTAACAGTTGTGGATTCCAAACAATTCTGAATGGCACGATCAAGGTTGGCTCAAAATAAATCACTTAAAATGGGTGCAAGGCATGATCATACGCACACCCTTTGACGTTGCAAGTAAATACGATCTTCCCACTCTGCAAATGTCGATCTTAGGTAATACTCTAGCACTTCCGTAAAAACTTCAATAGATGTGCCTACTGTACTCCTATAATTCCCAATGACATAACTGTCAATGCACCCGCGAACGCAAGCTAGAAGCTCAAGAAAATGAGCTCGAACACGTACAAAGGATAAGAGCCGTGACAAACGAAGCTTTGTCGTTACTCCCTATATCCCTGGCGTCACCCATAACCTCAAAAAAGTGGCCAGCAGGTGTGACGTAGACCTGGTTTTTTCTGCCCCAGAAAAGCTGGTTAGGATGTGCAAGGCTGTGAACCTGGTTCCAGGGGACAGCGAGGCTGCCAAATCAAGCATCGGAAGAAGTACCTTCCATGCATCGAAGGGGTGGTTTACTCCCTACCCCTGACCTGCGGCAAGTGGTACATCGGCCAAACAGGCAGGTGTTTAAATGAGTGGCTGAAAGAGCACGCTCACAACGCCTCTTCTACAGTATCGGGCCACCGCGGCATTCATTGCCGAGACTGTGGTTGTGTCCCTGACTTTCAGCATTTCACCGTCATTAGGTGCGATCAGGACCAGATGATACACGATATTTATGAGACTGCAGAAATAGAAAGGCTGGGCAGTGTATGTGTCAGCAGGCTTTCGATTCCTCTACCACAAAAACAAAATAGATTTTATTTAGAACATTGGCACGCGGGTGGTTCATGTCATGTTATCATGATGATTACTCGGTTGTTAGGTAAATTCTGATTTCTTTTATTTGTCTTTTCTCTTTTTTGTTAAACACTGCTCAAGTATATATTGCGCGGTTCCAGAAAATAAATCTTGTTGTAAGCCAGTGCCACTGTCTGTCTCCTTTTTTTCTTGTTCCTCGTTTTGGCGCTGTTTTTCATGTGAATCATGTCGTACCAACTCGCCCAAGTAATTAACCACGTTAGTTACGTTTCACGGTCCTGAAGCTCTTACGGTGGTTTCGTTCACATGACATGTTGACTAGTATGGTGTGACATGATTGCATGGAGAACACAAGTGACAGACCCTAACATGAAAATCGTGGCATGCGTGTCAGGTAATAACGTGACTGCATGCCACGCTTACGATGCGCTGGCGGCCGTTTAGCTCGCATCACTTGTAGCAAATTTGGTATTACGGGATGTGCTCGCGGCCGTTTCGCTAGCTTCACATGTACCAAACTCGGTATTACGCGACGCGAACAGACGACATAGGTAAATGACACATCCAGACATGATAATCACGACATGCGTGTCATGTTACAACACCATTACATGCCACACTCATGATGCCATCGCGGCTGTCTTGCTAGCTTCGCATATGTCAAATTTGGTGACGTCAATAGATGACGAAGGTATGTAACATGTGCAAACATGATAATCATGAGATTCGTGCCGTATGAGAACATGATTACATGCCCCAGTCAGGGCGCCAATACATTTTGACGTGACACGGTGCGCGTGCTCACTGGCGTTCATTTCGTGGTGACACGCTGGCGTTGCCACGCCAGGTGCCGGCCCTGCCATTTAGACAAATTCCACCGGACGTACGTCACGAAAATGCGGTGGCGCTGTCTTGTTAGGCAAAAGACTCTTTACCTACCACAGTTTCTGCTGGGTTTGAAGTGGTGCATGTGGTGTTTTCAGTCAAGAAACTAGAAAAAAAAAATGGTATGCCGACGAAATGTATCGCGGTTGAATGTGATTCGCGTCTCACAACTTAGTTTTGTTTGTTGGCGCACATCGCAGCCCTCAGTGCTTATGGCGGAAGTTATGTGCGGACGTCGCTATGATTTTACCCATATTGTCGATATAGGCCTACCTGTGTTTACAAACATGGAAGGGGTCTACATTCGCAGGCAAGCGCCGCGCTGTGTTTCTTTTAAGCATGCACGTTTCAGCACGCCCGGCGTCCCTCCGTCACGAAAAGACGGAGACGCAGTGCTGTCTGTGTAACGCATCGGCACAAACTACTGCATGTCACATTTCGCGCCAGTTGCAGTCGCTTTGCCCAGCGTGCGCGCATGTCAACGCTACATTGGAGTATGTGTTGGGCCCTTCATGATGCGCTCGCGGCAATTTTGCTAGCTCCACATGTACCAAATTTGGTGTTATAAGACGTCAATAGATGACGAAATATATGAATGGTGCAAACATGATAATATGACACGCGTGTCACTTAAGAACATGACAACATACCACTCTCATAGCATGCTCGCGGCCGTTTGGCTAGCTCCACATATACTAAATTTGGTATCACGTAACGTCAACAGATGACGAAGGTAAATGACGCATCCAAACATAATAATCATAACGCGGAAGTCACGTACGGCATCATTTACCTCCACCTCCGAATATTGTGCTGATTTCAAGTGACATATCAACCTTTCTCATTGGTGCTTCGCATATCAACGATTTCCACTATACGTGAAATCTGCCATTCTTTTAAATACGAAGCATTTCTTAGCCAACGTCCGCGACTTTCAGTCTATCTATCTATATCTATCTATCTATCTATCTATCTATCTATCTATCTATCTATCTATCTATCTATCTATCTATCTATCTATCTATCTATCCATCTATCTATCTATCTATCCATCTATCTATTTGGCTCCACCTACGCCTGAGTGCTCCCGTGATGGCCTCCTTAACTTGAGGTAAACAAAAATTAGTATGGGAGGGTAAGATAGTTTGACGAGTATAGCTCGCTTGTCATGACATAGATAATGTCAAAATCCCCGTTACCTACATCGTCAAACCCTTTTCACCCGACATGTGGCACACACCCGCGGGACACAGATACCTGCCACAGGTATGCAGGTATGGGCCACAGGTATTGACAGTTTATGTCTATCCAGGAAGGACGAAGAAAAAAAAAACATGGGTAATTTCGACGCGTGGGTGATAAGAAAAAGCTGACAACGGCTGCGTTCCAGCGATAAAATGCAAAGAAGAATTGTCAGGGCCCCAGCAGGAACTTCACCCCAGCATTCCGCGTGGCTATCAAATCTTCTACCACAGAGTCACGCCACCTTGGAACAGCTTTTCAAGTAAACTGCAATGTTTGTGAAACATCAGTGGTAGTTGCAATGCTGGCTATTCACTTTTATAAACATTCGATATGTACTTCTATGATACAGCAGTCACACCTGGTTAACGTCGGTTGCTCAGTTGCAGTTGTGCCATCCACTGAAGTTGACTTATGTAGCAGTGTCCAGGGCTACCATCTTCGCGAGCACGAGTGCTTCATACCAGCTAAGCGCTTTTGCTGTTGCTAATATTCATGTTTCTGTTGATATCGTTACGGGACTGTAAACAACTGGTTAGTATATAAAGCTTATGCGGCTCTTTAACCATTTGTACGTATTTTTAGCACCACTTCGTACACTGTCACCTTTCATCCAACGCTTTCCATAACATCGATTCCCAAGGTACATGGGACCTGCCAAATTTTTGAAACAGGAAAATGACGGTTTGCATTCGCGCCAGTTCAGCCTCTTGCGCGTGGATGTGCATACATCTTAACGTTTCGTAGAACTTCTGCACGAAAGTTCATCAGAGATGTCTGCTAAATTCACGAACCGCGATAATGCGAACGTGGAGTCAAGCACCTCTCGGAAGCAGCAAAATGTTATAGACCTATGCCATGTTTGTAAGCAGTGGGAGGCGCTGTCGACATACTGAGGTGCTTATAGCGACGTCGTTGTGCGCAGTCTCCGGCCCGCCCAAAGCTCACCATCATCCTCTATGATCACTTGACAGCAAACCAAGCTGCGTCCACTGAGCGCAGCGCAGTAGAGAGCCTCTCACGTGCGAGCTTTGAGCCGGGAAAAGCCTGTGCACCTCAGTATGGCGGCAGCGGCTACATGTTATTACAAATATGCAATTGGTGTTCAAAATGCATGGCGTCACCACGTTACAAAAGTGGTCGTCATTGTGTTTCACTTTGAATGGTGGTTATCGATGACATTTACAAGGCAGCTACGTTGAAGCACAATCACGAGTGCGGCTTTATTCACCGATGCGTCCTAGCATCTTACTGGCATGCATTGTGTTGCCAGGATAAGACTACGTGAAAAACAAAATTGCGGATTATCGGTCAAGAGTAAAAACCCTTACAGATTGTTTCCTTGTGACTGAAGTATACGTAGAGTAAAATTTTTTATGACTGTGCAGTGGTACTGAACGTTAAAAAAGGTCTGAAGTGACGCACCATCGCACACAAGCTAAACAAATGATTAGTATCAATTCGCATGTCGGCCTTTCCATCGCACAAAGATCTTTACGCAGTTTTGTTCAACCAGATTGGCCATGCAGTTAAGAAGTGAAATAACCTTTGCTGAACATTCGCCCTTATTCCTTACCGCACTAGGCTAAACTCAGTTCACAAGGTGTACATTTTATCAATGTATTCATGAGAAATCACAAATGGTTCATTTGAGCAACGTTTCTGTAATGATCCAAATTCTGTATTCAGCGCTCTTACATATCATTCGAGTGACAGTGATAACTTCAACGCACATGGTTCGAGGGTTCTCCTTCACGGCCTCCGCTAGGAGCTCCATGGCGGCATTAGTATCAGACCCTAACATGACCTTCATAAATGCCCTTCGATTAAAAAAAGTTCTTCTCACAAAATGCAATGTTTACTCAAAGAGTCCCTCCAACACTTTTTAATACGGTCAGAGAACACTTCCTCTCGGTGAACGGTACTCCCTACAACATGTGAGCCAAAGTTATATCGGAGCACGCGGTCTCGCATTTGAAAATAATTGCCAAAGTCAGGTAGAACTGACTGTTTTCCTTCGACGAATGAGGCAACAAACGTAAACGAGAGGGCCGTAAATCGAAAGCCCATGACCATTGGCTGATTTGAGCATCGCGAGCTTCATAGTTATTCTGTACGCCGGGATAGGCTGGGAGGTTCCGGCACTTGTGCTAGCGATCTAGTTGAAAAAATTCACACTTTCGAAGAGGAGAAAAAAAAACTTGCTGATTCGTCTATATAAAAATTGTTATGAAACGTGTCGTTACAGAGGTAGTTGAGCGTTTATTGTGCATTGTTTCAAAAAACCAACAAATTACAAAGTCACGTTAAAACTGCGAGCAGTTCAAAACTTAGCATTAGCTTAGAGATTAGCATACACTCGACGAGCGTGGACTAACAATCATCAAAACTTGGTGCTTAAAGGGTGCTGTTCATAGAAAGAAAGACGCACGAAACGAGCGCACAAGTATACACAGGACAAGCGCGAACAACTGTTACAATGCTTACTGCATCGTGTGTCAGCAGCGAGCTCCTTTCGTTAACGCGACCGCGGCAGCGTGCGAATGACTTTCGTCCTTTCCCGTATTGCAGGTATTATAAGCGTGCGCTCAGGAGAGACCACGCTCTGTGGAGGCGAGGCTCCGTGGACGCGGCGAACTTCACACCACGCCCAACGCGATCCCGTCGCACTATCTCGCTCTGACAACAAAAATGCACTAAAGTTTCGAAGCTCTGAGGACCGGCAAACGGCGTATGGTCCATTCGGTTTGCCATTAGCATTCATGACAACATACGTTTTGTGGCGCAGGGGTTATTGCCACGCAATGAGAATCGAGAGGTTTCTGGTTCAATACTGAGTGACAAATGCTTGCCTTCTGGATCTTTTTTCTTTGCCATCTCTTAGTATATATTTTTCGACATCACTTCCGTGATGGAAGTACGTCAGCGGAGCCATGGTTGACCCGGCATAAAACACTTTCATGTTAAAAAAGAAGAAATGGGTCGAAGTTATGACGCACACCAATGAACGAGAGAAGCGTCGCGCTTTTGTCATCTACCCTCCCTCTACACCTCCGACCTGGCGTAGCTTTCAGAAGGCTACCTGAAGGAGAGCGCAAGGGCTTAAAGCGCGGTTCAAATCAGTATAACTCCTTTCATGCTTGGTGGATTCTAGAAATTTCTGCGACAGTCAGCTTGTCAGGCAACAAGCTCTAATAATGAAGCCTATATGATTACTTGAAAAACCGTGGTGGCGCTCCTTTAAAAACTTGAGGTGAAACAACTACAGATCATGGTTGCGCCACCAGGTAAAAATTGGAACATTAGAATTGACGATGTAGCCATGTGAATCATTGCTACACTTCACGTCAAAAGCAACATATGTGTGTCCCAATCAAGTTTATATGTTCATATTTCGGAATAATGCACACGTAGAAAGGATGAACTTTATAACATAGTAATAGTAACGCATGATAACGCATAGCATACGGAAGGCGTCATTTTTTGCTAACACGTGAAAGCCAAACTTTTTTGCGCGGGGCAAAGTTGAGTGACAGAATGCTGAGCTGGCACGCAGGGGAGCCGGGTTTCAATCCCATTTTGTACTTGGTGTTTTTTATTTACTGAGTTTTTTTGTGCGATAGTGGTTACAGACACTGGCAGCGGTGGACAGCTATGGCTAGCACATGAACTGTGTTGTGATCTCATAACAGCGTTCGGTGTAAAAATGACAACGACAGTGTTGACCAGACGAATGCAAAGAATAATGGCTATGGTCCCAGCAGGAATCCAACCCAAGCAATATGTGTGGAGATCAAGTATTTTATTGCAAAGCTATACGCCAAGTGTCAGAACAACTTTTGAAAAATACCCTATGGAGACGTATCGTTGATGAAACGTCAAATGTGGTTGCGATGCTGCATATTTATTTTATAAACTTTACATATGTACTCCAATGATACAGGTGCCACATTGGATTAGCGTTAATTGTAGTTAAGTGTCATCTACTGAAGTTCGTCTACGCAGCCAAATTCAGGGTTGCCATCCTTGCAAGCACAAGCTCTATATTTCAGCTTACCACTTATGCGGTTGGTAATACCCATGTTGTTCTTGATATCATTACGCAAGTGTAATCAACTGGTTATGTGAAGCATATGTGACTGTTCAACATGCAAGTCTGTGCTTGTAACACTTGCACACATGTTTTGCGTCATTTTGTAACGTTTTGTTCAAAAACATTACACTAAAGGCAGCTTCTCTCCCCATGCTGCGCATGACATTTATTCGCATGGTACGTAGGATCTGCTGAGGCAAGAGACAGTGAGAAAGGAAAGGCCGGGAGGTTAACCAGATATTGGCATCTGGTTTGCTACCCAGCGCTGGGGGTGGGGAAGTAGGGGCAAGAAAGAGGGGTTAGATAGAGAAAAAAAAACGCACGCGCACTTATAAAAAAAAACGAAAGCACACACAGGAAGGGCGTCCCAGCTACAACCGTTCAGCAAGGCCGGTCATTCGCAAAACGTGCAGCAGCGCTTTCAGGGCCCTCTTCTGTGAAGTCGCATCCTGACGATACTGCAGAATTTCCTGCTCCGACAGAGGCTGATCATCTAATTTGTTGAGTTCCCTGCGAAGGCATAGTCGCCGCCTACTATACGCTAGGCACTCACAAAGAACATGTTGAATGGTTTCCTCCTTGCCACAGTGGCCACAGGCTGCGGTGTCGGCCATCCCATTGCGAAAAGCGTAGGCGTTGGTAAATGCAACGCCCAACCACAGCCTACATAACAGGGTTTGGTCTGCTCGGCGAAGCCTCAACGGGACTTGAAGACTTAGCGTAGGGTCAAGCGAGTACAGTCGGGCATGCTTGAAGTGCGGCTGATTTCATTGCGATGTGGTTTGCCGGTGAGCAAGTCTGCGGAGCTCTCGTGCAGCATCCGTCCTAGAAAGTGGTAGTCGCAGTTTATGATCTTCTGTGTGGGCTGAGCGGGCAGCTTGATCGGCGCGTTCATTGCCGATGATTCCGCAGTGACTGGGCAACCACTGAAATGTAATTTGGTGCCCTTTCTCAGTCAGGTGGTGTATAACCTCTGCTATCTCTAGTGCCAGCTGCTCGTGTGGTCCAGGGCGTAAGGCTGATAGTAGAGACTGCAGTGCCGCCTTTGAGTCGCAAAAAATAGTCCACTTGCGTGTAGGTTGATCAACTACAAATTGCAATGCGGCACGAAGTGCTGCCAATTCTGCTGCCGTTGAAGTTGTTGCGTGAGATGTCTTGAATTTAATTGTCGTGGCCAACCTTGGTATCACTACTGCTCCTGTAGAGCTGTCTGGCTGAACCGATCCGTCAGTGTAGATATGTGTGGAGTCTTGATATTTCTCATACAGGAGAAGTAGTGTGAGCTGCTTAAGAGCCGGTGACGACAAATTGGCCTTTTTCTCGACGCCAGGTATGTTAATAACAATCATTGGTTGAGCGAGGCACCATGGCGGAGTCACAGGTCTAGCGGCAGGAGAGAACGAAGTTGGGATCGACTCACCATTTGTGGTCACTGTTTTGCAGTAAGATGTGCATGGTCGGACCACTGGTAGAGAGGCTAGGTGATGTCGAGAGGTTCGAGCAAGGTGTCGTATATGTGTCCCCAGCACTTCCACATTAATGTGGGTCTTGATGAGGTTGTCCCTTGTGATGGCGATAGTTGCCGCTGTTGACGCACTTTGGGGCAAGCCTAAACATATCCGGAGTGCTTGAGCCTGGACACTTTGAAGCAATCGTAGGCTTGTTTTACTTGCGTTGGTTAACACTGGTAGGCTGTACCGAAGGAATCCAAGGAAAAGAAACCTGTATAGTCGCAACATAGCAGTTGTGGACATTCCCCAGTTCTTTCCAGCGAAGAACTTGAACAAATGACAGATGCCTGTCAATCGCCTTTTCATGTATGATACATGTGAGCTCCATGAGAGGTCTCTGTCAATTATAACACCTAGGAACTTGTATGATCGGAGGTGACGTATTCTTTCGCTGTTTATCAGAACGCTGTAGTTATGCATTGGTTTGCGCGTAAATGCCACTAGTGCACATTTCTCAGAGGAAATTTCCACACCTTGTTGACGGAGGTAAATAGCAACTTGAGTGGCAGCTCTCTGGATTCGCGCTCGCAGCTGTAGACGTGTTACTGCAGACGTCCAAACGCAGATGTCGTCCGCGTACATTGACAATCTGACAGTACTTGGCAGATGCTCATTGAGAGCTTATAGCGTCAGGTTGAATAGTACAGGGCTAAGTATGCCACCCTGGGGAACACCACGGTGGCTGTAATGTAGCGAAGTGTCACCATCCTCGGTTCTCACGAAAAAGGATCGCTCAGAGAGATAGCTGCGTAGCCACTGAAACATCCGACCTCCCACTCCTACCTCCTTGAGAGCGGTGAGGACAGCTTCATGTGTGAAGTTATCGTACGCCCCTTTAACATCAAGAAATAAAGAAGCGCAGAGACGCTTACGGCCTTTTTCGTGTTGCACGTAGCTGACCAGGTCTATGACGCTATCAATTGATGGCCGGCCACGGCGAAATCCCGTCATAGCGTCCGGGTAGATGTTGTGATGCTCCAGGAACCATTCTAGCCGTCCAAGTACCATCGTCTCCATCACTTTGCCCAAGCAACTAGCCAGTGCGATCGGGTGGTATGATGTGAACACCAATGGTGACTTGCCAGGCTTCAGTAATGGAACCAAACGGCTAGTCTTCCAGTTAACTGGGAGGGTGCCCTCTCGCCCCGAGTCGTTGTATAACTCGAGGAGGGCACTCCTCGCACACTCACCAAGGTGACACAGTGCTCTGTATGATATTCCATCAGGCCCGGGTGCTGATGTCCGTCTACACAAAGCCAGCGCTGCTTTAAGCTCATGAATAGAAAAAAATTGGTCCATGTGGTGATCGTGTAATGTCGTGCCACCACGTGAGAGCGTGGAGATGTTGGGATCTGCGAGTTGACCAGATAAGTCGGCACAGAACTCTTCTGCCACGTCGACCTCCGATCTCTGTTAAGAGAGTGCTAGAGCCTTGAATGGAGACCGCTGAATGGGAGATGTCCGGAGCCCTCTTATTTTCCTCCACAAGTGTGATAAAGGCTTGCGAGGATCTAACGAAGCGCAGAAGGCTGCCCAACGTTGTGACTCTAGCTTGTCTATGCGGCGTTGTATCTTCTTCTGAAGACGTCTAGCGATTCGTAAATCGTCGATTGCTTTCGTGCGTCGGTACCTTCATTTCGCACGCCGTCGGAGAGCCCGAAGTCGTTCTAATTCCACATCAACTTCGGTTACTCTCGAAGAGCATGTGAGGGTGCACACTGCGTCTTGCACTGTGGACTTGATCACCTCTTCTAAGTCAAATGAGGTGTTCTCTTGACAGCGTTCTTCCATGAGAGATTTAAACTTGGTCCAGTCCACTCTTTGGATAGTTTCGCGTACCTTGCAAGGTGATAATCCTCTGAACTTGACATATGTGGGAATGTGGTCGCTCCCATGTGTTTCTATGTCCGCAAACCATCCGGCACATCTGACGAGACCTCGAGAAACAAAAGCTAAGTCAAGGCAACTGCTGTATCCAGCGCCGTGTAAAATTGGTGGGCTGCCATCATTTAACAAGCACAGCTCGTTGTCTGAAGCAAACGTTATCAGACTTCTACCGTTTGCGCTGATCTTCGGGCTCCCCCATAGCGTATGGTGGGCGTTGAAGTCTCCGATGATCACCCATGGGCCAGGAGTCGATGATAGGATGTGTCCTAGTCTTCTGTGGTCAAATCTACTTGATGGCGACAGGTATGCACCGACCACAGTGACAGTAAGACCCCTTTTCTTCACTGTTAAGCATATATATTGGTTATCGTTGTCAGGTGGTACAGGCCGAATAATGTAGGTCAGGTCACGTCGAATAAACAGCAGGACCTTGCTGTTTCCACTATAACAAGCCGACATAAAGGATTCGTATCCGGAGAGTCTAATAGCGCTCGATAAATTTGGCTCGCAGATGACGATGATGGGAAACATATTGGTTGAAACAAACCGACGGAAATCTGCAATGCGTGATTTCAATCCCCGTGCATTCCACTGAAAAATTGTTGCTTTTTTGACCTCTTCCCTGAAAGACAGTGGCTGGTGGGCCATTATCTACTCAAGAGCCGCCAGTACTGGACTCAGAGCGTCCAGTACTTGAAGTGCACTTTTGGCTGACGTTGTGCGCATGTTGTTTAACACCGTGCGAATGGCATTAATTATGGGTCGTAGGAAAGCAATCACTTGCTTATCCAAGTTCTGCTGCTCCTCTGTTGTCGCAGCTTGCTCTGATGAATGCGGCTTCTGATGTGGTACTTCCACAAGTTGCGTGCGCGTAAGTGGCGGCCAATCTTCAGTAGAGAGAGATCTTGTTTTCTGTCTTCCATCGTCTGCGTTCGCCGCGGTGTACCCTGCAGTGGGCGCCGTTCCCAGATGCGTTAGCTTACTTCTTGTAGTTAACTGCGTTCTTCGCGAAGATCTTCGACGGTGACGTCGTCGTCTTCGCCGGACTTTTTCCGCGGCCTCTTTGTGGGTAGAGCTGTCTCGCACCATTTGTCTAAGAATAGTAAACTCCTTTATGCGTGGAGAGTCTTTGGAAGATGCACTGTGGGCACCTTGACAATTAGGGGACTTTAGTATGGTTGCGCTGCATTTGTGCTCGGTATGTGGTTCTGAGTATCGGGGGCACACTTCGGAGTTCCTGCACGCTCCCTGCACATGGCCGATCTTCTGGCACTTATGACATCGCATAGGTTTTGGAATAAATGGTCGGACCTGGTGACGAAAGCGGCCAACCTTCACATGGGAGGGGATACAGTCCCCTTTGAACGTAATTCTCACACAATGTGTGTTACCAAGGCGGCTGACATTCACAATGACGTTATCTTCATTTGCCGGTTTTATTAGCACTGAGAGATCCGAGTTTGGAATTTCAGTGGCGATGTCATAAATGACTCCTGTTGAAGTGGTGCTATCAGCTGGTATTATAGACTTGACATTGATGTTACCCAGTTGCGTTACTTTCTGAAGCGCGTTTAGCGCACGTGGGTTCAGCACATCGATTGCCAAGGTGTTCTTTCTTGCGTTTAGACGTATTTCTTTGATCTGATTTGGCGTAACATTCTCAAGATACACAGAGAGCGCTTGCCTGTTCAGCCCGCGTAGACTGTCGGTAGCCTTCAGTGGCACAAACAGGATAGAGTGAGGCCATCGCTGAGGGGCAGTTTTCACGGTAGTCGTGCTTGATGCCGAAGATGCATTGACGATCCGTCGTTTAGCCTTGCGGTACAGTACGGGTTGGAAGCCGTCGTCCGAGGACTCGTCGCTTGATACGGAGTATAGCTCAGTGTCCTCACTCTCACTAGACGCCTTTCCTCGCTTCCTCGAAGCAGTCCCAGCGGTCGAACCGGACTCGGACGGTGCCCCGTGAGGTTTAACATCCATCAACACGATATATGGGGCGATAGACCCCACAACTGCGGCGAAAAATCCAGAAAAGCACAAAGACGAGCAAGATGTGTTCCGTAAACGAATCACTTCGTCTTCTTCCGTCGGGATCTGCTGAATTTTCAGACAAACAGGGCGCAGAAAACGCATTGGGACATTGAGAGCAAAAGTCAATGCGAAGCGAAAGTTCAGTTTGTTCAAGTGGTTGCAATGATACCGTAGCGTAACCACTTCAATGAGATGGAAAATTAGATGCAAGTTGAGAGCGACGCATTCCAGCCATGTTCACAACTCAGAAAAATTCTGCGCGCTTTTTTATAACCTCTGCTTTGCTTGATTGATATGTGAGATTTAATGTTCCAGAACGACCATATGATTATAAGAGACGCCGTGGTGGAGGACTCCGGAAATTTTGACCATCTGGTGTTCTTTAATGCGCACCCAAATCTGAGCACACGGGCCTCAGCATTTCAGCCTTCATTGAAAATGCAGCTGCGGCAGCTGGGATTTGATCCCGTGACCTGCGGGTTAGCAGCCGAGTACCTTAGCCACTAGACCACCGTGGCGGGGCATATACCATGCTTTAGCAGACGCCACACTTAGAGGCAAACATAAAAAAAGCGCTGTCCGGAAGGGCCCAATATCTTTTATTTACCCGGCAGACTTGTTCAGACCGCATATCTGATAGAGCAACCAATAAACGGCAATTAAATTGCATGACATCAAGTCATCACAAATGTATCTTTTTGTTTATTACACTGAGTTCCTCTTATGTAAGAATGGCATCACATAACACGTATGATTAACCTATAAAAGTGAATTCTCAATATTTTCACGGTTTCCAAAAAAAAGTTTCATCTCGGCGCTTACAAATAGTTTTGTAATTGAACACTTTCAATTTTCTGGGCTATAGGTTGAATTGAAGATTTGATCCTTCATCTGTGACTTCTCTCTCCGGATAAACCAATCAATTAACTTTATTCTGATTGTCTATTTCTTCATAGGCTTCCGTGTTAAATCCTTCAAACTTTTTCGCCTAAAACTTCGTATTACAGAGGCATGTCGGCTTCTCTCTTATTTTTTCCAAGTACACTTCTCTTTCAGTTTGCAGTGAATGAAGACTAGACGGCTCTTTGAGTATCGCTAACGTGGTCTATTCATCTGGCGGAAATTACATGAAGCCTGCGCTTCGTTAACCTTCTAACTTACATGCGGCAGTTTTTTTCAAAAGTATAAAACCAAGTCCTCAAACCCAAGAGTAAAACAACAACGCAACGCTTTCAATTATTGAAGAAAGACTTGAAAACACGCTTTACCTATCGAACGCCTTCTTAAGCTTTTTTTCCAATATTTCCCTCTTGCCGAGACTTTTTATTTTTGTTTTTTTCTAGTACTCCAAAGATAAGAGAGTGATCTGGAGAATGTGAGAGGCAGAAACCAAAAGAGATGCCATGATTACGCTTGCGAGCTAATTAAAACCGGAACCCGCATCGTTCCACCCTTAACCGCCTCTTTTCACAAAACCCGCATCTTTTCCAAAAACATCAGCTCTCCCAAACGAAGAAGCTCGGCTTAACCTACGTCATCAAGTTCGCCTAATTCGTGCCGGCTGCAGCTTTTCATCGCGTGCAACTCAAAACACTCTCGGAGCTTCTCCACACTTCAATAGCGCACTTTCACAGCGGCATACGGGTGAAGCTGCGAACATGCTGGAGTGAGAGGGGTCGTGCGTAGTGTCTTTAGACACTTTAATGAGCTGGAACAAAAGAAGAAACGGCGGCTTGAGCTCGGGAAAACTGCGTTTCATCACACTCTGTCGGCGTCTTCTCGCGAAATCTTGCCCCTGGGTGCGCTTTCGGAGGCCTCGGCGCGTTTAACCGAAACCAACTCGACGCTTTCGGCGACCACGCTATATAAAAGTGCATGGGAGACCATGCGGGCTGAAATAGATGCGCTCCGCTGGTGTTCAATAACGATGAATGATTCAAAGACCCGTCTTTTTAGACAGCCCCGGAAGAGAGAGGCAGAGAGATCAACGACAAGTAAAGCCAAGGAGGTTAACCCGGCACTAGTAACCCTCGCGACCTGCTTGTATCGCTGCCTTACTCGATTCCTCCGTCCCTCTTCCTTCTTCTGAACTTTCTCTTATGCGTACACTTGAGTACAGCTCAGATGAGGTCTTAAAGCGGTTCCATAACCTAGAATACCTCAGAAACAACTTGACCATATTTTTTCCCGCTCACTTTAGCTTAAAGTGAAGTGAAAGAGCGTATGACGTGTTGAGTTCACCTCATTTTGAAACAACACATCACCAACAAAAGTAAAACAAGAAAATAATGAACGGAAGCGTTGCTGACTAAAGTGACGGAAACCGACATTTTAGCCAAGCAGATTGGGGTTTCAAAGAAGGATAACAGGAAAATCAGAAGCGCGAGCTCCGCCAATATATGCTTCGAGAAAACACCCGTAAGCCTTTGTTACTGGTAAAGCGGCGCTGTGAATATTTAAGTGGTTTAAGTGCTTGATATGCGCAGGGGCGGAAATGCGGAGCTACGTAGAAGAAGTGGAAGAGAGGAAGGAGGGATGGGAAAGAGGGAATAGAAAGTTTTAACGGGGAAAAAGGGTGAGAGACAGATGAGGTGGCGTGGATGCGGGTTGTGTTGCGAGGCAGGGAAGGGCCAGTGGTTTAATTTCGCAGGCCCGTAATTACTACCCTGGTCGCAACCTCGCTCGGCAGGCTTAAATACCGGGTTCTCGTGGCCGCTGCTTTGTGCCCCAGCACCGTCAAACCCCAATAATGCGGCCAATTTAGTTCGCAGAAAGATAAGTGTCACGTACGGTAGGCTACAGTCAGTGGAATGTGCTTGGTGAACCCAATCCTTTTCCGAGCTTTCTATCCAGCAAAACCGCAAGAGGAGAAAAAAAATTACATCGCTGGCATGTGCTCCTTTTCCGTTATTCATGCTTCGTTTCTATGTCCACTCACGGAATTCGTCATTCAAGTTCTGCTTTGGAATGAAGAAAAGAGTGCTTCCAAGCGCTCATCCAAAACAACCCACGGGAAGTGATATTATGTATACATCGGTGAACGTGGCAATTAGAAAAAGATCTTGAAAGAAGATTACGTGCATGATATCAGGAATGAACGTAGTTTTCAGTGGCATGGAGTGCACCCGGCCGGCACCGATCGCTACATTGACTGGAGAAAGACTTCCGTCATTGAAACGGCGAGAAATATTTTTATAACACTATTTTTCACGCCCTCTTTCTAATAATATTAGTAATTATAATATTATGCGGTGTTGGAGGACCCACACCTATGATAGGATTATTAAGAACGGCGTAGCCAAAGCTCCGAAAATTTCGACAATCTAGTTTTCTTTAACGTGCATTGACAAAGTACAGTACATGGACCTCGACCGTTTCACCTTCATTGAAATGTGGCCATCGTTGCCGAGACCGAACCCGCGACCGTTGAGTCAGCAGCCCAGTGTCCTAGCCATTGATTCACCATGCATCAGTGTGCCCTCTTTCTGCGAACAATTACAAGGGCACTGCCTTTCAAGACAAGTCTCTGCCTCCGCATACCTCAGATGACTTAGATCACAAGCTAAAATGCATTCTAACGACGTTTTCTTTACCAGCGTCAAGTTATTAACAAAAGCTTTATTGTGTCGTTCTTTCTAGCTGTTTTTTTAACGGGATTAATCGATATTGACAATATCTGAGCCCAGCACCACACGCCAAAACCGTACTTCCGGTGGCTAGTTTAGTGATTTCTCGATTGTTTAGTAATTTCTCTATAGCTCAGTTACTATCACAGCAATCGCGGCTTGCGGCCCACACCAACCTATCAAAATTCTTTCATTATTCTTGTAGTCCTCACTGTAAGCTGAACAAAAACTTGGAAGACACTTGAGGTCCGCCTTCAAGACCTCAACACCAAAAGTAGTCGGGCCCCGTGAGCACTACATTGAACCACGTCGCAAGAACAGGAACATTTCTGCTCATAACGTCGGCCGTTTAGAAGTGTTTTAGAACGCCTAGTGCAAGTATACAGTTGTGCAGTGCCTACTACTCTAGAGCCCTTCATTTTGCAAATAGACGAAGTACCCATTCGGCGTCCGTGAAGCGCCACACGCGCCGGCAAATCTGCACACTTTGTAATGGCCGGGAAGCTTTAAAACACCCACTAATTGGACAAATCGCACGTTTTGAAGACTGGCGTGATTCTGAGGAGGAGGAGGAGGTAAGTTTATTTACAGAAAGGCAGAGAGGTCGGCCTGAGCGATAGCTTGCTCTAGCCTGCTACTCTACACTGGGGGAAGGGAAAGGGGAAAAGAAAGATTAATGAATGACGATGGTGAGATAGAACGGTGAGTATGTAGTGTTCTTTCTAGCTGAGGCACATTTCATAGCCACGCACATAGTCCAGTTGTTTCCAAAAAGGTTATAACTGCTTTTGTGACCGCAGTTGCACTGTTGGTGTCTGGCCAAGGGCCCAACATAGTCTCATCAGTCAATGACCTACTGCGATATAGTTCAGTAGAAGAAATCAGTGTTTGTCGTTCACGTGCGTATGCTGGGCAGACACAAAATATGTGCTCAAGTGTTTCTGGCACATCACAGTGTTCACAATTAGGACCGGTGTCACTGCGACCGATGATATGTGCGTAACGTCTGGTGTACGCTACACCAAGACGAATGCCGTGGATCATACTTGTGAGTTGCCGTTTCAATTTAGGGGGCATGCGGAAGCTCATTTCCGGGTCCCATTTGTGAAGTCGCTGGTGTCGCTGTTCCGGTTTGGTCCAGTGCTGAAGTGTGTAGCTGTGCATCACGCAGCGAAGCAGGGCGTTCGTGTCAGCTCGTGAAAACGCAATGCGTACTTCAGGGGCACTGCTTAAGGCCTTTTTAGCTTCAGCGTCTGCCTCTTCGTTTCCCATCACGCCGCAATGAGCGGGAATTCACTGGAAAGTTATAAGATGGCCATTTGTTGAAGCAACCTGAATAAGTTCTGTGATTTCTATTGCCAAGCCGTAATACGGACCTTGCTTTATGATGCAATTAATGGTTTGCAAAGTGGGTTTGGCATCAGAGAAAATCGTCCAGGCTCGAGCTTGCTCTCCGGAAATAAATCTTATTGCCTCCCGGATAGCGACAAGCTCTGCGGCAGTTGATGTGGTTTTATGGTCCACTTTGAATCGTCTAGCGATATCCATGTCTGGGATGACAAAGGCTGCGGTGGAGGTGTTTAGCGTGGTGGATCCGTCGGTGTACACGTGCAGAGAATCACTGTACGTTGTGTAAATGTGATATAGAGTCAGCTGTCTGAGGCCAACAGAAGAAATGAGCGACTTCTTCGTGATTCCAGGTATCGGAAATGAAACAGGTGGTTTAGGCAGGACCCATGGAGGCACTGCAGGGGCATTTGGCGGAGAAAATCTTGATGGTATAATGTTTTCTTGCCGCGATATTATTCTTGAGAAACTGCAATCTGGGTGAGTGGCGGGTAGTACTAACAGTGGGTGCTGTCTGTGTCTGCTCAGCAATCGGAGGTGAACTCTAAGTGGCTCGCAGAGCATGTATACACTGATGGGACAAGCCCGACCCTCTGCGAATGTACTATTTGTTGAAGTACAGCGCGGTAGACCCAAGCATCTTCGTAAGCATTGAGCTTGAACACTCTCTAACGCCTTCACACAACTAGGTCTCATATTGGAGAGCACCGGCATGCTGTATCGAATGTATCCTACAAATAGAGCATTGTGCAATCGAAGTAGCGATGATTCTGATGGGCCCCATCTTGCTCCTGCTACGTGGCGAAGAACGAGAGCAAAGCTCTTCAATTTAGATTTAAGTACTGCAACATGCCTCGTGCACGATAGATCTTTGTGTACGACAACCCCAAGGAACTTGTGGTGCGTTACAGCAGGTATTGCTGTCCCATTAATGAATATCGGGTATTTCGACATATGCTTGCGCGTGAACGCAAGCACTGCGCATTTGTCGATTGAAAGAGTGAGCCTCTGACGTCGTAGATATTTGTATGTGATCGTCACTGCACGCTGTAGTGAAGCTCGTAATTGCGGAAGAGTAGTTCCGGATGCCCATATGCATATGTCATCAGCGTATGCGCTGATCTTCACCGTGCTGGGAACTTCTGCTGCTAGGCCGATCATTGTGACATTGAATCAATACGGGCTGAGAACTCCTCCTTGGGGAACACCACGATGAACCTTATATCGATCGGTGTCTCCGTTATTTGTCGTCATGTAAATGGTGCGGTCCCTAAGGTAGCTAAAAATCCAAGCGTACAGTCGTCCATCGATGTCAAAATCTTCCAGTGCGTCAAGGATCGCGTAATGCAGCACATTATCGTAGGCACCCTTAATGTCAAAGAAGACCGCCGCCACTAGTCTGCGTCGGCTTCTTTCCTCTTCAACGCTGCTGATGAAGTCAACCACACCATCAATGGCAGATCGGCCTCTTCTGAAGCCGTTCATAAATTCAGGAAAGAAGTTGTTCCTCTCTAGAAGCCACTCTAATCTTGACAGTACCATTCTTTCCATCACTTTTCCGACGCAGCTGGCTAAGGCGATTGGTCTGTAGGAGGAAAGTGCATAAGGACACTTCCCCGGCTTAAGCAATGCATTCTTCCATTCTGCATTCTGTGATTCTGCATTCTGTGATTCTGCATGTGATTCTGCATGTGATTCTGCATTCTGCCACGTAATCTAACAGGCGTTAAGCATGCCCCTCCATTTACATAAAATCATTCTTGTGGTGTTTTTTTTTTTACGAAGCATGTTGAAGCACTGAAAAAGCTCCATTGTAGAACGCCTGCTTGCAACGCAGAATGCTTGGGTACGACACTCAATAAGAACAAAAAACTGTTTTGAATGTTGATTAGCTTGTACGCCAGTTTCTCGCTCTCAACCAATGACGCCACAACTGACATCAACGCCAACACCAAAATAGCTGCCAAATGAGGCTTTTAACGCTATCACGTTAATGAAAACAATGTGCCGATTCCCCTGTACAGGAAAATAAAAATAAGCCTTAATATCAATATCAAACCTTTTTCTTTTAATCTTACACCAGGGACATATATTGAGAACGCTAGCTGACAAGTTGTGTGCAAAACTACAGCTTCCAAAGGCACCAGCAATGAGGCGCCAGCGCAATGTCAGGTAGCACCATCTGAGCACTCGTCAAGCTTCAGTGCATGAAATTCTCGGAACAAAAACTGGCATTCTCTTGAGAATATGATTACAATGTTTATAACGTCGTATTGATCCTCTATAGTAACTGGCGAGACACTATTAACGTATCTGTCACTATTATCTGTGACTACTAACGTGAAATCATTAAAGAGCTCGTTCCGCAGAATATTAGACATCGGCGGTGGTGTCGCCGTTGTTGGTTGTGAGCAAAAATAATCATCTTGGGAATGACTGAAAAATACAGAACGATTCAAATGAAATAAATAACAAAAAATTCTGGGTCCGAGTAGCGATTGAAACCGGGTGGTTTGCGTGGTTGGCGGATATTGTACCACACAGCCGCGCGTCTGCTTGTAAATACAGTGGAAAAAAGTTCCTCTGCTTCAAAATATATTTAAAGTAACTTTGATGCTTCGCAAACACAAGTGTCTTGAATACATGATTCACATACAAGATGAAATATTGCAGTAGTAGTGCCTGGTACAAGTGTACGTTGACATCGGGCGTCAGAATATATAATTATCATCATGAATTCATAGCTTCAAGCTGGTCACCGACTACAGAAGGCACACATGTTACTGCACCAAATTTTCTAAGGCCACGTAGTGGGTGCATAGCAAGTTCAAAAAGATTCCATGCACCAAGTGTTTGAAGGACGCTCTAGGAAGAAGATATCGATATCGTGTTCGACAATTAAAGGTGAAATTTTGGGATCCCCCAAATTCTTCCCCGCGTGACACATGAAAGCTTCACAAAATCTCAAGGGCGCAAGTTCCACGATACCTCTATCTGTACCGGGCTGCGGTTCCTACATTTGTCAGGCAATAATGCACATAATATCCTTCAAGAGGAAGTGAATTTCTCCGTGGTGATTTCGGTGCGAACGGCTTGTTAAGACCGGCAGCCAAAAGAGACCGCCACCGACTTGCGTTCTCGAAGCAGTAAATCTGAATTAGCAAACGTGTAGTCCGTATTCAATGAAAAGCTTCGTGTCATCGGGATGTGAGGAGTACGCCTCCGTTTTTTAATCCCCCCCCCCCCAATTAAGAAACTCCATTTCTCCAAAATATCCCGGAGAGCGCACGCGGCCTGCATTTGCACTGTGTACACAGCCACGCTTGGGCGAAGCTCAACGCAATGCGGTATTCACGCGTTTTAAACATTTCAAAGCGTGCGCAAACAAAAACAAAAATAATGTGGCTTGAACGCTCGGCGAGTTCATGAAAGATTGAAAAGGGGCGCTTTCAGAACGATGGGGCGTGGTGCAGTTTTATTCCGCACGCGCGTCCGCGTGCTAGAGGCAAATGGGGTCACGCGTGGTTGAATCAAGCACGGATTTGCAGCGCCGCAGCCGGGTGAGTGAAAATGTTGCAAAGTGGGAGACGATGAAGCGACGCCCCACTCGACCCTTTGAATCTTGCGGTGATTGTTGACGAGGCTATATGCTCCGTGCGATAGCTTCGCCCTATATTACACCAGCTCTTTGCTTTATTTTTATTTTTTGCCTTCTCGTCCTTTCATTCATTCAGTGCATCACGCTTAATAAGCGGCGCCCTGTGCTGCCACCCGCCTTTCAAAAGCGGACTTCTGCTCTACGCATCACCTCTTCTGACCCCTCCATACTTTGCCTTTCGATAATATATTAAACACCGACGGCTCTTCTCTCCCAGTTCATTATGTTATAGCGCGAAGTTTCAGATGAAAATCTCGAAATACGAAGTTTCAGCGTTTGCATTAAAGGCGCGGTTAGTACACGTCGGAGTGAAAGCTCTGCGGGGGCATGAAAGCGGGTTCTTTGCGTTGCAGGTGTTCGGATTCTCGTTCAAGTGTTATGTCAGCCGTCAGCACTTTGTAACTGCCTTTCCAAGCCCAAATGTGTCCAGTTGTTGTAAACTTTGCACTTCTTTGCACAAGGGTTCTTTGCACAAGGGTTCTTTGCACAAGGGACCTATAGTGGTGTATTTCGTACATAAAGTTTGATACCCCAGTCGTACTTTTGTTGGACCATATAAAATAATGGCAAACGGTGTTGAGAAAAAACTACTTGAAAATAAATTATTTGTTCAACTTTCAAGCCAAATATCTTTTTGTCAAAATTCAGAGAAATTCAATGTCATCCTGTAAAAGAGCTCAAAATAAAATAAAGTGAACGAGAGTAAGAATGTTGGTAACTGTGTAGCGATAGTGCTAGCCTCTTCCCCCTCTATCCCCTCTCTCTCCCCTCTACCTATGGCATCCCCACCTCTTGTTGAGCTTCATCAAATGCTGAATCGTCCACTACTACTTATCTCTGAGGCTATATAATAGGGTGCACCAAATATTTACTGACTCTCGGAATGAAACAAAAAAGTTTGTAGTTGAAACACTGCACAAGTACTTATTTTTGTGGAAAGTTCAAGTTTCTTTATGGACTCTACAAACACACAATGTTTGAAATATATCAGGCATTCGCATTTCGCTTGCACCCTCTTGTACACAAAGACACTCTGACTATAACACTGAAAAGGGTATGCACCGGGATGATTACATACATCACACAGGCCTATGTTCTTGTTTCCTTGTCTGGAGCTTATCAGAATCAGCAGTGAAATATGATGTCAACACTTCGGCAGTTTGTAGCCATTTTTCATCAAAATACAGTGAAATACATATTAAACTATGCCTTAATTTGCTATAGTATTTATACAGTATATTTTACTCTTAGAAGAATTTTTACAGCCAAAGCTGTTATGAGATCAAAACTCGTGTAATGCGCCGCGCCGTAGTTGTCCACCGCCGCCGCCACCGCCGGTGTCTGTAACCACTATCGCAGGAATAAGATAATAAACTTAGTACCAAAAACACATTGGGGTTCGAACCCAGCTCCGTTGCGTGCCAGCCCAATATTCCACTAATGAGTGACGCTGGTTCTTGGAACGTGTTCACAAACTTGCCTTAGGCAGGCTTGATGTCGGGAAAGGAATTGCGTTATTATAAGTAACAAAACTTTTTAGAACAGCAAAAGAACCAACTGGCCTCACACAATGTGAACAGCTTAACGAGTCGATTGCCCAATGCTCCAACCCACTACTAAAGCTTGTTCTTGATCCCGTAATGACTGTTGCGCATACCAACTTCAGGCATGTTTCCTCTTCGTCGTCAGCCATGGCGTAAACAATCGGCACAAAAAACCTTCGAAGCGTCTAGCGGATATCACGCTTCGCAGAAAAATGACGAATGATAGCATAGTGAATGCCAGCCAAATACCCAGAAAGGAATAGTATCAGTGCCGTAGTGAGTATACAGCAAATGTGTTTGCAGCAGTTACCCAATTAGTGCTTAAAAAAGGCTCTGAAAGGCCGCTCTTCTAGCTTTCACTGTGGCTGTGCTGCACCTTCCGTGCAGGCCTAGTGTTTCTTATTTGAGCGACACTGAAGAGAAAAACGACCTTTACTTATTTGTAAACTACACTTCTACAATCTCGACAACGCCACTCTTACTGCGAGATGATGGGCGACAAGAAAGTGTGGGTGAAGACGCCATCTTGACATTCCCGCACCAGGCACCGTGACGTCATGAATTTTGACAGTGTCTGTGGGTTCTACGTAGTTCCTAAAAGTACTCTTTGATGGGCTTGTCGGTTCATGTTCCTGTCGGTTAAAGTAGTTTCTAATCAGTTAGGTAGTTCCTGATCGGTTAAAATGAAACAGGTTATCATCTGCGAGGGCTGCAGACCTAATGTACGCAGTTTCTGAAAATTTCACAGAGCACATGTTGCGAAAGTGCAAAAAGTACATTGTGAAGTTTGTCATATTATGTGTGGCCATCCCAGCGCAAAATATAAAAATGCAATTTCAGCCTTGGTTTTCTCTTATATAAACTTACGATGGTGAAACATGCGGCATTGGTATGTTCAGACTACAGTTTAACTATCTAAACGAAGTCATTGTCTCACTTTGTCGCCCCAATGACGTTCATGACAAACTTTATTCTATGTTCTTACTGACGATTCCCCCACACCCCCTTTCTCTCTCTTTATGCAGCGAACGCTAGTGTGCTCGTGCTACCAGAGGAGGCCCGTGTTGACATCGGTCGAGCGGTGACGTTCAACTGCTCAGCACGTGGCTTCCGTGGGACGGTCGCCTCAACCTGGTGGGTGCATGACGGCACGCCCCTCAAGACAAGCCCACCACGCGTGTCGCTGCGTTCGGACGACCAGCGGCTGCACATAGCCAATGTGATGCGGGAGGACGCAGGCATTTACCAGTGCTTCGTGCGCTACGGAGACGCCACGGCACAGGCCAGCGCTCAGCTCAGGCTACGCGGTGAGATATTTAGGGGCGAAGCTCCTTAAGGCGTAGGCTTGTCTACCGTAGATGCCTGTCGTAGCCACCCCTATATGCGAAGTGTCCACTAGAGCACGCTCGCATCGCTCGCATCGTTCGAGATGTTTCGACAGACAGACATACAAGAAGACAGATGGATGGACAGACAGACGGACGGTTGGATCGAGGATTCACCGTTCACCGAAGAAACCCTGCGCAGCCGCGACTTCGCCGAACTCATCATGATTCACTTCGTGGATATACTTTGAATTTTTTTGAATTTTCGTTTTGATCAATCTGATTGATCACAGTTTGAACATACACTGTAAGACAAGATCATGTAAATTCAACGTTATTAAAATGCAAAGCTCCTTAAGCCATGGATTTCTCCCTCCTAGCTCATCGTGGTTCGTGGCCGCCTAGTTCGATTTCTCACTCAGCAGGTGTGGATGGGCGGGCGAGCGGACGGGCGGGCGGGCGGGCGGGCGGGCGGGCGGGCGGACGGACGGACGGACGGACGGACAGACAGACAGACAGACAGACAGACAGACCTACGGGTGCACGGACGGACGTGCGGATGGACAAACGGATGGACAGACAGACAGGCAGAGAGACCTACGGGTGCACGGACGGACGTGCGGATGGACAAACGGACGGACAGACGAACGGGCAGACGCACGGACAGAAGCAAGGATGGATGCGCGGATGGATGCACGGACGGACGAAAGCAAGGACGCACGGATGGACGCTTTACCCCACTCATCAGCACTCACTCCGTAGTTATCCTGTGATTTCTTTCTCGTTCTTTTCGTCCCACATTATAACTGTCATCTGGGTGTCCTAGAAAACTCACTGCTAGCCCATTTTCTATCAAGAGCTTTGTTAAGTTTTGTCCCGCTGATACTGTTGGCAATCTGAAGTGCAGGGTGCGGGATGGTAATGCAAAGAATTGCACACAAGAGAGATGACGATTGTTGTTGAAGAACGAAAACAAACTCATTTTACTCACCCCTTATTTTTTAAGTGTACGGGAACTTCGAACGCTAGAATTGCTCTGTGCTCCCGTATTATTCTGTTCTGTCATCGAAGCAAGTCCACCGACGAGGAAAAACACCTTGCATCATCGATAGATTTGGCATATTAAGATCGTCCAGCGTGGTGATGTTTTGTACTTGTCGACAACATTTTCGTGACATAGATATTTACAATGCATTAAACACTATTTACTTAGTCTCCATTAGTCCTAAAGTTATAAATTGGAAAATTGGGCGAGTTGTTCTGATGACATTCTTGGTAACATTTCGGCGCGCAAACAGTGGACGGGAGAACGGAAGGCTAGGAAGCTTGTTTGTCTACTAGCCTTCCGTTGTCTCGTTCATTGTGTGCGCGCCAAAACGTTTCTATTAGTCTTATTTGTTGCCTCTTGAGCGGAACTTGTTTAACAACGTATGATACTAATGGAAGCACCAATCAACACATGAATGCAAGACAGTAGACGTTACAGAAAAATTTAGACCTTTGGAAGGATGGGGTTGAGTTGGTGATAGCACATTTTGTCAAGGAATGGCGCACACAGAAACGAATACAAAATAAGGGGAGGAAATGTGGCAGCTTGGGCTAATTGGCATGGCAGGACGATAGTTATAGCGCGAGAACAAAACGACGACACAGAGACAAGAAGGACACGAAAGACACGAGCGCTCGTGTCTTTCGTGTCCTTCTTGTCCACGAGTCATCGTTTTGTTCTCGCGCTATAAATATCGTCAGGGGAAGGAAACACTGAAACACACTCGTCATGTCTGTTTATTCCTCATTTTGTCTTTGTTTAGCCTATGCGCTGTTCCTTAACAAGAATAATAAATTTTTGCGTTCTTCTCGCTCCTTAGTGAACCATTTTTCTTTTGTAAAGTGCTTTCTTTTTTCTGTCAGTGCCTGCGTGAGATTCCTCATGCGCATGTTGTTCTAATGAACCTTAAAACAGCAATACTTCTTACCATTCACCCCCTCCCCATTTTTTCATTGTGCGTCGGTCCTCTATAACGGAGCATGCTTTTTAATAAACGATTGCCGTTCATTTCTGCCTTTTTTTTTCTAAACAGAAGTTCACTCAAAGCGGAGCGTCCAAAATCGTGTCAGCCGGCGCTGGAACGGCCAGAACAGCTACCTCAAGTCGAGGAAAGGTAATCAGTCTCCTGCTTTTCGCCTCGTGAAAACTCGTGCATCACCTGGCGGCCCCGGGATACCTTCATCATCGATTTTTTTTCTTCTTCCTACTGCACCATTTATCCAGCGTGTAAACGTGCCTCTACGAGGAAAGACGATCGAAAAGGTTCGTTTCATTGCCTGATACTCGTTCCTATAGGGCAAATTCTTTTTCCATGCCGTATTAGATCATTCGTCACAACGTACCGTCTTTTCACATCGACCTGTTTACTCTTGTTCAAAAACGGAATTCAGGCGTAAAATTGTAAGGAGTGGTGCAGAAAATGAAATGAGCGCACAACTATGAAAAAAGGACACAGCGCAATCAAATAGAACACTCAGGAGAGAAAAGGAGAATGAGATAGAAAAAATGTTATTTGCGCGTGACTAGGATGAATTCGGAGCCAAAGCTGGGTGGCGCGTTTAAAAAAAACAAAAAAAACGTGTTCACGTTCCTATCCCGACTGAATTTGTAACGCGTGTCTGGGGAGTGGGCGCACATTTTTTTTTTTTTCGTTTCGCAAAAGTTGGAGGCACCAAAGAGGGCGCAAGCGGCGCTTGTCAAAGATTGAGTGAGGGACACAGTTAAAGAGAGAAGGGTGTTCGAAGAGAGGGAGAGTATGGAGGCATCCTTGGCAGCGGCGAGACGCACAAGCACCGCCGATTGAAAATCAAGTTTGTTCAACCTCATTACGTGCGCCTCTGAGGAAAGACTTCGCCGAATTGCCATTGAGAGACCAAGCAATGCGGGTGCCTTCCTACCTCCTCATTTTCCCTTTGGCGTCTCCTCGCATTACCTTTGACATGCCGCCACGGCTCTCTGTCGAACGTGCGAGCCGCTCGCCTGCAGCAGCCGCCATTTTGTCTCGGTGTTATTTCCGACCCACCTTCCTTGGCTACACTCTGGGATTCTTGATTGATTGATATGTGGGGTTTAACGTCCCAAAACCACCATTTGATTATGAGAGACGCCGTAGTTGAGGGCTCCGGAAATTTTGACCACCTGGGGTTCTTTAACGTGCACCCAAATCTGAGCACACGGGCCTACAACATTTCCGCCTCCATCGAAAATGCAGCCGCCGCAGCCAGGATTCGAACCCGCGCCCTGCGGGTCAGCAGCCGAGTACCTCAGCCACTAGACCACCGCGGCGGGGCACTCAGGGATTCTTATCGCGCTATCTAGGCGTACAATCCCTCCATCTTCCATCTAAATTTTCGTTAATTCCTTCTTTCACCCCCCGTTTTTATATCTCGTCTCTCTCCGACTTCCATAACTACTCCTGTTCTCTTTTCTCCCACACTGTATCACTTTATTAACTGCCATTTTTTTGTGCTTTGTTTCATTGTTTTATTTGTTACTGGATTCCTTGCTGTTTTATCACTCGTTGTCTTCTTTCCAGTGTACCCGATATTTGTCAATATTCTTTTTTTTTCGCTTCGATCTTCAAGTTTGCTTTAAAAAGCTTTATTCGAGTTGTCGTTTATAAAACTCAGCCTTTGCTTCATTATCATACCGGCACGGTTCCTTGCTTATTCTTTGTCGGCTTATTTTATTCGTCCTACGCCGGGACGATTTTCTTTTATGTCTACGTTATTTTCAAGTTGCTAGTTTTCTTTTCACGTGTACCATCACACACTCTTTTTCAGACGTTGCTTGCACTACGTGTGTTGATTATAAGCTTCTGCACTTGGGCGTAAGCTTATCTCAACCTTTGTTGGTTTGCTGTTTTTTTTTGTTTACTGCTCATTCTCAATCGAGCAGTTCGTTTTCTCTCCTGGACCTTGTTTGATCGATATGTGGGGGTTAACGTCCCAAAACCACCATTAACCACCATATGATTATGAGAGACACCTTATTGGAGGGCTTCGGAAATTTCGACCACCAGGGGTTCTTTAACGTGCGCCCAAATCTGAGCAGACAGGCCCACAGCAATTTCGCCTCTAGGGAGGACTTTCTTTCAGACTACACTTTAGCATCAGGTTGATCGTCGATTACCCTGTCGAACACTCATGTATGACTTGTAAATAGTATCAACGGCCTTTTCAACATCAATTGCGATTTGTAATACATGCTTCTGAGTACGCATTGCAAACGGATTGCTGGTAGCATGCACACGTATCTGGTTATTTTGTAATACATTATTGTCCGCGCTGAACAAAACATGCTCACCATTTGTTGTAATTATGACACACTGTGCTGATTCTGCAAAAAATGGACAAAAACTTTAAACAATGACTCATCACTTTTTTTGTTTTTAGCTGCCACAACTACACGGAGATGAGAAAATGTGACCAATAATATGGCCTTTCAGTAAGGCTGCCAAGTGAACTGCGCTTACTGTTGAATTACAAAGGGAGGAATGATTTCTGAATGCACGTGACATTTTTACTTCTGAGTTATACCGAAGCGTCGACGAAACCAATCTTCGGTTTGTGATTCAGTTATCCGAGTTGGAAACCAACTAGAAGAATGTTAAGGGAAACGGTAGCCCCACCGTCCCTAATACGAGAAAGGGCTTTCGCGCAGTCGTAATTTGGTCGGTTGCTACGCCGCAGATTTGATGACATCATTTACGTTATTGGTCGTGGTAGTGCTTGTAAACATGTCTGCAGATCACATCATTTACTTTGCAGTAAACAATCAATGTTTCTCGCCCTTTCCGAATGACGCCGCGTTATTAGTACCACAAGTCGATTGCCCTAGCGCATTTTCATCTGACTTTCAGCGAGTCCTAATGTTCCTGCCATAAATAAGTGATCGTACCGCATTGCGTTTAACGATTCAGTGACATGTGCTGCACGCGATTAAAAGAAACCAGATCTGTACACGTACATATGCATATGTTTCAAGGAACCTGGCCTGTTGGGCGGAACTATTCTAGAGGCACGGGGGACTGGTGCTCGACAGTGAAGCATTATACCTTGGATCGAAGTAGCGTGACTAGACTGAGTGAAGTCTCCCCAACACGTGTGCATATTTAGGTGGTCGCCTAAGAACGCTGTAGCAGGCGTAGAGAATTCATGTAAGAACAGACAGAAAAAATAGCTGTATACGTTATATAGATTCGGATAGTCCTAAACCGATAACGAAGGCAGATTATTATCAACATGCCTCGCTATTCGTAAGCTGCAAACTTATTTGCCAATTATGATAATCAATACAAGAACGCTATCTCAAATTAACCCTTTATTATTTTAATGCACCCATATTTGGCAAATATATGTATATATAAGTCTCATTATGCGTTGACACCTACAATAGAAACACCTGAAAGTTGGTGTAACAACAACAACAACAAGAACAACAACAACAACAATATTAATAATAATAATAATAATAACAATAATTCAAGGAGTCACGGGACGGCGTGCTTACTGTGAGTGAAGCAACTTTATTGGGTCCACAATAGACGCGAGTCAACTTAGCGTCACCTGGCTAGGCCCACTCCGGGATGGTCAGGTTAAACCTGACCACACTCGCGCGGTCCCTCTGGACGCCTAGGGTTTGAAAGGTGAGGTCCTGATCCTTAATAGGCTTCTTCATTTTCTCCTAGTGGAAAGGGGGACCGCCTAAGGCACAGCCCCACAGGACATGCTTGAAGTCCGCATAACTATCACACAAAAGGCAATCCGGGCTTGAGGACCATTCGGGGTATATCGTGTGCAGTGCCCCAGGTCTCGGTTATACACTGCAATGAATTATTCGTCAGGAGAAGCTTGGATTCCATCTTAATGTAAATTCGTGAAAATCATACCTGTTCTTAAAAAACCAGGTGAATGCTACGTTTTAGACAATATCAGGCCAATCGCACTAACGTCCAGTTTACTCAAGTTAAAACAGTAGTGCATGTTTCCATAATGAAATTGGATCGAATTCAGGCAGGGATGTTTCATATGGCATGCGCACATTGACCTCGAGAGTCGGATGCATTTTGCGTGGCGTCAAGCGAAATACGCAGCTCTAGTTACCCTGGACATCAAAAAAGCATATGACTATGTTGAAAACAGCGCACTAGTCAGTCGTCTGAGAGAAATCGATTTCTCGCGTTATTTAGAAGCGTAGATTACGCAATTTTTAGACAATAGAAAATTTATTGTTCGCAACATGGTGTTCCATCAAGTACTTGTGAAGACAAAAAAGGGGTTCCTCAAGACGCTGTTTTGTACCTGGTTCTGTCAATATTTTGTTACTCTTGATCTCATATAATGAGAATGTTTAGACGTATCTGTCTGCTAATGAAATCGCGTTTTTTATTGGCTAATGACATTCACGCTCTCTATCAAAACCTCCAAATGCACTTATCTGAAATGAAACTTTGGATTGATGCATTCATCTTTCTCTAAAGGAGAACGAGAACAGGTGTGCATTATTAGTATTGCCTATAAAAGACCCAGTACATATATCTCTCTCATACAGAACTGAAATCATTCCACAAGTTCAAAGCATCAAATATGTGAGGGTGATACATGACAGCTCTGTTTTATGGCGAACCACATTGAATATCTTGAAGAAAAAGGTGTCCGGGCAGTTCGCATATTATGGAGTAAAAGCAGAAAGTGATCAATATTGGACAAAGCCACGTTATTATCACTCCACTGCATGTATTTGAGACTGGTTCTACAACTTGGATGCGTGTTTTATACTCAACGGCACCTGCCCATTAACTGCGTCCTTTTGCTTTTCTGAATAACTGCGCATGTGCTCTGAGCTACCTCAACCTGTAGTAAATAATGTTTTATTTATGGAAGCTAGAATTCCCCCATTGGTCACCAGATACAGAATATTGGCTGTACAAATGTATTTCAGGGCGTTTCGATTCCTTTTAGGCATAAAAAACAGTTTTTATGGCACGACAGCGTTAATTTTTTTCATTATCATTGGCCTATATTTCACACCTCAAGTGAAATTTCTACAATCTCTTCTTAATCCAGTGTCCACAAAAATTAGGGAGGCTATTCTGCTTCGTAACTCGATAAGTTTGGTTCAAATAAACTTCGATGACATTTTCCGTAATAGTGCTGAACACCTAACGAGTAATAAGCTATGAGCTACTTTACAGGATTACGTACAGAGAATGCAAGCAAATGTCATCCTTGTGGTGGGCGCGTTATAGAGGGATAAAAATAGTGGCATTGGTACATCGTGCTCTGTACTAGACTGGTCATTTTTTCTTCGAATCATTGGTTTCACGCTTTTCTTCTTTGCAGATTTTCCAGCTGTAGTACTGATCCTTCAAAAAATAACATCAATAAATTCTGCCGTAGTAATGACAGACCAGTTATCGGTCTGCAGTGCGCTGACGGCATACGGTGATTCGAAAGCATTAAATGAATTCCATTGTCTAGTACCTAACCACTTAACTCAGGAACGACTAGTATGGGTGCCCGTTCATAGAAGCATAACGCTAAATGAAACAGCTGCTGCACTTGCGAAAATGGTGATAGACGGACCAGGTATCAATATTACAACGATACTTATGGTTGGCCTAGTTGGTACTTGCTTAATGACATGCTTTTGCCGCAAGTAACACAAGCACAAGTGGAAACACCGCTTGTGCTTGTCGTTGAGTGTTCCTTTACTTTTGGTGTGTGTTATTTGCGTCCAAAGTATGTCATTGATCAATATTACCCTTATAACAGCTTTTATAGTAGTGACTTCATTTCGCAGGCAAATGGTGATGCGAGAATCCTCTACACCATCTTTCAGGCACTCTCTGAGTTGCGACGATCTAATCACACCCTGAGAAACTTCCTCATGTCATAACAAAAGTCTGGAAGTTTTAATCACCAAGTTACACTGTTATAATCCTCCAATAAATTTTTATTTATTATGAGCAGGTTTGGCTCCCTCCCCACGTTCCTATTTTTGAGAAGAAAGAAAACATTAGTACACTTCTCGAGCTCTAGTTGGAAAGTTTTCAAGATTAACAACGATGTGTCTAAAGTCACCGTTACAAAATTTCGGAATAAATTTGACAACGTCAAGTTTACTACCCCTACGTGGACATGTATACCCTTGGGCACAGTAAACGAGGCCGAGAAAGATTTTTGAACAGTCGATGAGATTTACTCAGTAACATTCATACCAAGGGTTATCAGATATTCAAAGTATGCTACAGAGAAAATTTTCAATATCAATCATCATTGCCTATTTCAACAGGAACTCCTTTATCTATGTTTTTCAAGAATAATTTACAAAAAAAAAATCAAAATATTTTTGTTGTAATAAACGAGAAATCATTGTTTTCGCTACACTCTAGGAAAAAATGAAATTTATGGGAAGAAGTTCTGCTACACAACAATAATGGTCCTCTGATTTGCTCCATTTTCTTTCTTGAAACCCCGGTTCTGGCCACTTTTCTGTGAGTAATACTATGTCACACTGATAACGCGTGCGCCGTTCGCGACCGCGATCTACCGGAACCACGGTGATAGTGCGAGGAAAGTAATTGAAGTTTATTGTTTATTGAGATTACTTATTAAAGTTTATTGCAACATCATGAAAGTACAAGTAACATGGTTAATAAGTAATACATGAGCAGGTCCCGAAGTAAACACTGTCAAGGTGACCTCCTAGTGGTAGTGTATTGATTGAATACAAGTCAGGCAAGTCGCGAGCAAAAAAAAGCACTTTGAAAAGAAATGAATTTGAAAAATATAATAATAAAATATATAAAAAATAGAAACGATCCTAGAAACTCAATTTAAGAACAAGTAACACAACACTAGTACGGAAGGCAGAAGAATGATACATAATAAAACAAATTGGCGCGAATTTCATGTAGACAAAATGCACAGCACGAAAGAGATAATATAAAATGCAGTTGCTATAAAATGTTAAAAAATAGAAGAAAAATAAACAAAAAATGAATGTGAAAGTAGATGACGATTTCCTTTGTGTAACAGAAACACTCCTCAAATTCTCAATTTCTTTTAGAATGCAGAATTTAATTATGTATATATTCCTTTTTTAAGCTACCCTTTCTTAGCCAATACCCAAGAGTGATTGATTGATTGATATGTGAGGTTTAACGTCCCAAAACCACTATATGATTATGAGAGACGCCGTAGTGGAAGGCTCCGGAAATTTCGACCACCTGGGGTTCTTTAACGTGCACCCAAATATGAGCACACGGGCCTACAACAGTTCCGCCTTACCCAAGAGTGGGTGTGAGCCAAAACATACGTATATACATCTACATCTACAACTTGCAGTGTGATTCAGAGTCACCGTGAGGACATGTGGTGACTTCTAGTGGCGGCAGCAGTGACATTACAGCTCAAGCAAGACAAGTATATAAAATCTACTACTTTTTCTACTTCGCTACCGCTTGTTCACTGCACCCTGTGACTGTGAAAAAATCTACAGTTGCCATGCATTCAAAACTTTAGGTTCTGGGTTTGAAATCGAGCTGTCTGGCCAATTTATTAGTTCAAGAACATTACCTGAAGCATGACCGTTTGGTACGAACTATATATAATCCAGCGTTTGGGTGAGAATCCGAGAAGATGACTGAACCGATACTTTTGGTAAATTACATTCAGTGCCTTTTAGGCGTTTCAACCACTTCTTATTTCGCCAGCCTCTCACTGTAACATCACACAGATCGGCTCATTCGACGCTACTCTGGCGTTTCATGGGCTCCTTCAAACTGGTGCCGCCCGTTTTGCTTTCCAACTTTAATACTCTTATTAGTTTTAAACAAATTAAAAATAAAAGATACACACGCAAAACGTGAATGGAAGCAAGCAAGCAAACAAGCAGACCAAAACAAGCAAGTATGCGAACGAAGACTAAAACCGAGTCGAACTCAGCCAACTCATGCTTTGTTACTTTCACAAACCTTCTCTCAAACTCCCTTTCCTTTACCCTTCCTTACGTTCCCTCACCAACTCCCTTCCAAGTTTCGTTCTACGGAAACCACGTGGCGTGTCTGTTTGTCCGCGCCAAGCCCAACGCTAAGAAAACCGAGGCAATATCAATCTTCGGCATAACCGGGCCTGCAGCACTGCGAACAAACTCACTGTTTTCCCCGGCACTGTTTCTCTTCTCGGCCCACCCTTCGCGAGAACGATGGAGGAAAGGAAGGCGAGACCTGAAAGGGGCACGCAGACTTTACGGCTACGCTTGGTTGGCCCATTAATCACTTCTCCGACGTAGGCCTTTGGCCTCCGCCGTGTTCATTTGGCGTCGCGCTGCGCGCTCCGCTTCCTCAAGATGCTCTGCAGAGGAGAGAAAGGACAGCAGGGACAGGCGTGAGCTTAGGGGAAGGCATGCACGGTGACTTTCGCCTTGGAAGGAGAGCTTTCGCAACGTTGCGGGTGGTCGTGGTGGGGCGGGGGGGGGGGATAACAAGGACGAGAACGACTTGTGTAACGGGCAACGCGTGTCTCGAAGCAAGAGCGAAGAGAGATGGTGCCTGTGCAACATCTTCGGATCGGTGCGCTGGTCATTGCGAGAAGCTCGAAAAAGACACACACACGCTCACCTGCCCTTTCCCGTTCTCCGCGTTCGCAGGCGAGAGAACACCCGCCCATGTCGTGTTGTCGCGACCGTCTGTCTTGAGGCGCAGGAAAAGGAAGAGCCGGAGCACGAGATCTCCCCCTGTCGGCGCAGAGGGTCGCCGTGGTGGGCGCCTGGATGCGTTTCTTTTGTGGCGCGTTGGACGACTCCCTGTTGGCGTGTGTGCCTGTGTCAGTTTTGCCTACATAGGAGAGTCGGGACCTTTTGGGAGTGGCTGCTACGAGTTGTGTTCTTCAGTGAGCTCCCCTTTACGAACCTGTTGCCACTTGTCCGCGCCTAAACTTTCTCTCCTCTCTTTCTATTTATGTATCTTTATTTACGTTTCATGATTGCTCCTTTTTCTCTCGCGCGGCGTCGTTCCTTTCGGTGCTTGAAGTTGTCGAATCGCGTATTGACGAAGCTATGAGTGAGTTTTAAGCTTAATAAAATAACGCGTCTCCCCACTGACTGGCACATTTTTTTTTCTTTCGGTCGCCTTCTGAAGGAGGCTGTCTAAATGATCGTGATTTAAAACAGCTCGCTGTAAGGGCATGTCTGTTGTTATTACGTTTCTTCATTGCGACTACAACTATCAAAAATGCTTCTACATTTAACATAAATAGTCGCATACATTCTTAAGAACATTTGTTGTCAGATTAGTAAAGAAGCAATTCTTGCCTGAATTTACAAACGGAAATTTATTTCGATGTTTTTTTTTAGAAAACACTGCTTCATTTCAGAAAACTTTGTTATGCTCTGCGGGTGTGTCATAGACTTTAGCAGCGGATGAATTGTGTCCGGTTCATTAGAATAAGACGTAATATTCGCAAAAAAAGTTCAAGCTAATTTTATTACATACATCAAAATATAAATAATCTAGCTCGAATAAGTGAGGGTCTTATCTGAGTTCACCTAAATTAGAAAATAAATGGTTTTTATCAAATTGTGATTTGTAACACTCGAAATGCTCACAAATAAGACACACTTTTCTGAGCTGCATTGGTAGAGGATTTCATTGATTGCAGCTGCTAAATCTTTTTTGAGCAGTATTGGAATGGTATTACTATTTACTGCAAAAACCATTGAGAGGTCGCACTTGTGGGTGCATTAATATATCTGCAAATTTTATCTATCAATAGGGTTTCAATAAGGTATACTAATTCAGCGATTTTCACCGGCATTTGTCATAATTGCGAGTTCCAAATGTGATTTCTACGTTTTTGAAATAGCCTTCCAATTAGTAAGCAATTAACACAGAAAACGTTTCAGGAAATTTGACAAATTAGGCTTGGTGTTTTGATAATCTCATCTGGTTGCAATGACCAAGACGTCACAGCTTTTATGCGCGCTTGCCTACGTGATAGTGGTCGCATATAGCACTTGCATCTCCGTTCTATTCGCACTGCATCAATTTTTACCTTCAACCTAGAATTTATCATGATAAGACAAGCGCAAAAAAAAAAATACACACACTCAGAGAGGACACAGACAAGCGCTTACTAGCAACTGAAATTTTTATTTCGAAGCGAACACTAATAAATACATCACACGCATGAACGTCACTCCCAACTTCCCCTGTCATCATCAAAAACGTGATATTACAAAATATGCACGCGCCCACAACCGGAAACAAACACGTACCAAGAACTAAGAAAAGAAAACGTAAAAAACACAGAAACATAAATAAAAAAACGTAACACAAAGAAAAACACTGGGTTTTGTGACGTCCAAAAAAGCAAATTCTGCATCTGTTAGTAGAACTGACGCTTGGCTGACGCAACTGTCCCCTCTTTCCTTAGTCAATACGCCTCTATTATCTCTCTTGTCGTCCGCTTGTTGTGCCTGTCAATTATTCGTGTGTCGTAAAATTTCGATTGGCATGTGCATTCCTTGCAGTGCATCGCTAAGTGTGAGTAAGGGGCCCCCTTTAGTGAACTCTCATGTTCACCAAGGCGCACATTTAGGCACCGACCCGTCTGACCAACGTATTCCTTTCCACATGTGAAAGGGGTTCAGTATACAACTTTTTTTTTTGCACTCAACGTACCTTTTGCCATGCTTTATGCTGCATTTTTTCAATTCCCCAGTTCCTTTCTTGTTAACTAGCCTTTCCACTGCTGGAAAAATCTTTGATAACTTGTTTTCAGCTGAAAAAACAACCCGCACGTCATACCATAATGCAACTTTTTTCAATCTATGTGAAACATTGTGCAGATATGGGATCACCACTGTCCGCTCTCTTTCATCTCAACTTGTCTCCTCTCTTGGCTTGTGCCAATGATTGCATTTTTTACTTCCCGACGATTCTTCTCACAGGCCAAAAGGATACAATCATCTTGGTAAGCGGCTCCCCTCAAGCGCTTGATCTGCGCGGAAACACTCTAATTCAATGAGTGTACGCATGATTTTATGAGGGCAGCTTTGATGCAAGAAGTTGCAATCCCATTCTTTACTATCTTCGAATGTGCCGAATGATAGCTCAGCAATGGTTTTTCCGATCTAGGGTGATACATCCAACACGTGTGAAAAGGAGACAAATTAAATTTTATTTCTAGGTCCAGAAACTGAATGCGTCGTTCCTTTGGCACTTCAAAGGTAAACTGTAAGCCACACGCGTTTTTCCTAAAAGCTTTTAAAACAGTCACTAACGTGCTCATACCCGGATCGTTTTTTACCAAAACAAGGTAGTCATCTACAAATCTAAACAGCCTCAGATCCATACCATCTAGCTCTTTACCTACTGCTGTGTCAAGTTTGCTCAAAAAAAAAACATTGCATAAGATCGGGGCGACACTAGATCCAATGCAAATCCCATCTTTCTGGACGTACACTTCTTCATTCCACCCCACTAGCGTGGAACTCAGATACATGGCCAAAATCTCCATAAAACCTTCTACAGACACACCACAGGCGTTACAAAAAGCCAAGGCGTCAGCCAAGCGTCAGTTCTACTAACAGATGCATAATTTGCTTTTTTGGACGTCAAATAACCCAGTGTTTTTCTTTGTGTTACGTTTCTTTATTTATGTTTCTTTGTTTCTTACGTTTTCTTTTCTTAGTTCTTGGTAAGTGTTTGTTCCCGGTTGTGGGCGTGTGCATATTTTGTAATATCACGTTTTTGATGATGAGAGGGGAAGTTGGGAGTAACGTTCATGCGTGTGATGTATTTATTAGTGTTCGCTTCGAAATAAATATTTCAGTTGCTAGTAAGCGCTTGTCTGTGTCCTCTCTGAGTGTGTGTATTTTTTTGCGCTTGTCTCATCATGAACCATTACCAACACGCCCACTGGCAGTCATCCTAGAATTTATATTCTCTTTCTGAATAATGTAGCCTGCCTTGATTACCCAAAAATAATAACACAAAAAAGTCTTTAGCCGTATAATTTAGTCTATATGGTACATTTTGATTGGAACGCACTACGCAACTCTTGCGACGGCACTTGCGGGTATAAAATGTCATTCTGAAGTACTGCACAACGTGCCTTTGCTTGTTTCGCAAACACCTTGTAATTGTGATCAACTCCCGCCAGACTGCAATGACTGAAAGCTTATTACAAGGAGGAGTGTCGCTCTCGCTTTCTTTCCTTGGCATTTTGTATGAACGGAAACACCATCCCTTTTTAACCACCCTCTTTGATCTGTAGCTAAAGCATTGCTAGGAACAGAAATCAATTAAGGGATATCATCGTGTCGCTTGTGTTATTCGGTATCACTACAATTCGTAAAGGCGTTTATGAACCAAGAAGTCCCCTATGTTTGCCTTTACAGAGACACCTCCGGAGCTAAAGGCGGTGTTCGCGCGCAAGCTTGTCGATCCCGGCGAGCGATTCTCGCTGCGCTGCGTGGCCTCGGGCAACCCTCTTCCGCGTGTCACGTGGGCACTAGACGGCGACATGGTGGGCGAGAGTCACCGAGTGCACTACGGCGACTTCGTTAGCTCGGCGGGCGACGTCATCAGCTACGTGAACGTGACGTCGTCGACGCGCGACGACGGAGGCATGTACCGGTGCGAGGCGTCCAACGACCTGGGCACCGTGTGGCACGAGGACCGAATTGACGTCCGGGGTCCTCCCCGAGTACGGCCCATGGCCAACCTGACCGTGACGTCAGGCACCACACTGGTGTACCACTGCCCTTACACGGGACACCCGGCACCGAAAGTCACGTGGAGTCGAGGTCGGTGATGACTCGTTTGAGTGAAAGTTCATTCGCGAAGTTAAATATTAGAGTCGTAGTGAGGGGCTAAGTGGTTTGCGTACACACACCCTTGAGTTCTATTGTACACCTAGCCGTGCCAACGGAGATTGCGAAGGGATGCGAGGGTTTACGTACGCTAGCCACTTTGGGTACTCTGAACTGAAGTGTTCTATTTAGGCAGTTTAGTTGGGCGCGGGTAGAGCTGCTCTGGACGCCCAACTAAAACTGTAAAATAACATCACAAAGTAATATATTCATGCAAATATATGCCAGTAGATTCTGTATCTAAGAGCGGTGTACGCAAATACGCATTGTTTTCAAAATAATAATCGTACCTGTTTAACAGAAAGAGCTAAGGAGGACTTAAATTACACAAACAAATAAACAATTATAACCAAAACAAATGTTTCTAAGTGCCTAATCTTGCTGCGTCATTTGAAAAGCTTGCAGAATGGAAAAATGTTCTTTGATGCTAACACAGGTTACATACGATGCCGTGCGACTACATCTCGATTTTAGAGAGCTTCTTACTTAGGCCCAGTATTCAGCCTAAGCTTTGAAGAATAAGAAAATGTAGTTGAAGACGTTTCAATGATCGTAGAGGGGGGGGGGGAGGGAAGCTTAGTTTTGAAGAAACCATTGCACGAGGTTTCCTCAACATGTTAGTCTTCCTGGAGTAGCATTATGTAATATGCAGGTCAGTGTCTAAGCCAAATTGTAGCAAAGTCTTCTTGCTCGGGTAAATTCTTCGGTCGCAAAAAATAAACGCTTACTGTTTTCTTTATATGCTGCCATTCTTGTACAATACGCAGGCGGGAGGGATCTGCCACACAATGAGAGGCAGCGTGCCTTTGAAAATGGTACGATTGTCATCACCGATGTCACGCGAGAGTCTGACGAAGGCATTTACACATGCCGTGCCACGACACCTAAGCAGGAAGACAGCAAAGATCTCAACTTGAAGATAATCAGTGAGTATAAGCATGTTCGTATTTGTTATAATGGTTTGAGTTGGAGGGGATGCCCACAAAGAATCTGCACAAAATATCCGAGCGCTTAGTTACAAGGCACCACTATTAAACGACCAAATTAGGTTGTTTTCGCCGTATTCCCCTCATCCCCACCAATTCACACGCAGGGTGAGCGCGGAAAAGAAATAACAAGTTAAGCAAATATTATTCTAAGTATATTGACTCGCGATTTCAGCTCTCGACCTGTGGCTTCGTAATGCCGTGCTTGCACTGTCCATCTGACAAGCGTGCATTTTCTTAGAAAGATTTGACTTGCGTGTGATAACAGCCATGGCTGTGGAGTGACAGTGCTCTCCATTGATCGGTAGATCAAACCACTGTCGTTACAGACGTACCTAAGAATTTGCCTTTAAAATAGATGCTTGTATAAATGTAATAGCAAAATGGAAATATAAATAGTACGGTAAAGCTAAATAGATAACGAAATGCTATATTGAAAGGAAAAAAGACAAAAACAAACTCGATGACCATTCACCGCTACAACATTCAAGAGAGAATCCCATTAAACTCAATCATTACTATCGCCATACAATTATCATCATCAATGTTGAGATAACTGCAAGTAAACTTTATGGGAGTGTAATAAAAGGTCAGAAATAAAATGATGGAAATAATAGTGGCCACCACCTCATTAGAGTAAGTCGCGGCCACTTATCCATGTTCCAATTCAAGTGGCAGAAAGGGAAACGTAGAAACGCTGCAGGATGTATACGGCTCCAAGGACGTAAAATATGTAGCTCGCCTTGCATGTTTTCTCTCTGACAGAGAAACGTGGACCTAACACTACTTTTCGATCACCCCCTTCTGCAGAAAAGACGGTTCTGAACCCGTTCAGCTTTCCCAAGACGCTTGCCGAAGGAATGCAGGTGGTGATCACGTGTTCGGTCCGCTCCGGTGACACGCCCATCAAGATATGGTGGCTCAAAGACGGCGTGCCCTTCAGCAAGACCCAGCTGAACATACAGGAGGCATCGCTGGGAGACCTCGGTTCGAACCTCGTGTTCAATGACGTGGGCCGTGCGCACAACGGGCGTTACACGTGCGTCGCTGAGAACGATGGCGGAATCACGAACCACACGGCCGAGCTTGTCGTGTTCGGTGAGTACTGGTGGGCACGTTGTTAAAACGAAAGCCTTGGAGGCTTCATCAAACGCGAAAAGAGAACGTCGGTGTTAACAGGAATGATGCAAAAAGGTAAAGATGACACGAAGACGTCATCGTATGGCATCATCATGACATCATAGGTATACGAAATGTGACACAACATTCTGACTTCATGTGATGAAGCCATAAAATGATATAGTCATTTGGTCCAAGACGAATTGATCCTGGTAGAAATGCAAACGCACGCAAAGTGCAAAGAGCTTTTGGGGAACGATAAAACGAATTTGGAAGAATGAGGAAAAATATGCTTCACGCATTCGAGTCGCCTGGACGATATGCATAATCGGGCAAGAAGGGTTTTTCTTTTTTTGTTGTTGTTATTGCCTAGTTTATAACAATTGTATATATACAACATAACCAGACATTTTTTAACTGAAGAAGCGTGCACTGTTAGTGATGACGATAATTGCTCTGCGCACTACTTCGCGTTAATATTAGTGTAAAGAGCTCCGTCAATAAAATTGTTCAGGACTTCAACAAATTTCACAGAGACCACAAGCTGGAAAATATTGAACATTGCTCGACTCTCTAATAGAACAAAATATGAAGATTACTTTATTTGGAAAGCAAATCTGCTGCATCAAACACATCAAAAGTTCACGTTCACAAAATTCACCCAGTCAAGCACTGCCGGAACTCTGTACTTGAAATTGTTACTTTTACAGGGACAGCTCGGAAATTATGATTGCGCCACGGTTGCTACTCCTCGTTCATTTTGATTAAATGTGCTCAGTACGGGGTTCTTTCGTAAGAGCAGCTTTCTATTTGGCTTCATGCAAAGCAGTTTCCTTGCTTATTTGTTTCGTCTTCAGTGGTGTGTATTTACAAAGTGCTATTACCAGTAATTTTTCAGGAGTTAGTTAAGAGGCTGTCGTCAGATTTGCATTACAAAACTATGCTTTGCGTAACAACATATTTCACATTCAGTTTTCTTGCCTTTTCAATAAAGGTCTTGCTGTTTTACCATAGGAAAAAAAGTAGATATGTAGGATGATATCTTCTTGTCAGAAAATGTGGCCTGGCTTAATTTAATATTCTGCTTTGATAAGCCTTTCGTCGCGCAGCAATAAAAAGGTAGTTTGGACGTTCAGTAATTAAATATGTGTTAGTGGACTACAGGACCACAAAGTCCAATATGTACCACCAAGTATATACCTGGTTTTAAACCCCGAATAACAAAGCGCGTGCCCCTTGCGCTCTTATTGAAGTTCTGCGCCGCTGCTTAGTTCCAGCGGAGCACATTTGGGGGGAATTCAGTTCTAGCAGTGCTAGCTGCGCGTAACCTGTTGCAATATGTATGAGGTCACAGCTGAAGGCAGTTGCTAGTCATTGGAGTTAAGTGACGGACATCTCAAGAGTAAAGCTCTGTTAAATAATACTCAAATGATGTTTGTGTTATCCCTGGTTTGAACTAAACCACGAAGTTTTTTGTATAAGTATTGTATACGTTTCTTGCATTATATAGCTTCCGCAGGCGATGCAGAAAAACAAGTAACTTGCAGAGACCAAGACAACCCTGTCCTTTCAAGTATACAAGTTTGAAGTATGCCATGAGAATTCGTTATTTTTAGCTCATCAAACACAAAAAAGATTACTGATTGCAAGAGTAGTTCTAAAACATGTTTGCAAAACATAGTAATAAACTGATCAAAATGTTTCGCTTGTGATGCGGTGTTACCCCTATGAGCTCCTGCAAAACACTCCCTTTGGCTTCTAGGCCCTGTCAAAGTCTTTTACAAACACGCACGTACACCGACTACGACGTAAATTTGGTGTATCAGCGATACACATATGTAAATGAAATAGGTTCGGTTGGGTACGCCTATGTATGGTAAACAAATTAGGTTAAGTAATATATGCGTTCATGTAGCATGTGTATTCTAACTAAAAACCGCAATTTCAGCACTTTCTAACATACTATCAATAACTGTGGCATTTAAGCGTCAATACGCGATGGCTTCACACTTATAACTGACCACTGAACAAAAGAAATGACAAAATTAGCTATATTTATACATCTGCGAAATAGTCTGTTTTACAGCAGTGCGGCGCCAAGGTGTCAGCTTCGGGATTATCAATACCAGCTGTCACGCGTCACTCTCCTTCATTTTTGGATAAGATAGAATGAGAATCTGAGGCTTCATTTTTTTAAAACAGAATTTATTTTAATGAACATACCTCTGCAGTTGTCCACTACGGTGTATCAGCCGTTACAGTATTCAGCTGCTAACGCCAATGAAGTTCGCGGGTTTGATACCGGCCATGGCAGTAGCATTTTAGTGAATGCGGAATAGATGAGGCTGTGTGAGGCGAGTGTAGGTTAAAAAACGCCGATTGGTCTAAATTGCCGGATCTTACGTTGTCCCTCAAAAACATATCGTGGTTTTGGGTTCGAAAGCCCCAGATATCATTAATATATTCACATTCGCTGTTTCTGATTCAATTTCAAATACAATTTTGTCTAATACAATTGCTCCTGACATTTCTAAAGACATTAATGCACGTGTGTTCATCATTAAGCGGCTTCTGCTTATCACATGATATCGAATGCTCGTCAGAGGTCGTAATCCAGTCCCAAACTTCATGAAATGTCATCTGTCTGGTAAACGCTGCGGTAAGACATTTTCTATACCACGTAACAATCTTTCTTACATAAATAGAATCCTATACCACTTCTGTCACTTTTTTCCCTGGATACACAGCTCAGCCTTGGAGTCAAACTAAAAGCAAATTTAGAATAGTGTGCGATTGTTATCGCTTAAAACGTTGAAATATATTGTGCCACACTTTTGTGAGATAGTACATATTTCACAGATAGAAATTGTGCCAATGAGGCCCCAAAGTGTGTCTGTTATCTGGGGACTGTCTGGGAAACTTTCAGAATAGATGCACTGCGTACACGACTGTAGCTGTGCCAAGTGTTGTTTATCCTGTACTACAGGCACCGGTGAAAGTGAGCATGTGCTTTGTGTCTTACTGTAGCTATGTTTTCTTTTTATATCTTATTAATCTTTCTTCTACACCCACCAGGGCTAGATAACAATCCAAAGATTTATATCGGTCAATCTCCATGTGTTTACAAACATGCGTCTCTCCGTTGCTCTATGTTTGAAACTGCTACGCTTACAGTACCGCCGAAATGGAAGATTGAACCGAGCGACAAGTCCAGCATCGTCAGGTCGAGGGTTACTTTCGACTGTCAAGCGGAGGGCCATCCACCACCTCTCATTCGATGGAAGATAGCCCTCGGTGAGTCATTTCATGTTCCAAGCATCTATGTGCAAAATCACGTGTAATAGCGATGTCATGTCCTTTACCAGATTGGACATACCACAACGCACCGAACAAAAGTTATCTACAAGATATTACAAAGTCTTGAAGAGAGATGGACGTACAAATTCGCGTTATTAAATCCCGGCGGCGGCGGCTGCATTTCTGATGGAGGCGAAAATGTTGTAGGCCCGTGTACAGAGATTTGGGTGCACCTTAAAGAACCCCAGGTGGTCGAAATTTCCGGAGCCCTCCACTACGGCGTCTCTCATAATCATGTGGTGGTTTTGGGGCGTTAAACACCACATATCAATCATTACATGAAAACTATACTTGTGTATTAGTCACGCGGCGTCATCTTTTTTTGAGGTTGTATGCAATTTTAACTATGAATACATCTTGTGTGACTTGTTTTGTTTTTCATTCTGCATCTATTTTTAACGCTATAGCGTTAAAAAGCTCATTTCACCCAAACCGCGGCATCGACTTCGACGTCGGCGTTGGAGTCGGTGTCATTAGTTTTTAGCGAAAAATCATCAACGTGTCGTTGACGAAAAATTGAGACAGGTGCAAAGAAGACAAAAATAGACTAAAATATTTACTTTTAGTGAGAGTCAAATTCAGTTTGTTTGCACGGAAAGTGGGTGTTCTATCACATTCTCACACTTTTGCTCGGGACCACGTCACAAAAAGAAACAGAATGATTGGGATGTATAAACAGCGCAAAAAAAAAACAAATAACTATATAGGCCTTGTCTATATTTTTTTGCGCGGTTTCTGCATCTCAAGCATAAACCACCAAGTAGCCCAACTTTCGCTATCATTGAAACAGTATGAATGCTATGTTGGGGTAAGAGCTTCCTTAACGCAATAAATACGGCGCAGCAAACGTCTACAAATGTTCCATGTGTCAAGATATACGTGAGTTCCACAACCAGCAGATGCTACAAAGACCCACAAATTACAAAACACTCGGAGATGTTTATGCATCACCAGAAGGTGAGGCATCAACGTAGTGAACAGCTACGTAGGTTCGTATGGTGCCTCACGGATGCGTAGTGGGTCGCTCGCTGATTCGCGAAAGGAATAATTCTGGCGTATCGGGCAAATCACAACTGTACTTGCAGTAAGCATTCTCGCATAGTTTAAAACGGCCACTATTACACGCACAGTCATTCGTCGCTTTGTGGCATGGTTGAAGCATGCACCCAGAATCGATGCCAGCCTAGAAATTCGAAATGCGATGCACCCCCGCCCCACCCCCGGGTCCAATGCGTTATCGGTTTCTACAGTTGAAGGCGAAGATCAAGCGTCTTCTAATTTTTTTGTATGGGAAATATGTGCGAATCTATGCGAAAACTGGTAGTCGAAAGTTTGCAACTAAAAAATAGGCTTCTGCAACGCAGTGCAATTTTATATTTATATGTATAAATATATATATATATATATATATATATATATATATATATATATATATATATATATATATATATATATATATATATACATGTGTGTGTGTGTGTGTGTTGTGTGTGTGTGTGTGTGTGTGTTAAACAATAGCAACTACGTCTCAACTAGCGGAGACCTATATATCAGTAAATTAATGGCTTTTAATTGGCGTTTATGCTTCGTAAGTACGTTTCAAGGGACGAGCTTGCTGCTACTGCCCCGCCGAGGTGGCCCAGTTGTTACGGCACTCGACTGCTAGCCCGAAGGTGGTGCGATTGAATCCCGGCTGCGGTGGTTGCATTTTCGATGCTGCCGAAAAAGTTTGAAGCCCGTATACTTAAATTTAGGGGCACGTTAAAGAGCCCCAGAGGGTAGAAATTTGCGGAACCCTCTCTTACGGCGTCTCTCATAATCATATCGCCGTTTTTCGATCTTAAAACATCGATATTATTATAAGCCTGCTGCTACGAAAGGAGCATAATAAGTATTTTTGGCGCTATTGATCACTGATGCATGGACATAGATAGCATGGTTCTAAAAACATAGCTCCCGCAACTCTATTTGCGTCGATATGAATCATAAATGACCTCGTGCTGTGGCACACTCGGGCAAATGTTTGGATGAGCTGAGCGCAGTCCTATATTGTATTGATTTACTCGGTAATAACGTTTTGCGCAAGCCGACTGGTGCCACGCACATGCGTTTCACAACTGTTCCATTTACAGAGCCAGTCAATGCGGCATGCTCTGTTCATACGCAGTGGTGAGGGAAAAAAAATACCTGCACAATATTACAATAAATAGCAGTACATATAGGAAAAAAAACACATTCACGTCATGCATACACGACGGTCGATACTGGCTGCGTGGCCATTTATCTGCGCTTAACATGGCGCATTATTATGACAGAACAATGATCTAAATTGGGAGGTATAAAAAGGGCAAGGAGAGGGAGAGGGATCACTATTCGTAGACAATGCAGGTGTTCTACGAGCGTTGTCACGAACACCCAGAAGCGGCTGGTTTGCACAGGGGCCGCTGTTATGGTCTAGTTTGCCAGATGACATTGTCACGAATTGCGTGACTCGGCCGCATCATCCACATACGACCTCACTGTACAATGGAGGCCTTTTATGACAAAAAGAAAAAGAAAAAGTATCTAGGCAAATAACCCTCATCTCCTGTCGGCGATTAATAGGCATTCGCTTTGGAACGACATCCACCGCCCTCTCCTTTGTAACATAATAAAATGGGGTGATTGATCCAAAAAAAAAAAACGACATGCGCTTGTGAATCTTGAAAGGCCTAAGATATTCATGTGCTAAAACAATAAGCAACAAGGTAAAACTAAAAATCTCTGTTGGTCTGTGGTAATTTTTTTCGTTCACCAATGAATTTCACTCAATAGAGACTGTATTTACACTACCTTCTTTATTTATTCTTTAGTTGCATAAATTGCGACGTAAGGTCCTTTTTGTCGGTGTTTCTAATCAACTATTTCTCTTTCTCTCTTCTTTCCTCTCTTTTTCCTTCTTACCCTGACCACCATTCCCGTTACTTTCCTGCCCGCTTTCATTTCCCGTATCTGCGGATGCCACAGGAGACGATGCGGGAAAGGCGTTTAAATCCATAATCAGCAATTATCATATGCAGATGTTCGAAAACGGTTCTCTCATTATCAACGACGTCGAGCCCAAGGACGCTGGTCAATACCTCTGCGAGGCGACTAACGGAATCGGCGTGGGAATCAGCACCGTCGTTCGGCTCTCTGTTCACGGTGGGTGTCTCCGTTCACGGTGGGGCTGCAAACATTCTCGCACCATAACGAATGTGCCCGGAACCATGGTATTAGGCTGACCCACTTTAGCTTTAGCAACGTTTAACTTTTCTTTTCGCGGTGTTTCTTTTCTTTCTTTTATTTTTTTTGCCCCGAAAGTAATATTGAACCAGGGCATTTTGGCAGCGATTCTCTTCGCAGACTGATTACATTTCCATCTTCGCAAATGAAGCGGCCGTTTTGCACGTCACTCTCTTTACCTCACTGCTGCCCATATCATCTTTTGTTTTCTCTTTTTGGCTGTGTGAAATTGAGTCGAACAAGGAATCCTATAATCACTGACGATAGCTCGCTTGCGTAATAAATGTGAGACGAATCTCTGGCAAAATATTACGTGTACTTCTCATTGTCTTTCTTTTTTTCTTTCCTGTGTAAGTTGGTGGCTCTTCATACTTAAAAAGTGTTTCTTTTTTGTAGGCACGTGTGACTCTCACCTAAGATGTTTGTTTTCAATAGAGATTAGTTACAATGAATGTTAAAAGAATAGAATTCTCTCTGAATTATGTAAGAGGTGTGCGCAGCTGTATTCATCGCTAGGACGTTGCGAAGAAACAAGGTTTTAATACCGCCGTAAAGAAGTGAGTTACTCTTATTCATAACGACTGGCACAAGCACCACGTCTGCGAGATATTGCGCTATCTCATTTTCAGGATCTTAGATAATCGCAAGCAGCACCAAAAACTTTCGAACATTTGTATTCGTTTGACACGCATCTGCTGGTTTACTCGGTCGAGAATAGCGTTCAACAGGTTGCGAAAATAAACAGCATGACTAACTGCATGAAAGACAGAAGTACCACAGGACCAACAGGTCTTCAGTCCCTCTTTCACGCTGGCTAACTTCGCAAATGCCACACAAACTTGCCCAGACAAAATCCCTTCTAACTGCAAAAGGTTGTTTTGCATCTGAATCCCTTTATTATACGGAGTTTAAAAGTAACTTTCGTTTCGTTCACAACTCTTTATACACAAGTTAACGTGATGTACAAGTAATATGACTAGATTAAAATGAATAAAGAGTCACCCAGCAAAGAAAGTCCAGGTAGAATCTTATACCCATGTGCGGAAATTACAGTGAGAATCCATAGTTTGCTTTACATCCCCAAAATGTTTGTTCTACAGTGGCCGCGCATTTCAAAGTAAGCTACCAGGCTCTGCGTGTCAACAAGGGCGAGCAAGCTCGACTCGTATGTGAAGCATACGGAGAAAAACCACTCTCGATATCCTGGAAGAAAGACAACAGGGTCCTCGATCATCGCTACATATCAAGGCAAGTTTATGGCACTCGGTTTTTAAAGCCGATAGTCTTTTTGAAGATACTTAGGCGTAAGAACGTTGGTCTGTCCGTCTGTCTGTACAATGGTATGTTAGGCCGCCGTAACGATGCCCCAAACGGCACCAACCGATACCCCTGTCGGCCAACGCGATCCGCAGCCCCCACCAATACTGCTCAAGTTTCAGCGTTCACACTTGTGCGACTGTCGATTCAAAAGCAGTAATTGTGCATATTTGAGGTACCATAACCATAGAGTTTCCCAAAGTTAACTAGAGGGCACTCTGGCGCTTCGATCGTTCAGCGACCATAGAAATGATGGGTAGTACACACATTTGCCTAGTCTTCATAGTTGTGGGTGGCGAATCGTACTTGCTGTTTTGTTTATTACTGGTTACGGTTTTGTTTTGAAAGAAAGAACAAACCCTTTTGAACTTAAGGACTTGATTCGAAATAGTAAGCTTAAAAAATAAGGTTTTGAAGCGCAAACGGTGAACATTTGCTAATTTATGTTTTCGTGAAAAAAGTGCTCAAAGCCACACGAACACGCACGGAGCCAGAAGCAGGCCAGAAGTACGAAAATTAGACAAATGTGTGTACTACCCATCATTCCCATGCTCGCTGAAGTGCCGTGTGTTGCAACTCCAATAGACACTAGCGCCAGAGTTCCCTCTAGATAGTATTGTGGGAAACTCTATGACCATAACAACATGTCAATATTTTTTATGTTTGGCTTTATACTAGAGAAGGTATTCATAAGTAATTCCAAGGACCGCAGCGTTTGTCACGTTGCGCTGACAATGTAGCCTAAAAAGGCAAGTGTTTCCATTGCTTTGCTAAGACGACAAGGTGGTGGCACCTGCTGTCACTTTGCATTCTACACCTTATCGCCTCCGAGACAGGAGCTCACATCTTCCTTCATTTTCGAAGCGTTTTCGAAGGTAACGGCCAGATAACGCTCGTGTATAACGTGCCTCGATGCACTCGTTCGCCTTCGCTGCACGGATCAAGACCCGCCAACGCAACGCCTCCAAAATACAATTCAATTTTCTCGGGCACAACATCAAATAAATGTTTTGTTCATTTTTCCAGACAGGTGCTTATGGTTTTTCGACAACATTTACAGTGAAACATGCAAATATGGCACCAATTTTTTTATTTGTTTTCTTTGCACTGTTTAGTACCGCAATATTACCATTGTCTTGTGTAGAAAGCAGGAAAAATGCCGTGCTCTAAAATATGAGCAGAACAGTTCATAACATTCCAAGTATGGCACGTATTGCATAACGCTTTCATGAGCGGAAAACACAGACTTTAATCGATCCAGAAAAACACATGAGCTTTAATCAACACTAAAAAAGAGGTGGAGGAATACACATTTATAGTAAAAAATCAGGAAGTTTAGCAGCTGGGCTTACGCCTCCCACGAGAGGGCGTCAAGGGCTTGCCTTGACGCAGCTTCGTGGGCGTGCTAGGTCGCCCGTGTTTGGTCATCGAGGGCGAAGCTCTGCCAAGCCTCACGCAGCCTCGACGATAGGGTCGTGGTGTTAGTGTGTATGTATGTGGCGGGTACTCCCACGGCATATGCGGAAGTGTATCCGAGTGAGTGTCACAGCACCGACACTTGGGAGTAGCGTGTACGTCCAAGAATATGAGGCGGAGGCTGGCAGGTGAGGGATACGTGTTGGTTTTCAGTAGACGTAGAGTGGTGGTCAACACCTGCAGAGCTTGGAATAAGGTGGGGGGGGGGGGAAGGCTCAGCGTTCGAGGTCAAATCCCTTAACAATATTATTGTACTTAGACTTTCCCTAGTGTCGAACTCGTCTCCTGTTACTCCGGTGCGGTGGACACCTCGCACAATGGAGTGGGTGATCTTATTGAGGTATGGGAGTTGTGGGTGGACTGAGCCCGCATGGGTGAGAATCCATGTCAAGGAGATCATGCTGTCTTTAGAGCGTGGTGCCTTGCAAAGGATGCAAAGCACTTGAGGGGAGATGCGGCCTTTGCTGAAGTTAGTAACGGCAGAGCGAGTCATACATGATTGCGTGACAGGTGGAGTGCCAGGGCAATGACCACTTCTTCAGCCGTCTCAGCAGTGGTAGTAGAGACACCGGTTGCACGTTGAAGGACTCCATCACGTGTGGGATCCTTAGAAAACGAAACATTTTTTTCCCAGGGGCTTGTTCATATGAGACAAATAACCAAATGAACTGAACAGACAATTAGTCCCGGGAGTAAGCATGAACTTGCGAGTTCCACTTATCCGACGCACTCACTCCAGTGAGACCTCTCTAACACTCCTATTCGTCCCTATACTTGCATCACCATGCACCATACGCTGCACGCCATGATACGTGATATCTCACCAATAATACAACAGTTTCTACTGGTATAGTGACTCCAGTGATTCTACCAACAGTGTATTATATCAGGTGACCGACAATATGCAAAATAAAAATAGTGTATCAGCACTGCCGATAACTTATCGATGGCGAACCTTCTATTTGAACTGCTTTCATCAGGGCGCCGTCATTATCGAGAGTGGAACGAGACTACGTATTCCCTAGAGAACATGCGCTGTGTGACACAAATGAACAAATTCAGAAGAATTGTGTTAACTACTTTGCAAAACTGTGGCACCTCATGGGCTCATACGCAGAGCCTTAGTAAAGCACAATAAGCACAAGTAGAGCAGGAATAAGCACAGCCTAAGTAAATGTCCTAACGTGGGGCTTTAAGCATGTCGATAGAGCATTTTCTTCCTAAAGCGTCTGAATTCGCCATACATATAGTGCACTCTTTACTCAATTGACAACTTCTCAAAATCTCCCCTCTATTTACAGCCTCGTTCGTTTAAATTGCATCTAGTTGATCATGTTATTCTCCGGTGGCCCCATGAAGCCAGTTGTGACGTTCATACGTCAAACACAGCCGCGTGGCACAATTTTCGCGCTTCTGGCACATTAGTCAAAAAAAAAAAAGATTTTAATTTTTTTTATTGTCATGATACAGTTATCTCAAACCTGCCCTCTGCTCATACAAAAGGCACGTAGCGCAAAGCGGATCGTCATTCCTGGTGATCGAATAAATGGCCCAACCAAGCTATATCTTGGCAAGGTACAAACTATAATAAACAAGCCAGGCACACCAAATAGATTTTCACCGGTCAATTAGACATGAAAAATAGAACGAAAAGCATCTCCGTGTTCCCATCCTCAAAGCTAAAGCAACTAAATACTGCTAGTAATGAATAATCAAACAAAAACAAGGTACGCTAAACTGCACACAAGAAGCGGTGGTGGTGGCGGCGAGAGAGGAAGGAAAACCGCGCTGAGAGGCCAGTATTACCAGTTCGAATCGAAACCACTGGCAGCGCGCAGGGCCCGTGCGACCAGTTTGCTCGAAGAGCGCGCTGGTATATGGCCCGCAGTTGTACACCGAGCACTGCTTCTGGTGGCAGCAGGGGCTGAGACGTGCGCCGAGCGAGCCCTCCAATATTTCGCCGCATGCCGGATCCAGGCAGACCTCGACGCTTGCACGTCGCGCCGCGGGGCGTCTTGGAGTTTAACGATGTGAACATAAATCCCCGGTGGCCTTCACTCACCATCCTCCGCAGAGGCGCGTGTGGTGCGCTCGGCTGCGTTGAACAGGAGGCCGCAGCGCATAAGGGAGAAATCAAGAACGAATGCGGCCGGGTTCTTTCCCGCACGCAAGGCTCCTCTTCTTGTTCTTCTTCTACTTGCCCTTCCTTCCCGACGAATCTCCCCATTCACCTCTTCCTTTTTCTTGTCCAGACGAGACTCTCGCACAAGGACCGTGTGCTGCTCAGTTGTGTATAGTACTCCGCAGCTTGTTAGCGATGGCGAGTATTGATTTTCGTTCTTGAATCTCTCGCCTTGCTTTTTCGACCGTACGTGGTGTTTTTGTTGTTGCATCGAGAGGACAGATAAAGAAATAAATATATATCAGGCCGTTGGCACGAAAGTTTCGACGATAACGTGAAAGAGTACACTGAATGAAAGCAAAAATTGAAATTGTTAGCTTGATGTTGGTAACAGATAAAGTGGTGAATAACTCTGTCGAGCACCAACCTCGCTAAGGAAGAAAGTGGAATGCTCTGGAAACAAGCTTGCTAAAAAGGCAGCCTGAGAACTTTTTTTTCATAATTTTCTTTCGGCGTCGCGGCTGATCGAGTGGTTACAGAACGTCGTCACTGTTGCTATAGCTACCACAGCCTGTTGCGCAGTCAGCCTCGTAGTCAGTGAAAATTATACATTATTTTACGGTGAGCAATACAAAGTGCGTTAGGGTAGGAGCCACACAGTTATCGCCATGTTTCTCTGAATGACTGGAAACGTGACCACGATAATTCGCCTATAGTGACAGCCTTAGTAACAGAAAAAAATTTTATGTATTTTACGCGCATCTGGAACACCTGGGTTTGTCGAGATCATTATTTTTAGGTAACAATAATAAACATTTCTGTTTCTTTTTTTTCATTTTGGGGGCGATTTGTGTTTTTAATACATGAAAAGATACATTAAAAAATAAACTCTAGGTGTACCTATCAGTCGCCGTGGAACATTGGAGTATCACCCCTCACGCACACATCGAAAACATGTGCACAGCAGGAACTGCATTTGTTTTTCTTTTACTTCAGGGACATAAAGAAAATTTACCTAGAGTATCAGCAAGGTATAATTGAACACGGTGTTAATTGACAATCCTTAATTAGGATCATTTTTATAACACAGCCTTGTCTTAGTCCTAATTAGCAAGGGCTTAACTCAAGCGATCCTGGTAGTTAGGATGGCCTTAATATGTAAGGTCTTCTCTCTTTATGCGGTTTTCTGCTGCTTTGTTCCCCTCTCTTGTTTTTTTTTCTTTCTCTCTCTGCCTTGGAAATGTGCGTGCACTGAATAGAGGCCTAAATTTCACATCCTCAGTGTCATTTTTGGTGAATTTGCTGAGTACAAGCCTTAATATGCACCAAATTACAAGAATATACAAAATAAGTACTGTAGCTATCCTCATTTCTCGATTGCACATCGTGAAGAGCAAACTGCCTGTAATTAGCCACTAGGTATCATGAAGAAAGGGACCAAGAGAGCACACTTAGCCGAGTTATCACATTGCAAGCACTAGGCGCAGAGTTGCACATTTCTGGTCACCCGAAATGGTGGAACGGGAAAGTTTAACAGCTCCTCTGTTAAAGGTAAACATCATTTTATATATAACTTGTTGAAACTCTATAGACGTTTTGAGTTAAAAATGCTAGAAGGTAAACCTCTATTCGTATCATTAAGGGGCCTATAGTGTAACAAAAACATCAGTCATATAATGGAAACCTAACTTACAGAATCCAGTCATAACGGTGTTTGTTGGGTAAAAGCGTGAGCATGCACGTCTATTCGAAGTCTTTACCTAAACACACATCAAAACCTGAAATAAAGAAAACTACCAAAGAAATTCGGCGGAAGAAGAAACGAAAATAAAAAGGTTGCACCTCGGTCGCAGGATATTCTCCGTTCGGAAGATGATACCAGAGCTTGCGGCAGCTAACAACGGTGCAGTCATGCTTCACGCACAACATAGAGCGGGCAAGAGTTTGCGAGTGGGAAGGCGGAGATCGGGGAAGAGGTGGGCCTTAGTCGAAGCGGTGAGGCTTTGTGAGGTCGCCTCCGATGGCTGTTAGAAGAAGGAGCGCTCGATAACATCGCGTCGTCGGCAAATGTTTTTCCTATGAATATCGCACTCGAGCCACTCAAAAGCTGCCGACATAATAACACTGCAGCACACGTACACAAAGCTAAAAGTAAGATCTCTCGCGAACCCAAACGTCACTATTCAAACTACGTCAAAGACGAGAGATAGGAAAAGGAAGTGGGGGGAACGCGGGAAGATGAACAGAAACTGCAGAAAGCCACGTGTAGTACGTTATTCTTTTCAAGCGCAATAGGCCGGCGCTATGAGGAGGCCTCCCTTGAGTACCGACATCAGTGGCTTTGAAGCGACGAGGCTTGCAGGGCAGGCGCGTGTGGAGAGTGCTCAAAGGCGAGAAGGAGGCCAGGCAGCGCAGTGGTGTGCGCCGAGCGCCGGGTATCGACCCATTAAGCGGAAAACCGGCCGGCTAATTAAACGCCCGGTGAAAAAAAAACGATGGCTTCTTTTACGCAAGAAGCACACGCACAGACGCACGCGCTCTGCCTACGAACTCAGTGCGGTGTGCTAGGCTTCGCCGTGCTCTTCCATCAGGGCGAGTCAATACCGGCTCGACTTTTTATCTACCAGTGAGTCCGTGTGTTTGTTCCTGTACGAGTATGTGTACTTATATGCGTTAACAGAAGGAAGCTCCCCTCCGCGTGCTTCATGCGCATTAGCGTGTTTTAAGAGGCCTCGCTTTGCGGCTAGGCATGCGCATCGCTTACCGCACTGCGTAACGGGATTCCGCAGCTTTGAGTGGGAAAGTGTTGGTGCGGACGGCGGCTTTGAAGAATCACTTTTCGTTTGCTGTGAAGAAGTTGGAGGGATCGAAATCAATTTCGCCTGCTCCGTGTACGTCAACGTCGTTATGATTTCTTCACTCACGACACGAGAAGACTTTTGTAGTTGATAGGCCCACCTCCAACACCCCTAACTTTGCAATCGACTCAGATTGAGGACGAAAAGTTATGTGCTGCTCATCCAACGTAATCACGCGAAGCTGAGCTTGTCGCAACAGTTTTACCCCGTAGCTATTGCCGAGCATTCCTGATCGATTACAAGTTGCATTGTAGAACGAATGCGAGGCCGTCAGTTTTTCGATGATGGTTATCAGCCAATCCTGCTCTCCACACCACCTGCTTCGCCAGTGCCACAGCTTCATCTCTGCCCTGCTCCTCCCCCCGTAGCTCTATCCTATCCCCGTTACTGTCAGTCATTAACCAGACAACAAACTTCGCTTCCCTCTTCCCACATACTTTAATCCCTGCTTTACTCTTTCGTTACACTTCCCTCTAGCTGAGGAGAGCACTAGTGACGAATCACCTGCGGTGTATAAGGACCTTAAACAGTGCTACCGTTAAAAAAATTACTGTATTGTCAGTGTTCGTATGGACATACGAGTAAGTATCGGTCCGCCACCCAAAGATCGCACCAATACCTACTCATATTCAAACCTTTTCAAATTACAGCTCCCTTTGAAAAGTGATTCTATGGGGGCTACACGTGCCGCTGGCTCGTTTTGTATCCAGTCACCCTCTCTTTCAAAGAGCTCGAAAACTCGCCGCCGCAACCCACTCTCCGCAGTTTTGCAATGCCCATCGCGCGCAATGCACCACCGTAATTAGGGCGCGCTCTCCTCGTGCCCGAGATCCCGGAGCCTCGCTCCGAGAGCTCTGAAGATAATCGTTGCAACGGCCGGTCAGCACCTCCGCCAGCACAGCAGCTTCAGAATGGCCCCCCGCATCCTTCCAAGCTCGACACCCAACCACGTCCGCCGCGCCTCACGACGCGAGAAGCGAGTGCGGCGATGCTGCCTATCTCCGCAACGAGACCGAGTGGCGTCCGGGAGAGGTGGCGGTGGAGGCGACCGTTAATTACGGACGCTGAGGGTGTCCGCCGCCAGCTCGCCTGGCGCTTACGGGCTATGCTCAGCCGCGTAATAGCGAACGGCTGATTAAGGAGTGTCATTGCAACCATTCTCGTGGCATCCCGTTACAGAGGGATAATTAGGAGTTATTAGCTTTCACGTACGTCCCCCAGACGTGGCGCTTGCACTCGCGAATAAAATTAGTATAACCTATTTTTCTCGCCAGTGCAGGAGTCACAAATGTGGTACAGTGTGCCGCTTTAATAATGGATGTCAACAACGTTCTTTCTTTTTGAAGGCTGCTAGTTGCAGCACAAAACATAATTGCTTCCTGAGGGGATTTTGTGAAACGATCTCATCTTTTGTAGTCTTGATAACAAGCCCCAACGCGGTGGTCTAGTGGCTAAGGTACTCGGCTGCTGACCCGCAGGTCGCGTGTTTGAATCCCGGCCGCGGCGGCTGCATTTCCGATGGAGGATGAAATGTTGTAGGCCCGTGTGCTCAGATTTGGGTGCACATTAAAGAACCCCAGGTGGTCGAAATTTCCGGAGTCCTACACTACGGTGTCTCTCATAATCTAATGGTGGTTTTAGGATGGTAAACCCCACATATAAATCAATCTCGATATCAAGTTACAATAACTTCAGTCACTTTCACTAAGGAAAGCAATTGCTATTTCTCTAAAAGCGTCGTCGTTTAGCATAGCTTATGTCCAGTCAAGCAATGCCTCGTGTATGATTCAACGCCGTTTACTTTTGATCAAGGACATTTGAAGTTTTATTTATGGAAAAAAAATATGAGCGAAGAAAGCTCGAACTCGCTTTACTTGTGAACACCACTGCTTAGCATCGTATAGGTCGTTCACGTAACTGCAACCACATAAAACTAATTAATTAGGCAAAATGTTGCCATACCTCTACGACGCACTTTACTGTTTAGAAAACTCTGAGCCCATATTCACAAAATTGTCCTACGGTAAACATTTTCGAACATTAACCTTCCATTCAATCACGATGCACAAATACAAAGTTAGTGAAGCTGGCTTACTATCGGGAAAATGCACCCAAAAAAGAGAAGTTTCGTCAAATCGGCGCCTGAAGAATAACGAAGAGCTGAACTGTTTATAGTTGGTTGGCATTGCTAATTGTGGTAAAACAGCGCCAGACAACGAATACTAAACAAACTAACACATATGATTTTTTTTCATCCTTATGACCTCATAGTCTAGGGCTGCCTTAAGATAACAATGAATATAAATGTTGCCCTTTATTATTCTGTGAAATTGACGCGTAGAGTCGGATTGGTATCAATGCTTATGGGATTGACTGTGCAGCAGGATACTATGCGACCTCGTAAGAGAACTTTACTTTGTGTTTGTCGCTATGTCTTTAAAAGAAAACATCGAATTTCGCTTGGTCTCTTAGTTTTACGCAAGATGACACTCCGACGCCGGATGGTCTGACATCGTCGCTACTCTTCGCTGCAACCGAAAGAAGTGATTCTGGTTTGTACACCTGCCTCACGGCAAATAAGTTTGGAAAAGACGAAACTAACATCAAGTTACTTGTGCAAGGTGAGCATTTTTGTTTTCTTCTGGCTAGCAGAATCTTGGTCGTTTGGGGGAAGCGTGTTACGAGGGTTGTGTCCGGTATATATATATATATATATATATATATATATATATATATATATATATATATATATATATATATATATATATTTGAAACTCATGCCACTGCGTTGTATCAAAGCTTGGGAGACCCGAGGTGACGCTGTGAGCGAGACGACTCACTCACAGGCCACCTATTCTTGGCCGTGGTTAATAGAAGAGAGTTCTCACGAACATTTCCAATTCCACATTGGTTCCCTCTTACGACCTTCTCATGTATCTTTGTTTAATCAATGCGCTTACATTACTCATTACATCTTGATATTAATGTGTTCACAACTGGAGATGTTTTTAACTTGTTCCCATGCCTCCCCCTGACCCCTCTTAAAGCACAACTTCTTCGTTTCTGGTGCTTTCTCCGGTACACGACCATACAATCGAAACCGAGTTCAAGCGATATCAGTCGTTTTGAGTTTGTGGTGACGCTTGGCGTTAACGGTTTCCAATAAACTTCTTCAGAACACGTCCGAGAGTAATGGATCAAAGGAGCCACACCAATTCTATATTTCAGTCTGCCACTGCAAGATGCCTTGCTTTTACCACGGGACTCAAGGACAAACATATCCGACCAGCCAGCACAAGACAGTAATGTTGCAAAGCGAATCGCTGCGTCTCAAATGCAGCTGTTTAAAGAATAAAACAACGTAACATGTTTTTTGAACATCGATCTTTCTCGGTTTCGTCCGCCCCTGTTACCACTTGTGCCGTATGCCCACGCTATCTCAAGCTACGTGGTATAAAAAGAGCAATAAGAAAAGGAGAACGAAAAAAAAATGTACAGCGTGCGTGACGGCAGATAAGAAAATGAAGCACCCAAACTAAATAGAACGCACAGAAAGAGAATAGGGGGTGTGCTCGTTTCGGGTGTGCTCGCAGCGGCCCCCCTGCGCAGGCTGCTATTTTCGGAGAAATTATTTCATGGCCCATTGCGCACCTTCTCTTTATGCCTGGACCATCGCTCAGTGTGAGAACTGCGTGTGTTTGCTGCTCACTTGCTCACTAGAAATTCAACGCCACCCCCAGCCTTCACAGAAGAGATTTGGATGGCGTCCCGCAAATTTATGTCTCTAGCGTTGCTCCTGTTTGCCCTTTTCGGTCTCCCCGTCTTTCTTTTTTTTGTTTCTTTTCTTTTTTCAAACTGTGCTCACGTATTGCGATTATTTGGTCTCAGAGTTCTTTTTTTATTGCACGTTTCGAATTTGTTTTGAATGAAGAAAGATATGTCTGAGATAGCTTTTCATAACTGTCTTGAGATTACTCTGAAAAGAGCCTTGGAAGATTCATCGCAAAGTGGTAAATAGCAGGGATTCCAAAAATGAAATATGGCAAAACGCAGTAAAGAGATCGAAGGGTGGATGTTTGAGGCGACCCTTACGAGGAAGCACAATAATGTCAAAAGTAAACAAGCACTGTGAACATTGCGCCCACGACTACATCATTCCCTCGCCTTTATTTTCAGTCTCTTTTTTTCTCATCATCATCATCATCATCATCTCAATGTCTTTCTTTGTGTTGCTGTCGTTGCCTGCCAGTTGCAACTTTTGTTAGTTTTGCTTCGTACGCTGCTTTCGAGACGGAGTTGTTTTCAGTCCATTAGCTAATCTTTCCCGTGAACTCAATATGAATTTTTTTCTCTCTACCAGAGTTGACACAGCTGTCATTTGTAGCTTTGCTCGATTCTGGCATTCGAAGAAGAAATAGAAGCACGTGCCGTACACTTCAGCAAACAAGCAACAAACACTTTTTTGTTTACAATTCGCTCCAAAACTTCAGACTAAAAATGACGACAAACATTAGTCTTTTTGGCATTCGCATTATCTTCGCCAATATCAACCATCATTATCGCTTAGTTTGGCCTATGTTGTTTCCATTGAATAACGAAGACCTTGTGTAAACGAATTTTATTAGCCTATTTCCTGCGCAACGGCCTTAAATATCTCTCAAAGCATCATAATTCTATTCCATCAGCAAAGCTGTGGTTATCGTCTAGGCTTCGCCTATGTTACAGAATTATTAGGTTCTAAAGCGCATTTATAAGCCTGGGGAGTTTACCACAACTGTATGAAGCCTAAATAGGATAATATATAGTTATATGTTGATTTTACAGTACATGTGAACATGATTGTCACGGTGCAGAGACGACATGATTGATTTGCGATGGATTTTATCACTATATTTCACTAGATCAACGGTACAGCAAAGTTAAGAGAATGCTGACAAAGCAAGAGTGTTGCAGATAATTTCTTATACGCGAAAGCGTTAAAGAGGTTCTTTCGCGGAAATTCCGGCATCAGTCTCAGCGTCATTCGTTTTGAGCTCAAAATTATCATCATGTCCGTGATCGTAAAATCGAGAAATATGGAAATAAAATAAACAATGAAAAAATTCCAGGTCTGAGCAAAGATCGAAATTCGCGGGGCAAGCAGCTGTTCTACCACACAAGCAGGCGTCTGCTAGGGAACGCAGTGAAAATACACTCATCCGCTTGGAAATACATTGAAATTAACTAAACTTTCGTGTTATACGGGTGGCAAACACCGCTAAGAAGCCACATGTTTCCGCTTTTCTTCCTTACATTTAGTACGCAGTGCTTAGATGGTTCTTGATCAAGTGCCAGTTCATGCTGTTGATAATTTTCTATCTAAAGCACACTGTAAATCACATTGATAGCAGACCTGCTGAAAAAATATCAAGCTAAGTTGATTGTTTTCTTTTTGTGAGTAATACAGGCTTAGGTTGTAGTCTGTCTAAAAAAATTCATTCTCGAACTGATAATTGTGTTACTGTATCCATCAACCCTCCCAATTCGGCACGCACTAAAAGGCCCACACAAAAAAAGGTCATTTCTCTCGGCATAAGAAAATCCCGAAGTAAAACTTTGAGCCTGCCTGTGCTAAAGCGAACGCCCCGTGTAGCCACTGCTTGTGTGTGACTTCATTCTGCCGCACCTCCGAAGCTTGGCAGGTAATGTGACCTTCATCACATAATAAGCACTGAGTTTCTATATAGACGTAACTCGTTGTAGCATTCGCAAGTTCTTTTTGGCCAACGCAATGGATCGCATCGTGTCTTACAGACCACTTGTAAACAGAGCGCAGGATTCTGACTCTCTGGCATCATGGGGACGACGATGGACGCGACATTCCTATAGTGTCCGTCCGTTGAAAAAAAGAGAGCGCTTAACCGTTTTAAGAACACGAGGCACAGTTCCACGTTGCAAGACTTTTTTCGTTAAGCTTGGGTAAATTAGTGATATTCTCTTTTCTTTGCAGAGACACCAGATGCACCCGATGACATCAGAGTCGTAGAAGCGACCAGTCGACGAATATCGCTTCGCTGGAACACGCCTTTCGACGGGAACAGTGACATTCTTGGCTATTTCGTGCAGTGGAAAGAAGTTTCTGGTGAGTTGCTGCCTCGTCGCCACATGTCTATCTTTTCGTGTGCACCCAGTAGTATACGTGAAAAAAACGTTATATATATATATATATATATATATATATATATATATATATATATATATATATATATATATATATAGAGAGAGAGAGAGAGAGAGAGAGAGAGAGAAAACGAGTATGAGTAGCCTAGGAAAGAGGGGCTACTGTTATGTAAATATAATGAAGGAGCACTACTCACCACTGCGGAGCGCATGAAAGAACCATTTAAACGGAGCCATCAACTGTAAAAAAAAAACCCACAAGTGTTGCACAAATCTTCGCAGTATTTCAAACTTGCGGATGTCTTAGCACAGGGGTCAGTAACTGGTAGCCCGTGAGGCAGAAATATGGAGCCCCGACCACAACTATAAGAACCACCCCCTCCCCCGCGAGCTCAATCCTAAGTAAGCAATGAATACCCGCACGACTTTCTGCTGTGGCAGATGAACAACCTAGTGTACGTATTAGCCATCTGGCTTATAACTTTCAGCCTTAAAGGTCGCATTAAATGTCGCTTCTTTTTTCTTGTACACTACGTTCAAAATGGGCCTTTTGCGGGTCTGACCAGCGCCTCCATTGGAGATAATCGAAAACGAAGTTGAGGGTTCTTATCCTGTGATATTGCTGACCAAACACTGGCTAGCTATCTCGGGGGCCTGCATCTGCTCCTTTCTTTGGAGGAAACATTTGCATGTTTGTGACATTAGCTGTCACTTGTTCGGCAGCTGACGTCGTCGTTAATCCACTAAAATTCCCTAGGCGTGCTTTGTCGATGCCGGCAAGCATGCGCAATATACATACCCAGAAAAGGCCCATGGCAGCTTTGTGACATGCGTGCAGTAAATAAAGGTGGTGTTCATACCAATTCTGTACATCACTCTTGGCAGTTCAACAATGCTTTTTACCTTTGCCTGTAAAGGCCCCTCTCCCCGAACCTCCTCAAACGCTCTGAGACCTCCGCCGTCCAGGTTTCATGCAACTCGGCCCTTCGGCCCAAAAGGTTGCCGACACCAGCGTTGGCCAATATGGTTCTACTCCTATCTCGGCAAATTACTAAAAGGTCCCAAAAAAAGAAATAAATATAGTGTGTCACTCCAGTTTGGCTCAACCACCTCTGTCTACCATCAGCATGAAACAGCGAAGACATCCCCGACTTATGTGTTATGGCGTTTACTCTCAGGCTCATGGCAGAAGGATTCGCGACATGTGGAGGTACCCGGTTCCAACACGTCATCTGTGTTGAACGACCTGGAGCCTATCACTGCTTACCAGCTGCGCGTGCTCTCAGTCAACAAGTTTGGGAGGAGCGAACCAAGCCCCATGATTTCTGTTACCACGGACGAAGAAGGTAGGTCCTATCTTCCTTGAGTACCTAAATTGTTCGAACAAATAATCAAGATATTATGTTGTTTTTTTTTCGGTGCATTACGCTTGTGCAAGTGAATTATTAGTTAGCGTGGATGTCGTATACCAACGAAGGCTAATGGTAAATGTGCCCCTCAAATTCACATTTTAGGAATATTTTCGTCTGGTTCACACAAAAGGCCAACGGTTTGCTAAAGAAACACGCGTGAATAAGCGCTGGTGTCAATTTTTATATTAAGTATTGGGTCAGTAACCATTTATTAAGATATATATATATATATATATAAATATATATATATATATATATATATATATATATATATATATATATATCGTAAGAGAACAGGGACCACTATATTGTCATGGGTTTGAGACGTGGACGAAGGCACCAGACTGTAGGTAAACGATGTAACTGTTTATTTGGGCTGAACTTGTGTCTGGTCAACGAAAATTGAAACTACAGCGATACCCACTGGCACCAATAACGGCGGACAGAGCATTGGCCAACGATAAAACTACAAGCGGCGAAATGCGTCGGCATTTATACATGTGCTGTCGATTACTCCAGACTTATCACTGGTCGTCACGCAAGCTCTAGATTAACCTCGAGTGTTTTCAAGTAGCCATGGAATGGGTTCACTAGAAGAGCGTATTGCCTCACGAATTCAACACCGCAACATTTTCAAGAATCTGTCCAGTACGAGCAGAGTTACAAACATTTTGACGCACGCTGCAAACGCATTTTTTTCTTCTCTCGTCCCCACGAAAGCACTGGAAGCTAAGCACAGAAAGATGGCAGGGGCAAAGAAAATACGTCACGCGCGCCTCGTGACGTTGAACACTTTTTTCTCCGTTTTTTTTAAATACGTGGCTTTTCCGTGTGGTCGCGCATGCACACATGGACAAGTCCCGGCCTCTCCCGGTGATCCCTGTAACGACCGAGCGAGCCATGCTCAAACCAGCCAATGGCTGACTGATGGCTTTCTACGAGTGATTTTTGAGCGTTTTTCGTCCTATGTCGAGAGAAGAGAAAGTAATCTTGAGCTGATTTTATAATTTATTGCGTATTCCATGCCACGTGCTGCGCTCAAATATTTGGCTCGCATGTTCTTCGGAGCCTCGACTACCGATCACAGTATTTTCTGACTATACTCGAAAAGCGTTGCAGGGCCCCTTTAACAGAACGATCTATAATAATCGCGAGTCTTCTCGAACAATGAGGCGCAGTTTGTGCGGACCATTTCTGGCAGGCTTTGTGGGCGAAAACTGATCGATACAAGCGCGAAAATTAGGAACGCGCCTGGCAATAATATACAGATGTGTGCTCTGAAATCACGCGTCATATACAAATTCACTGATATTTCGTGTTATTAACTTAAAACTGAGATATCTGACTATCTTGTCAGCCTCTGCGAGTCGAAGGTGGGGTTAACGAGCAGACAAGTACCAAGTGCATGAAAACAAGGCATTTTGCCGTTTCTGTGCAGTTGATAAAAATTCAATGCTAGGTTGCATAACAATGCTTTAACGGCGGCCGCATAGTCGTGACGGCTCCTTTTATAACGCCTATGCACTGTCCATACTACTCACTAATATTTACCGAAATATTGATGCGTATCACTGTATGCTTAAATATTAAGAAAAAAATGAGCACTTCCACCAGATCTAATTCAAATTTGCAATCTATTCTACAACAATTATGTGGCGAATCGCATTAGAAATGTGAAGTGTGTTATGAGGAGGGGTGAGTGGTGAATAACCAACGCAGTTTATCGGCGTGTGTATTGTCACTTCGAGTTCACCACGGCGCTTGATTCTAAGCACGTGTTATAATTAGCGAACAGCACTAATTACATCAGCATGCTTAGCGTTAGACTTCACGCAGGGCTGCGATCTGTCAATACGGCCGCAATGATGAGTTACGGACGCGCCATCTAGCTATATAGCTTTCGTGATGCAGAGGCGGCTCTTCAGGTACTTGAATTAAATATATGCAAGGAGATACAGTGAGGCTTGAGTGGAGGGTAATGATGGTCAGAGTACTTTAGGTTCCATTGTTTCTCCGGTGCCTAATTTAACCACCACATTCTTACTGCTACCAAGGACCAGTGTTTCACGTTGGTTTGGAGTTGGAAAAAAGGGACAGCGAAAGGAGCATTGGCTTGGTTAGAATTGATGAGCTCCATTCTGAAAAATCTAATGCCATATGTTTCACTATTATAAGTTCAACAATAACGGAAAGAATCAAGGTTGAAATTTCAATTTTACATTTTGCGTTAAAATCTTGATAATGACGTAGAAAACATGAAGATGTATTTGTAGTTTTTTTATGGCATTGGCTCGATGAAAATCTGTGAAACCTCGCATACTAAGTCTATGGCGCCAACGAATTGCAACGCACTGCATTTTCATCGATTGAAAGCTATAAGGCCCTATAGGCACCTTCGAAATTTCTTACGTAACGGCATTTGGTCAGCACCAAATACCGTGACGCCAATGTGATGTCGCCACCCGCATTATTTTTTTACGCGTTTTTCCTCTACAGAGTGGTACTTTTGGGGTTGTAGAATTGTACTTAAATACGGAAAAAAATTATTTTGCTCTGTAGTGTCCCTGTTAGAGGGAACGGTGCAGCGTTGTGCGGGGGAAGGGAAAGGACGGTAAAAAGAAGGGAAAAGCAATGTAGGAAAGAGCAAAAGGAGAAACTACTTTCTCACTGTAAGCATGATAGTACTGATTGCTAGTCGTTGGTACCGCAGTTATACAGAAAATATAATTCCAAGCCAGCACATTGCGTACTAGAGGTGGACCATGAACCTTTTGTCTACTGCTGCGGCTGGTCTCTTCACATCGATTATATATACTCTTACATAATTCATAAGCAACCCCTTTTCCCTTCCTTCAAAAGATATCCAGACAACACACATATCGACCAGAAATAAACTGAAGCTAAATCATGCATTTTGTTATTACCTGTCTATTAGTACGCTTCATAAATTATATCAGCTGTGAAAATGAAAAACATATGGTTGCTTCAAGTCACTGAAGCATCTCACCCGGACCTCAATGGCTTTAAAGGCATATAAGCCAGTCTACACGTTTACTTATTGCTAAGTAATAACTATGTTGTAAAATAAGGCAACCAAAGGCTCTTCTTGCCATGATGTAAAGAGTTTTGCTAGACCTAAATGGCTTTAGGATAATAATGATATGAAACTGTACTGCTAACTCTGGCGAACCAGTGTGGCGGAGTTTGAGGCGTAACTTCAGGAAGGGAAAGGGCGCCTACACTTCATTTTCTTTATCAATTGCCACAATTTCCTTCCCAAAATACACGAACGCACAAAAGTTCTCAAAACACTGCTGGACTGCAAATTATGTAGTTTAGTGTCTAATTATTTAGTTATATTTACCTTTGCTTTCATAGTTTGAAAAAGTACCTTATTATACGGTAATGTGGAGGTAGAGCAATAAGCTTTTAACTGGTATGTGGGATTTAACGTCCATATGAATAAAACCGCCATATGTATATGAAAGACGCTATAGTGGAGGACTAAAAAATTTAAACCACCTGGGGTTGTTTAAGGTGCACCAACATCTGAGCACATGGGTCTACAGTAATTTCGCCTCCATCAAAAACGCAGGTGCCCCAGCCGGCATTTGATCTCGCGGCATGAGGGTCAGCAGTTGAGTTCCTTAGCCACTAGACCGTCGCCGCGGGGCAGCATTGAGCTTTTGTAAGGTCAATTTACCGCAAGGATTGAACAGTGTATATCTAAAGACTGTGATATATCCATTGGCAAGTACTTAAATTTTCATAAGTTCCTGATACATGGCACTCGATGAACTTTCATTCCATCCAAAATAATTTATTCGAGTTATACAGTTGTCTTGTTGCAGCCATTTGATGAGCCGTTGTATCATGTTTCGTACTATTATCGAATGTGTGAGAACTAACCACATCATCGACGTAACAGCATGTATGCTTTGTAAAGCGTTGCGGATAGCCTCAAACTAGAAACGTGTTGGTATGTTAAAAATCACATTTCATGCATTGTCTGATCATTGGTGCATACAAAGAGCAATATTCTTGCAGTGCCTTCAAAACCTCCTGAAAATTTGGTTGTCGCGCCACTAAGTTCACAAGTTCTGAAGGCTTCGTGGAAGGTGAGTATGGAGAAGGAAACAGGACTACATACTGTAATTAGCGCCTAACGCTTTACGCAGCAAAAATAGACGCCCTTTGTCCCAACGTGAAAGAAGGTATTGGCCGATTCTAGCAAATTATATATAAATTAATGCGTTTGTCACACTGCGCCCCAGAAAATACAGATGGACCAAGGCCACCTATGAGGAGGATACCAAATTTTGTGATTCTACCAGGAATTCAGGCTTTCCTTTTCGTGCATTGTTTTCGATAAACTGCACAATTTACCGAACGAGCTTTGGAATCAATTAAAAAAGCGAAACGAAAATTGAGAATTCATGTGATTGTAGTTAAGGTCTTTGGTGTAATAGCTACCTCCCGACAAAATTTAGATGACCCAATTGAAGTTGCTGACTATTGCCTGCAGTAGTTCACGCTGCTTCTTGTGTTGTCCTTAACTGCCCAGTTGGATGTTTTAAATGATTATTTTTGAAGCAAGAAAGCTGGGCGAAAAATTTCAACAAGGTAGTTGTAGACGAGGACGCAAAACCTACGGTGACAGGGTTTCAAACTTTCTGTGAAATGTTCATTATTGTTTTTCTACTTACAAAATATATTCACGTGAAATACAAAAAAAAACTTGTGACGTGCTTGCTTACGCGCCCATGCGCGCCGTGAATGCAGTGTTATGTAACGTTCCGCGAACAAACGAAACGCTTAATTCTGGGTGGTTTATGATAGCAATAAGCAGACACGGCTGTTATATTTTCTGTTGCCGCAAGAAAAACATACGTTTTCGCAAAGCCTTTTCGAGGCAGTACTTGTGGTAAAATTTTAAGGAGCACTTCAATACAGCGCATAATCGGGAATGTCATGTAATGAGTCTAACTCGACGTTCATGAGTCTAACTCGACGTTTAGCATGCTGATGTACAACTTTCTAATTGAATATATTTCACCGGCTTCATTGTTTCAAATTTTCGTTATTATGCATGCCTAATTAGATAATTAGAAAGATCACAAAACCAGTGTGACGAGATTCTGGCAATGATGAGCAGCTACCACTGGGTCATGTTGTGATCTATCTATCTATCTATCTATCTATCTATCTATCTATCTATCTATCTATCTATCTATCTATCTATCTATCTATCTATCTATCTATCTATCTATCTATCTATCTATCTATCTATCTATCTATCTATCTATCTATCTATCTATCTATCTATCTATCTATCTATCTATCTATCTATCTATCTATCTATCTATCTATCTATCTATCTATCTATCTATCTATCTATCTATCTATCTATCTATCTATCTATCTATCTATCTATCTATCTTGCCGCCTACACTTGGGTGCTTTAATGATCACCCCGTAACTTGGCGTAAACCAAGACTTGTGTAAACCAAGACTTGAGGGTAAGATGGCTGTACGGATGCGACTGGCTGATTATGACATGATTAATGTTACCATTCCCGTCATAAACGTCGTAAAACAGCACCCGCCAGACAGTAACACACACCCACGAGTGGGTATGCGCTACTGTACGTATATATGTGGTTATGTGAATATGTGCCATAGTTGAATGACACTTGATATATAGTCAGGAACGGTGAGAACGTACATGGGTAATTTAACGCTTGGTCGTTAAGAAAAGATGTACATCGGCTGTGTTAACCAAATGAATGCCAAGAAAAAATTTCAGAGGGCCAGTAGGAGTTGCACACCAGCATTCTGCGTGGCAACCATGTATTCTACCACAAAACCACGCCACGTCTCAAAACTACTTTTTGAATAGACCCTAATAATCGTGTATCGTCGATTGTGGTTGCAGTACTGGCTATCCAATTTTATAATCGTTACATATGTACTACTATGATACAGCCGTCATGTCGGGTTAACGTCAGTTGCAGCTAGGTGTCACCTGCCGAAGTTGATTTGTGTAGCAATGCCCAAAGCTACCATCCTCGTGAGCATCAGCGCTTCATATCAACTTATCATTTCTGGTGTTCGTAATGCCCATGTTGAGGTTGGCATTGTTACGTGCCTGTAAACAGCTGCTAATGTAAACCATATACAGCTCTAAAACATCTTTGGGTTCATTTAGTTAGCGCCACTTCATGACGTTTCGCTCAATTAAAGTTTTAAATACATTCCACTTCGATGCGGATGCTTCGCACAACCTTGATTTCTAAGGTACGTGCTGTCTGCCCATTTTTGAATGGGCAATGCATATCTTCAATGTTCTGACGTGGATAAAGGAAGTCTAGAGGTAGCAGACCAAGAAGTCAAAATAAGCCAATTAATATTTATTTTTTCATTATATACAGTTTTGAGACACCGATGTGCCCATACGCTTGGATAGTTTTTGTTCAACGGTACTTTTTGACGATTTCTCATCATAGGAGCTAAAATAGGTTATAAGAGTTAAAATACTGATTTAGCTTTATCATATTTATTATCTATATCATCAGCCAGGGTGCACCTACATCGGTAAAAAGGCGTATCCCACATTCCGCTATAAAACTTGGTCCTGTGGCTGCAGCATCATTGTTATACCCGCGAGCTTTGTCTCATCTGCCCACCCAACTCTCTTTCTGTACTGGAAGTCTCAGTTCGCGTGGCTGTTATCTGCACGTAATTATTGGTATCTGAAAAGACAAATGAATGAATGTATAAATAAATTATTTTTTTCTGTCATATGATGGACGTGGCAAAGAAGAATCAGACTAAATGTTGTTGTGATTAGCACCAACCTGACTTTTACGAGGCGCGCGCGTGCATATACCATTGTGCTCCTTTGTGTAAGTTGACGATTGTATCCTGTGTTCATGGTTGTTTGTGCATAGGTTAGTAATAACAGAACCGTCTTTTTATTTTTTTTTTCAGCCGCCCCCAAACTTTTCGGCACACGGACGGATCCGTGGCTATTACGTCGGCTACAAGCCAGTCGGATCGGGCGAGTCATTCGTCTACAAAACAATTGATGTCCTGGATGGCTTCGTTCCTGAAATAAGCATCAACAACCTGAAGCGTTCCACCAAGTACAGCGTCATCGTGCAGGCGTTCAACGGCAAAGGCGCCGGGCCTCCATCTGCCGAAATCAGTGCTCAAACGTTTGAACATGGTGAACAAAAGGCAGACATCTGCACCTTTGCTTCTGTCTATAAAAAGTTTTTACGTTAAATAATGAAAATTGAATCATTAGCAATAACGTTCTCATTTGGGCTAGTTGCTGTATACTTAGAACACAATGCGCAGCTGGAAGTTTACACCCGGCCTGTGTACATCTGTTGCTCAGTAATGTCTTTAGCGCAGCCATTTATTACGTTCAATAATGGTTTTAATAAGCATGAATCAGACCAATCGTTGTTCGTGAGAGTCGTTAAACAAGCGCTTGTGCGACGGCGCGCGCTATTATCTTTCAGGCAGTCAATTATATTGAGCTGCCTCCACATGTATGGAGACAGTACATTGAAGTCCCGTTGAAGTTACCCTGTGCTATCAAATAAAAAGCAATTAAAATCACATTCTAATCAATAAATCATAGGAATATCTGGAATTTGAAGTCCCGAACTACGCTATGATTTCAAGATAAGCAGTGGGCACTCAGATCACTGCTTAGAGAATTCTTAAAGGAGCCGCTGAAATACAACCATTCTTGCCTTTTGATGACTAACGAAAACTTGAGGTTAACCCTGTACACGTTTACAGGAAAATGAATCCTTTTTGAAGAAAACTTGCTGTTTCATTTTGGGAGAAATCCTTTAAAGCAGTGTTTTACCTATTTTTATTGCTATGTTGCCATGCTTATCACAGTGGCCAAACGATCAAGCGTAAAGTGATACAGACATCCTAAAAAAATGATGTTCGTTCACGATTGCTCTTTTTTGGGGAATGTGAGAGCATTTTTATAAGGAGAATGCTATAAACGGTGGGTTGTCTTCTTTCCCTTTTTTAACCCTTCCACCGACACCTTGCAGGTTTCTGCAGAACTCTTTTGCAATACGTCTTTCCATGTGCTTCGGGTGGTCGATGAATTCCCCCTTGCGCTGTCAATTGCTAGCTTCGTAGTTAGCTCGATTGGTAGAGTGACTACCCCAGAAAAGTGTTGGTCCCGGGTTCGAACACAGAGAAGAACGACCTTTTAGGCAACTAAGAAGGTTTTTTTTTCTGAGAAATTCCTATAGATTTTCTTGTGGCTTCGTGCTACAAATGGGTGGTTGGCTTCCTTTCCTTCTCATAATGAGTCTACGTGCAATTGTTGAGACATGTTTGATGCCTTTTTGCTGACGTACTAAGTTTATGCGATAAAAGATAAATGCAGTATTATAATTCTGTTTCTTAATTTTTGCTGACAATGGGCCTGTGACAAAAGAAGTTGGACGTTTTTGCAGAAAAATAAATATATCATTGTAATCGTTTTTTATGATTGTGCACCTAAAGTAGCAAGAACAATGCACTTGTCTTCAAATGTTTAAAACATCTAAAATCTCAGTCACCGTAAACAAATAGATGGCTACTGATATATTTTTGCTGTATTTGTCTTCTTGAGGAAAACTTGGCAGTTCAATGAAAATTTCCGTACTTCGTGCAACCATTCTGCAATTTATTGAAAGAAACAAGAATAGTACCACTAGTATCATATGATGAAAAGTTGTTTTGAGGTACCATTAGTTCGTAATGCTTACATCTGCTACAGTCATAAAACGATATATTTTGTTTGTTACTAGCATGAGGCATAAGTATTCATATATAGTATTTCGTTTTGTGCCACCGATAACTGAACAATTCCGATGAGTCAGTCCTCCACTGCATTTGCTGCTTAACTTTGCCAACAAACGTTCTTCTTAGCTGTTTTTTTTCTCTTGGATGAATGACGACACAGATCCACCTCTTCCTCCCGTGATCCATGTTGTGTCTACATCCACAAGTGCTGTGACGGTGTCTTGGGATCTGTCATCGAAAGAAGCGAATCCAATAACAGGTGTGTCTGCGTTTCTTTTTTTTTTGCCTCTTGCGTAAACGAGCTGCCATGTAGTTCTCAAAGAAAGCTCGAAGAAGCCCATCTTAGGTTACATGGTGAACTATGACAGAAGAGCATCATCAGAGTGAATACAATTATATTGAACGGTCGGGTAAAGTTACGACAAACGCGTGACTGAACTACGGTCAACACCATCTAATAGGCATTTATGTATGCCGTTTTACATCTTTATTGATATATTGAATACATTGATAACAGGAAAAGTGACAAAAATACAAAACATTCTTAATACATCGGGAATAACAGAAACAGACATGTAATTGTAGAAGAAGTTGGCACACTAAAACAAAATAACTTAATCGAACTAACAGAAAATAGGGTCAAGGACCGCATTGGAGACATGTGAGTTTTAACTGTATATAGGGCAGTAACTGTCACATAAATTAAAAGAATTTTGAGTCAATCAAAAAAATTATGTTGCACCTGGACATTGAACCTACAACTTCAGCAGAAAGAGACCTATGCTCTAGAACTAGAGATGTAACGATGGAGAAATTTCCATCCTCCTTAATAAATTTTTATATTTCTCTAATGCTTGGGGTTGAACTTCTATCCACTTCATTTTCTTTTTTAACACGAAAGTGTTTCATACCGAGGTTCACTACGGCTTCGCTGACCTACTTTCGTCACAAAGTGACGTTGAAAAATATACACTAAAACACTGTAAATAAAAAAATTCGATGGAAAAAAATTGGGGGACCCTCAAGCTTCACCTTTAGGCGTTGAACGCAATAGCGAAATCCGGCCCCTAGTGCGCCCTTCCACCGCTAAGTGCATAGTTATTGATATGTTTTGTTACACACACACACACACGCACGCACGCACACACACGCACACGAACGCGCGAGCACAAGCGCGACGTATATTACTGCAGGAACTGTGCATTGTGGCCACTTCCCTCTGCAAGAACGGCACTCTGCCGTAGTCGAGACACGTTTTTCACAATCTCTCACAGATGGTACACAGACACACACACACACACGCTCGCGCGTGCGCGAAAAAGTTTTTGGTCTAAAGCAAGAGTCACGTGGCCTCCAAGATACAGGCCGCTGGCTTGCCATCTGGGAGGCATGAAGAGTCTCACAATACCTCACAGATGGTAGAACATGATCTAGCGTTTGCTGTTTGGTTTATCAATGCTTCTGAAAGGCATGACAATTTTTTTGCTAGGTGGACATAGTCGTCCATTTTTAGAGCTGTTTGAAAGTCCCTGTGTGTTTTTAGTGGTGATAACTGCACTATCCCGGCCTTTTTTGACGTATTTTTATGGCCTCCCAAATGCACCTAAAAATTGCCGAATGGGCTCGTTTTCGTCGTGACACATGTCGAACAAAATGCGCCAAGGAGACTCTTTCCACTACATGGCATTTATGTACTGTTTTTGATCTATGACAGCTGCAAGTAACGTCGTGTCTTTGTGGTAGAAAGCCTACTTGCCGCGCGAACGGCCCGGGTTCGATCCTCAATGGGACCAAAAAGTTTTATTCTTTCATTTATTTGCTTCTCTCTCAATTTTTCGCTCACAACGAACTGCGCCGACGCCGACGGCCGAACTTTGCAACATTATCTCTTTAACGCTATCGCGTTAATATCTGGCGCACGGAATCGAATTAGCAACTTCTCAATTCTCAGCGTGTGGTGTTAGCCACTACACAACAAAACGTACGTCGTCTGTTGTGCTAACGGCAAGCCATTTATTTACACCACACACTGTTTGGCAGTCCACAGAGCTTCGAAACTTCAGTGCGTTTTAGTTATCAGCGGCGAGATGGCATGACGACCTCGTGTTTGACGTGCTCTCAAGGTCGCTGCCCCTATAGTACCACGGAGCATCGTCTCTTCTGCGCGCGCGTTTATCAGACTCGTAATTCGGGAAAGTACGAAGGTCACATCGCACGCTGCCACGGCCGCGTTTGCGAAAGGAACGCGCTGCTGACACATGACGCAGGAAGAATTGTGACAGTTGTTAGTCCGCGTTTGTTCTGTGCGTGCTTTCTCTTTGAGCATTGCGCAGGAAGTTCTTGAGCTGCTTGCCATTACTAATATGACTTTGCAATTTGTTACTGTTTCTGAAACAATCTGTAACAAACGCTCAATTACCTTTGTAAAGAAAAGTTTCACTTTCGTGTGATACTGATTGCTACCCAGGGAGATCAGCCACGTTTTTTTTTCATTTAGGTGATAACCGCAGTTGAAATATTCATGTGGGCAACCCTATACGTCCCTTAGATTGACTGTCGACCATATTCATTAGATTTTGTCTTGCATAAAAAGGAGATCTTAACCGATTCCACCTTTTTCATTGATAAAAATGAAATAGGAGCGACAAGAAGCTATGACGTCCTGCCCATGGCGGAGTGACCAGTGACATCACACGCGCAATAATTTTGACATACAAGTCCTGTACCTGTATGAGAGTGCATTCGTGCGCTTACAGTTTTTATTAGGGTAGATATGGTAATTTTCTATTGCAGCACACTTCGATATACGACGGCAATACTTGTTCGTTTGCCTACGATAGATTGTCCCTAATAAATATTTGTCGCCACCTGCCATCAACAGTATCAAATCCTCGGGAACCACAAATCATTTGAACCATTTTTTTTCTGTTAGTACATTCCAGCGTCGATGAGTGATCAAGGTGTTCGTCAACTCATGTGGAAAACTGTGTCGCTTCTCATCAGCTCAGCGGCTGTAGGAAGTGTATAACAATTCAAAAATTAACCAAAAGCGCACCGAAACATAAACAGGCTGAAGTAGAAAGGACACCTTGTCAAATTATTGGTGCGTTTAAGAAAAAGTTTCAAAAAGAATGTCAATCAAATGACCCAACTCGACATCCTCTCGAGGTGTATATTGCTTTAATAAACTAGATTGTACAGCCGAGGATGACATAAATGCCTTTAAATTATTTTTTCGCTCCGTCATGAAAGTCGGCAAACTTCACTTTGCGAAAGTGTACGTCGCAATTGCAAACTTCACGCGAGATGGGAATGTCGCCCGACTGAAACATGGTTCGGGAAGCTTTGTCTCGAGTCCTCAAGAACACAATCATGCTAGACAGGAAGTAGAAGTGCTTCCTAAAAGCTAGCCGCTTCCTGGCTGACCATTCTCTCTGTTCAATTATGCTAACCATCTTCCACTTCGTGCAAAGATACGCCATTATTATTCAGTTAGCATTTGCTGTTCGACTAGGTGGCGCATGTCTATAAACAATAATAACAAATTTCACACCACCGACGAGCCCCGCCGCGGTGGTCTAGTGGCTAAGGTACTCGGCTGCTGACCCGCAGGTCACGGGATCGAATCTCGGCTGCGGCAGCTGCATTTCCGATGGAGGCGGAAATGTTGTAGGCCCGTGTGCTCAGATTTGGGTGCACGTTAAAGAATTCCAGATGGTCGAAATTTACGAAGCCCTCCACTACAGCGTCTCTCATAATCATATGGTGGTTTTGGGACGTTAAACCCCACACATCAGTCAATCAATCACCGCCAACGTGATGTCAAAAAGAATACATAAACATCCCTGACTCCCATTTGGTGTATCCGCGTCCTTTGTACACTTCTCATTGGTGATAAGTCTAGTTTTATAGAGCAATTAGCATTTCTTACAATATTTCAGGACATCGTTTCTTTCGCATGTCAAGAACTTTCTTGAATCAATGCTATTCTGGCATTCCCTTGAACACGCAGGTCAACATCGACGCCGAAAAGAACGTGCGGTTGTTCAACAACTCGAATGCTCATACCGAGAGACGACCAGTAAACGTCATTGGTCTATACGTTTTATTAGTGAAGCCTGAAGGCTAGAACAACAGCAATGAAACGTCATGCATCTGCTCTACAGATAAAAGAAATGAAAAATTCATTTTTAGTGCTCGTGGCAGAGCGATTGCAATCTATACTATACACCTTATATATCGCATACATATCCAACACATAAATCACCTCACAGAAATATTTACCCCGCCTACCAAGAACGTCAGGGGAGTGATTCATGCTCCACAAACACTGTATGTATGTCGTCGTTTATCAGGATTGCGGCACCAACCAGCTCATTTAACGCACCCTACACCATTGTTCATCTATGCTTACGCTCACTAAAATCAAGTCGAGGCACATCCGCAACACTTCCACTTGAATGCTCTATTGACGTTTGCGTAGAGGCAAACTGTGCAAACACTCGCTTACACAGACTGAGCGGACAGCGGCCCAGATCATTCATTATACATGGATAAGCACTGGTGCTTTAGAGGGCCAGTGTTCGGCGAATAAAGAAAATGGCTGTGCCATCTAGGGCCTATATGTGCCTACTGCACTGTTCATGGTTTCCTATGTGCATTATTCATGGTAATGCACAGCTGCACGGCGCTGCCGCAGTCCGCGATGAGAAGTGGGAAATGGACCAGCAAATACAAGGCGCACGTAAAAACGCAGACGCCCACGCCCAGCTTAGGCGTTGATGTTTCCCTTGAGCCATCCGTCTACGAAGCTGTACGTTCTCGGGAACCATAAGGCGCACCGGTTACTATATGCATATATAGCTCGAATATTATAGGCTGCGCGCCAAGGTAGAAAAGCTATGTATGAAAGATGCGGTTCCCGCACGCTATCTCTACTATCTATTGGCATGCGCTTGCGCGCGCCGAGTTCATTTTCACAGGAAAGGCAGGTCCGCTGTTAGGGCGCGCCACTCAAGCCAGGTTCCCGTATCGTCAATGAAGCGGGACGCTTATACGATTTGGTAAGGCGGGCTTACACACCATATACTTGCCTGTAGGTTTCTTCGCTATTTCTGCTGATTCATAAAATATTCAGCTAACGTTGTTGGAAAAGTGGATGCGCTCAAGTAGGAAGCAGTTCACGAGTGAAATCCTCTGCAAACAACTATTCCTAGGGTTGAAAAAGTGTTTGTGCTACTGTGTGTTTTTTTAATGAGCTTGCCAAGCCTCCAAGAAAAATAATAATACAGCTCTTTTTATAGGGACTACAGGCGTGATACATAGCAAATAACTTTGGGAAACAATTTCATTATGACAAACTCCGTAGTTTGGACTTGTCCAGCTTTCCGTTACTAAGTTAGAAAGCACTGTCTACTGAGCTTGCGAATTTCCAAAAAATTGTCGATGTTTCTTCTGCCAAAGCCGACAACAGATCTCACTTATGCCAGAGAGTTATATCACACGATGGTCTTGCACTGAAACTATTAAGAAAATATCTAACCACTCATCTATTGAATAAACGTGAACGAATCTTTGTATAAGTGCAGGGCTTCTCGTCCGTTCAACGTCATTTTACAAACAGCGTCTCTCGTATGTGTTCGTGTCATATTACTCGTGTTTGGTTATCTCATATTCTAGCTTGATTATAAAAAAACGTCGGCAGCACCAGCAGGCTTCGTCTGTTGCTAAACATATGCTGTCTTACTATCAAGTAATTTGAGGGTCCAAGAGCCAGTTTTCGTAATGAATACTGAACAAAATCACAAGATCAGCCCGGGCAGGTTACCATCAATTTTCGCTTTCTCTATTATCGTTTTAATTTCACTGGAAACGTTCGGTCGAGTAACGTGACAGGCAAGAGATACACGCCACACCACACGACTTGGTACATCGCAGTAACCACGCCACCGCCTCTCCCCTTGTACTCCATTGGCATTTCCCTTTCCTTTTCCTGAATCGTACACGGGGTAGAAAACACTATGCTACGCTGGTTACGCTTGCAGAATATTAATTCCACCTCGACATTGAAAAACAGAACGAATTATGATGAAACTGTGTGGAGGAGCGAAACTTCTTTTGGGTAGATGCATATCAGTTTATTTTTGTGGTGCAAGACTGTCAAACACATGGAAAAGAAATCAGAGTGCCGAACAGACGTTATCAGAGAATATGATCCACATCTAGCGTTCCAAAGCCCTGGAAGTTAAACAAAACAAGATCGGCTCATGTTGAAGGGGCTTTTCTTTCCTTTTGGTGGGTCATAGGCTCTCTTGCTGGCCATGTGTTTTTTTTTCTGGTGTCCTTATCGGGATGTTCTTTTGAAGAAAGCTTCATTTTCACAGCTTCAAAAATATTTTTGCTCTTTTCTAATGGGGAAAGGAAGAGCGAAAAACTTCAAAGATATTTCACTTGAAAACTCCAGACGCGCTCCATTCTTTCATTTTAGTACGAAATTTAATTGCGGCGCCACAGCTCCTTAATCTTTCTCATGAAGTTCGATCGTGATAAGACGCTATCACGCTGCTCGCGCTGTACGCTGCGAATGTGATGGAAAGCATGAGAGGCAGAGCCAAGAAGAATGGTGACATGATTCGATGTGCGCTGGTCTCCTCACGCTCAGGTTGAGGGATCCGCTTTGTCTTCATTATTGCGCTTGAGCTCGTAGCGAGCTTGCTTGTTCTGGAGCGTGTCGGCTTCGTCTTCATTAGACTTTTTTTCTGTGGGCACTCGGCTCCTCATATTTCTAGGACGGGCCTGCCAACAACTTGATTTATTCAGAGAATGTGCATTTGTAGTGCCAGAAAAGACATATTTGTTTAAAATAATTCTGCATGTGTCTGAACACCTACACTTTTGCTTTAGGAGAGACCAATGGGTGAGTTCAAGTGTATCAGAGCCAAAGGAAAAAAAATTGAGGCATCCTCGCGTAGTAACGCCAAGCCAGAAAGACGCGCGGTGTTAGGTGACCGTTTTTGCTTTACTTTATTTACCTCTTTGAATCTTCCTATCTCTTTGTTTTTCTCTCTTCTGTTGGCTTTGATCTGTGTTTATTCTGTTTGTTTCGATTTCCTTCGGGCGTTCTCTATTTCTTTCTTTTTCTCGCTCTTTCTCTCGTCCTTCCTTTTAGATTACTTTTCTTATCTTTCACTTTTTACTTCCTTTCTCTTTCAAACTACCGTCTCACTCTATGTTTCTCTGTCTCTGTGTGACTCACTCTCGTTATCTCTTTCGCAATGTACCATTCCTTTCTTTTTACGCTATGCTTTACACTCTCCCCTCCTCCATGCCCCTTCCGCACCCTCGTGTTTTTTCTTTTACAACTTTTGTTTATTATACTATACTATAGGGCATTATATCCTCTGCTAGAGTGCCTGAATGGACAAGTGGATAAGACACTCGCCTTCGGAACGTGAGTTCGAATTCCACCTCGCTAAGGAACTTGTTCTCGCCATAAATTTATTCCTCCTTTTTGTGCATCTTTCTTTCTCTCCGGGTGTCTCTGTATTCGTTGGCTCGCCCATCTAATGTATCGCACATCGAGAAAATTGGCGCACGTGTTTCGGGAGTGGAGGAAATCATCGGCTTAATTACTCAGCAAAAGTAAGAGGGGCACAAAGATGACAACCGCTTCGGTTATCTGCTTCTGGCGCACGGCACAAGCATATGCCACTGTGAAAGCATGATCACTTCACATTTAGAGGGCAGCCCCTTAAAAACTGACGTTGCGTATTTGGGTGGTGTCTCTCTCACATTTTCTTTACTGTTCCTTCCCTCGATCCTTTCTCCCACATATTTCCTCAATGTGGAGTAGCATACTGGTTGTTCTAAAGCAAATAACATCCATGCCTTCCATCCCTCTTCTGATGTATTCCTTTTACATATTGAGATTTCTCGTTCAGACCTGCAAATAAGCGCTTCTACGAAAGCCACACAAAAATTTCGGCAGCTTACACACTGATGTCTGTGGAAGTATCCTTTTACCGGTTGGAGTTAAAAAAATAGCAGATACCACGTACAGTGGGGATTGATGATATGCGAAGCACGAATGAGGAAGGTTGATAGGTCACTTTAAAATTAGCACAATGTTATGACGTGGAGGTAAATAATGCCATACATGACTGCCGTGTCATGATTATAATGTTTCGATGTGTCGTTTGCCTTCATCATCTATTCAGGGCACGTGATACCAAATTTAGTATATGTGGAGCTAGCGAAATGGCCACGAGCACGCTATGAGCGTGGTATGTTGTCTTGTCCTTACATGACAGGCGTCTCACGATTATCATATTTGCACGAGTCATATTTTTTTGTCATCCCATCACGTCACGTAACACCAAACTTGATGTATGTGGAGCTAGCAAGACGGCCGCGACCGCATCATGAAAGGCCCAATAAACTCCAATGTAGCGTTCAAACGCCACCTATGAAAGACGGTGTGTAAGTGTGCGAAATCACTACAGCGTTACTTCAAGGCACTCAATTTTTTATTGAACAAAAGTAATGAGATGACTCTTGAATTTTTGTGTTATCTTAACTCATCATAATTGAGTTGTAATATAATATCTCTATACCCCGAAGTCCTTGATATTTGCTTTAAACATGAATAGAATAAAACCTCAGCCTCTGAATAAAATGAAAATTCATCGTTCGTTATGTTTATTTTGGGCGAAGAAAAAATCTGCGTTTCACGTTGCTTGCAGGATGCTGCATGTCGCACGGCTCGTCGAACGTGGCAGTGCTTTCGGAAAAGAGATCATATGCAACGGTACACTGCAGAATGAAGTTGAATTAACACAACTTTATCATGCACAAGGTTTAATTCATCCAAAGCTCTATATATCTCGCTCGTACTCAGGCTCTCCTTGATGGAAATGGCAAAAGGAGTGGTGTACTGAATTGCGTACGTAGCCTTTCAAAGGGTTAGTATCCTTAATGCTAACGACATCAAATGCAAAGTGTCAAGCACGCATTTTTTTAAACAAAGAGCACTAGTCTCCCCTGAAGCCCCGGTCACAATCCATTCACGCATGCAAGAGGATAGACACGTGCGCCGCGTTCACTTCTGACCAAACCCGTCTATATAGACACAGGCTTTTGCCATTCATTCATTCATAAAACTTTATTAGTGTCCTGAAGCCCGGTCTTTTCAGATCAAGGCGGGCCTCGTCCACGTCGGTATTGTCAGGCCGAGCCTTGTGCGTCATCGTGAACCTTCTGGACTGCCCGTAGCTAATCTTGATAAGACTCGCTTTGCACAAAACTGCTTTGGAATCAACGAAGCGTCCATCAATATTTAGTGAATCAACTGCATTTTTAAATGCGAAGCATTTCTTGGCGACCTTCGGTGACATAAAGCGTATCTATCTATCTATCTATCTATCTATCTATCTATCTATCTATCTATCTATCTATCTATCTATCTATCTATCTATCTATCTATCTATCTATCTATCTATCTATCTATCTAGCCGCCTACGACATTTACCTCTCCTGGCCATTTCGATAATGGTACCGATACCAAACTTGGCATGTGGTAGCATGACTGTATGACGAGCATAACTGACTAGTCATAACTTAAAATAATGATATGTATGGCCAGGGTGTCATGATTTAAATTTCACGGTCTTGATGCTCTTGCGGTGGTTTCGTTCGCATGACATGTTGCAAAACTGGTATGGCATGGCATGACTGCATGGGGAACACAAGTGACGGAGCCTAACAAGGAAATCATGGCATGCGTGTCACGTAACATCATGACTACACGCCACACTTATAATGCGCTTGCGGCCGTTTTGCTTGCGTCACATTACCAAATTTGGTATTGCAGTACGTGAATGAATTACGAAAGTATGTGACTGGTGAAAAACATGATAAGCATGAGATGCGTGTCATGTAACAACAAGACTACATGCTACGCTCATGATGCGCTGACGGCTGTTTCACTAGCTTCCCTTAAACCAAATTTGGTATTACGGAACGTGAATGGATGACGAAGATGAGATACTGGTGCAAAGATGATAAACATGAGATGCGTGGCATGTAACACCATGACTATATACGCCACACTGATAATGCGCTCGCAGCCGTTTCACTAGCTTCACATATGCCAAATTTGGTATTCCGTGATGCCAATGGATCACCAAGGTGCATAATAATCATGAGATGCGTGTCATGTGAGAACGTGACTACATGCCATATAGTCGAGGCACCAATACATTTCGACGTGACGGGTGTGCTCGCCGGCGTTCAGTTTGTCGCGTCACGCCGGCGTTGCCACGCCAGGCAACGGTCCTGCCATATACTTGCCGGCGCGCGCACCACTGCGCTGCTTTGACGCATGCACGTTTCAGCGCATCCGGCGTCCCTCCGTCACGAAAAGATGGAGACGCAGTGCTGTCTGAGTAACGTATCGGCGCGAAATGCCGAAATGCAGCATGTCGCATTTCGCGCCGGTTGCCATCGGGCTGCGACGATGGACGCTGGTCGCGACTGGCGTCAGACTATAGAGTGCTCGCGTTTTGCTAACGCTGCGTCACTGTGCCCAGCGCGCGCACGCGTCAACGCTACATTGGAGTATATTGGGCCCTTCATGATGCGCTCGCAGCCGTTTTGCTAGCTCCACGTGTACCAAATTTGGTGTAACGTGACGTCAATGGATGACGAAATATATAACTGGTGCAGTCAAGATAATCCTGACACGCGTGTCGTGTAAAAACGTGACAACATACCACGCTCATAGCGTGCTCGTGGCCGTTTCGCTGGCTCCACATATAACAAAATTGGTATTACGTGAGGTGAATAGATAATGAAGGTAAACGACACATCCAAACATGATAATGAAGACGCGAAAGTCATGTGCGGCATCATTTATTTGCACCTCGTAACGTTGTGCTGATTGTTAAGTGACATATCAACATTTCACATTCGTGGTTCGCATATCATCGATTCCCATTGCACGTGGGATCTGCCATTTTTTTTTGTAAGTGTGAATGGATTTCTTTGTCGGGCGTCCAACGGCGTGCGCGTACCGGAAGGTGTTATCTCTTCGCTCTCAATTCCTCTGCCATAGCAACAGTTGCGAAAGCGCACTCTTATACCCGCAACCACGTTTCGCACAACGCAAATTGCATATCTAGCGGTTCGTTTCTTGTTTCCAACTCAATACTAAGGGCTCAGTCATAATTCTTTATTGTGAATGGCCACGGCATCAATAACGTGCACCTATATTTACCGACGTGTAGCGGGTACCTCATTAATCGTAGAATAACGAATAATGACCTATGGAATGCTACCCTAATTTATAACTTTATTTATTTATTTATTTATTTGTTTATTTAATTATTTATTTGCAATACTACCAGTGTCTACTGACGCTATAGCAGGAGGACACACTGTACAGGTGATATGATTGCTCATCATAGTAACAAACCAGCAATACAGAAATTTAGGGTAACATCAGCTTGACACTTCGTGCAAGAGAAATATATACAAAACATCGCATATTAACAAAATATGATGATATCTGGTGTAGCGGCTGTCCCACAAATGTCTTGTAGTAATCGACCAAGAAAGTTCAAAAATGATCTAGAAGTGCCACTCTGTGAGCTTTAGCTGGGACTGTGATGCGCAGACCTGCCATTTCCTTACTACCCATTCCGCCACACATGAATCGAAGCGCCTTCGTCGTTGTTTGCCGTGGCTCCACGTAGACGATAAGGAGTGAACGGCTTTCAAAACAGCACAGCTTCTAAGATTATGGGAAATAGTCACGTCACGCAGTTTTGATGAGACACAGAGGCTGCGTGTAGAAAACGCTCGCAGATTAGAAGAGCACCATGCATTGCACTTGTGGTTGAAAATAAGCAGTCCTTTCAGTGGTAGCGGAACTAGTAAGAAGGTATTGTCCACAAAAATGAGCAACAATAGAAGTAGGCTGCGCTAAGTTTGGTGTTGAAAAGCGAGAATGACCGAACCCTAATTTAGTCTTAGATGTGTAAAAAAAATGAAGACGACAACTTTTTTTCTTTGCTACAAGCGCTTTTTTCTGTGTGTAGCTCGACTTGTAAAGATTCTTGCACGTCTGCGTCCTAAACCTGCAGACTACTTCTGAAAGTTGCCCTGAATAAGCAGGGCATGTGCACCATCTAGAGTTAGCGAGTACACTCAAATGCAACCTGGGAGGATCAATAGGCTGACGCCATAGTTATTGATACAAGGGAGCAGTTACTAAGGCGTTACAAAGAGGGCGCCCACTCCCAAGGGTGGAAGGAGCGCTTTTAGTAAAAAAATAATGTGCGAAAAATTACGCTTGAGGCATTTAAAATGTTGAAAGAATAGTTGGTTTATAATTGGGGCACTGATAATTATTGGAAATATATTGTTTTGACTTCCAAATTAACAATAATATTCCTGCCTGTCGACTTATAATCTATATTGTAGAGAGTGGTTGTGACTGAGTGGAAGCAATGAGTAGAATTGAAACTGTAGTATCTATTTTCCAGTGAGCACTATGACAGAACTATGAGAGTGCGTTGGCGCAAGCAAGATTCAAACACACAAAACGTAGAGATATCTACGGGTCTTCTTTCTAATTATAGGCAGTAAAGCTTTTTTCTTCATATAGATAAAATATTAGCAATCATTGCGCTAACACATTCGGAAGACACTTTTCTCAAGCAGGAAGCTTTCATGCTATCAAACTTCCTTGATTTTTTGTCCAAACCACCAACACAACTTGCATAAAAATGTGTAGCTTTGTTAAAGTGAAGAATTTTTTCGGAGCTTTGCATTGTACTGTGACGGTAGCTGAAAACTCAGCGCAGAGTTGACCATGTGTACTCGTAATTTTGTTGCTTTTATTCCGTCGATTCGCCGACGTAGTCCAGCAAAAAAAGAGCTTTATTTTGACTCAGCAACTACGAAAATAACCTTTCGCCATTCAGCAATGGTCTAATATTATTTCAGATGGTAATGTAGTATCCACTGCATATGGTGTTGGGTAGCTTTGGGTAGCTATTTTTTTGTACTTTACTGGTGCTTTCTTTGCCCGCAGAGGTTTTTGAGAGTCATTATATTTGAGCTGATACTCAGCACACTCCATAAAACTGTGCCGTCTATACATAGGGTGGAAAACCAAGATCTTCCTCTCATCGGGTCGTGGTTATGCTTGAGAATATGACGATGACTGCTATTAAAAACAGATATTATACTCATAAATGACAAGGAAATTTGAATCCAGACAAAACATAAATTCGGGCGAACATCTAGACTTCAAATGACGAGAAATTGTGGACCAGTAAACGTATAATCGATGTTTCAACAAGCGGAATGGCCGTCGTCAAGCTGCTCTGGTCAAAACAACATTCCTTGAAGTTGAAAGAATGAGTAGACTGCGAACATTTTTTAATGTTTTGTTATGTGCACCCAATCGGCACATCATGTATATTCTCCGTGTACAATAATAAAAAATGGCTTCCATTTCTGGTTATTGAGCCATGAAGCTGTCTTAAACAGTTCGAACCGAAACGTTCATGCGCAGATGGTAATAAATTCACAAGATGCATACGGACTATGTCGCCACATATTTATTGAGGTGACACTTTTCTAATTACTCACATTCTGGTTCTTGTTCTGACTCATAATGTAGGATTCGTGCTGTACTGGAAGTCGGAGACGAGTGACTGGAGCGAACTGGGAGTGGACGGAGTGGCCATGTCACACACGTTTCAAGACCTGAACTGCGGCACGCGCTATCATTTCTACGCGGTGGCCTTCAACGACGTGGGTCGCAGTGAACCAAGCTCCAGCGTCAGTGCTACAACGTCTGGGGGAGGTGAGTAATCGTCTTTAAAACAAAAAAACAATAATTGCACTTTTTTGATTAAAATTATATATGAACTGTAATCCTGTATACGTGTTGTCCCGAGAGAACACGTCACATGCAACTCATTCAAAGTGGAGGAAAGCCATTGTACAGTTTAAATATTTTTGAGACAACCAGAAAACAACGCTTCAGTCAATGAGGCCAACGATTAGTTTGTTAACTTAAGCTAGAGATGAGAATTTTGTGTTTGAAAAAAAAACTGAGATAGTATGCACTTCACTCGTGCAGGATTCACTATCTCAGTTTTTCAGTTATCACTATGGTAGTTTACCACTAGCCCTAAAGAGGAGGGTGTATAACAGCTGTCTCTTAAGGTGCAGATGTTATACCTATAAAGCCGAAACTAGGGGCTCACAAAGAAGGTTCAATATAAATTGAACGCGACACAGCCAGTGATTTAAAAGAAATTGATTGGTGTAATCTTAAAAGACATAAAGAGAGCAGAGTGGGTCAGAGTACAAACGGGCAATAGGGACATCATTACTGAAATCAGAGCATCGACAAAGTCTATAAAAACTTACTGAAAGGAATCTACAGTGGATCTGCAGCCACCATAATCGTTAATAAAAAAAGTGATAGAATCCCAATAAAAAGAAAGTAAGCCAAACACAATCTCTCCATTGCTATTCACCGCATGTTCACAGGACATTTCATTCACCTAAAATTCAGCAAATCTAGGATTAGGAATTACTTGAGAGTATCTTAGTACCTTGAGATTAGATGTCATTGCTTTTATGAATAACTCAGAGGGCGAATCACAGTTTATGATTACTGAATTGAAGCCGGAAAACTGAAGAGCAGGTTTGAAGGTCAAGAGATTAATATACACAAAATTAAAGTATTGTTCAACAGATTCAGTAGAGAACGGCGCTTTACAATATGTGGCGACACAATGGAAATTTTAAAGAATACTGTCTTCTTAGGACAGATAGTAACCGCGGACCCAAACCATGAGCATGAGATAACTAGAAGAATAAGGATGGAATTGAGCACATTCGGGAGCCATTCTCAATTCATGAGTGGTAGTCTACCACTATCCCTCAAGGGGAAGGTATTTAACAGCTGCGTCTTGCCGGTACTTATCTATGGAGCAGTAACGTGGAAGCTTGCAAAAAGGGTTTAACTTAAATTGAGGACGATGCTGTCAGCAATGGAAAGGAAACTGATATGTGAAACCTAAAGAGACGCGGAGAGTGAGTCAGGAAACACTGGGGTGTTTAGCATGTCATATCTCAAGTCTAAAAGAAATAGACATGGGCTGGCACGCGGAACGTAGTCAGCAGAACCACTTGGTGATCGTTATTTATATCTAATATAATTCTAAGAGAAGGCCAATGTGCAAGTTGGAGAAACTTGTGCGGGCAGATGAGAGTAAGAAGCTTGCGGTACAGCGTGGCCGCAGCAAGCGCAGGACAAGGCTGATTGGTGGAACATGGGAGAGAATTTCGCTTGTCGTGGGCGTAGCCAGATGGACGATGATGATGATAATGATGATGATGAAGGGAATGCACTCATGCAGACATATTCAAAACCTGAAAGCAGTTGGTCTTTCGGGCCGGTCTTTCAGAAAAACTATGCTGCTGCAAATATTTCCAAAGCGCATAAATAGCTTTCAATATTTATTCACACATTCCGCGTAAAATGACCAACATTGTTAAATATTGCCACGCGTGTTTCTCATTTCACTTCTGTATTTGGTTGTCACCTACAAAGACTGTAGGAAATGCTCAGCGCACACCGCGCCTGCAGTGATCGAGAAGCTTCAATTTTGTAGTAGAACATTTCATGATTGCGCGCAAGACATGGGCATTATACAGATTCTTCTGTTACTTACGTAGCCGCTAGCAATAACGCTGGAATATTCAACGGCACATGCATAAATTCCGATGCTCATCACCGCTTGTCAGTCGATTGACGATCGATGGCCGCTGCTCTTTACACCGCCATCGGGGTCAATGTGTATATATCACTTGTAAAGTTTTCGTGCAGACAATACGACTGCATCGGTTTATTGAGCCATTCCTCTCTGGCCTCGTCTTCTTTCTCTCTTGATCTCTTCTTGCTGGCGCTTGCGATGTGGATTGCTACACTCTCCCGGCCGGCTGTCATTTCCCCCACGCTGGTAATATGGCACCACATTTCTGATAGACGCTTCCTCTGTTCTTCCACTTGGCCCAGTACAATACAACGTCTTAAGAAGTCCTTGTTGCTTGGCCGTTTTAACAACAAGGTATGGACTGGTGAATGCGGCTTTTGAGTCCAATGGTTTTCTAACTAGCATCATGGAACCAGGGCGGATCTCGTACATCATCGTGCTGTGGCGACGATAAAAATGCATTTTTATCGTACTTCTGTGTTTTTGCTGTAGGAGTTGGGTTTTGAGGCGTTTCATCAGTGTGATCCTTCCAACTAAGCTCAGATCTTCGTCCACTGGCAACCAAGAAACAGTACCAAAGGCAGCGAATGGCGGGCTGCACCCGATGCCGGTGGTGTAGCTCCTGTTATGATTATGTATGGCTGCCTGCAAAGCACTCTTCAAGCCTCCCTTGAATTCTGGGTATTACATTTTATACAATTTTGAGTCTATAATCATGCGTTCAGCAAGCGAATTAGCCTCTAGATGATAAGGCGCTGGGTATCAGGCGCTGGGTATCAGGCGCTGGGCGCTGGGTATCAGGCGCTGGGTATAAGGCGCTGGGTATGTTCCTTTCGCGGGCCCAGTTGCAGAGCTTCTGACTACTGAATGCTGGCCCATTATCGGCAACGATGACCGTGGTGTGTTAGAAAATTTCTCTCTACAACAGTGCTGCCACGCAATTCGCGTCTTTTCTTCCAGCTTTACAGCCGCGAAGCGCGTGCACTCATCCACCGCAACCAGGAAGGCTTCGGTTCTTTAGACGCCTTCAGCCTCTTTTTTTAACTTCAGCGAAATCAAAGTGAACTACATCGAATCGTACAGTTGAATATTCTGGTAATGCCATTCTATTTGCCCGAGCCTTGTATTTTGACTTGGAATTTGGCACTCATGGCACATCTTCACATAATGGGCAACATCTGCTTTCATATTTTGCCAATTAAATCTTTGAGTAAGTTTGAGGTATGTCCTCAAAAATCCGTCATTTCCTCTGGAATGGGGACTGCTGTGATATAACTTCAGTCCTTGAGGCACTTTTGTTTCAGGGACATACATCTTTCCATTGTGCAGTTTTATGTCTTGCGTGACCTTTCGTAGTTTCAGCAAGATGATGCTTCCGTCCGGAATTTCTTGTGGCACGTGAAGACGGGACAAGGCATCAGCGTCCTGGTGCTTCTGGCCTGGTCTATGCAATACGTCAAAACTGAATTGCTGGATCTCACTGACACATCGAGCTATTCTTCCCTTTGGCTGTGCAAGTTTCAATAAATAGGTCTACGCCTGGTTGTCAGCAAACAGGTAAAAATGTTTGCCTTTTAGGTAACTTCTAAAGTATCTAAAAGTCATTACGACTGCTAAATCTTCCTTCCCTGTTGTCGTGTAATTCTCCTGCATCGTCGTGAACGTGCTGGAATAGTAGTCGGTGACCTTAAGCTCTCTTCCGGTTTGCTCAATTTCATAGCGCTGATACAAGATGGCGCCTGCAGCGTAGTGAAATGCATCTGTATTTACTTCATACGGAAGATCAAAGTCGAGCAGGGCTAGTACAGGGTAAGATGAAATGGCTCGAACAAGTTACAGGCAGCTCTCTCGACATTAGTCGGACCAGACGAATGGAACGCCTTTCTGAATTAATGCAGTCAAACATTTCGTTTTTATATTATAGTCTTTTATAAATGCACGAAAACTGCTGGTGAGTTCAAGAAACACTCTTAAGGAGTGTATGTCATGAGGTTTTGTAAGCTTCTTAATGCGCTGGACGCTCTCCTCTTTAGCGCCTTTGGTTCGCCTTCAAAAACGCTTCTCAGAAACACTACTTTTCAGCAGAAGAACTCGCTCTTTTTTATGTTGATCTAAAGTCTTGCGGTGCTGAGTGCTTCGAAGACCTTTTATAGCTGCTCTTCGTAATCTTCTTACGTTTGCGTGTATATGATATTGTCGTACACGAATACGTTACAGAATATTCTGGTGAAGTCCCTAAGTATGTCATTCGTCATCTTTTGGAACGATGATCCGGAGTTCTTCCATAAAAGGGTAGTCTGTTTTATTCGTAGATGTCGAAAGGGGTGACGAATGCGGTATATTTTTGCATCTCCTTTTACCTTTTGCATAGGTCAATGCGGAAAAACACTGACCTCCTCCAGTTTCTTCAATGATCTCATCAATTTGTGGCATTGGGTATGAAAAAAAATCGGTTTGTTCATTAATGAGCTCATAATTTCTACACTGGCGACATGAGCCATCTTCTTTCAGAATAATTGTAATAGGTGAAGAAAGAGACGAGGCTGAAGGCCTGATGATTCCCGCCTCTAACATTGAGTGGAGCTCATTTTTTAACCAGACTTTCTTGTAATGACTGAGATTTTATGTATTTTTTCTTTACAATGGTGTTGCCTAGAAATAGAAACGGTACCTTAATGGCTCTCGTGGCATCTGGGTATGCACCAACTCACAAATGCTCGGGAAACATCAATGCTACATATTCCCTGGCAGCCGGCCTACGGTAAGCCATGTGGGTGATATTTGCTTTAGCGCACTCCCTTCCGATGGTAACTTCGTCATACCAAATTAAGTTAATCTTAATGCGTGTCATATCAGGTCTTCATGTAAGAAAGTCGAAATCGACATCGGGCATTACATGCGCTTTAACTTGCAGTTGATTGCAGTTGATTGGGGAAGAAATAGCTGGTATACTTGAGCATGGTTGCACAACAAAAAAATAGAGGCGTGAAGCGGAGAGAGATTAACCCAGCGAGAACTTTCAGCTAACTATAGGGTACCACTGAAGAACTTTGTGTACAGACACATTATGGATTGTTAATGCATGAGCAATGAACAAAAACGACAACAGTCACAAATAAAATGAAACCGCCACCGGAAAACTTGATATTCTGACATTTAGAGCAAAGGGACAGTAACGAACTTCTTACACACTTTTGCAATTTTTCGAGGCTCAGTGATTTCCAGAATGAGCTGTGTATTGGTGGTGGTGGTGGCTGTGGTGTTGCAATAGACGGAGTTAGCTTTACCTAACTGGCCGCCACTTGGTGTACTTGAGTATCTCCTAAATTGTAATGGTCTATCAACAAATGTCACACGGCACAGGGTCTCGCTGAAAAAAGCCCCGAGAATGCGTTGCACGCTCCTTACCGTGGCTATGGGCCTTTCAGGAAAAAGGAAATCTTCAAATGTCCCGTGCCTGTGACAACCTTTTTGCAAGCCACTTACCATCGCTGCCCTCTCCCTTTCAAAATGAGGGCACCGCCAAATAAAAAGTTCGATGTCATCGATGTCCCCATTAAAGACACAAAACGTTGAAGCGCCTCAATTAGTCTTGGATGACCAAGACGGTGTGTATGCTGAGTCCGATCCCATGGAATGCAATCATGCAAAGGTATTCATAACAAATTCGTGTCTGCTTCTTCCTCTTTAATCTCGGATTTGGCGCTCCGCAATCCCATTCGTTATTATTAAAGACCCACTTGCCAAGTTGTGCGTTATGTTATGTACAAACATACGAATTTATTATTCGAGTCACTTTGTCCACCGGCAGAACACAGCTCATTATAGAAACCACTGAGCCTGGGGCGATTGTAAAGCTGGGTGATAAGCACGTTAGTGCCCTTCCGTTGGCTCTCGCCCCGACAAAGAATAGATATTTTTATAAATTGGGTCAATCACGAACAGTCCGCAGCGCAGTACTACATACCGCATCTACGAGCAGGGGAGTATGTGTGAATAACACACCATGCAGTGCTCACGACCTTGCACATTTTACATCAAATTCACAGTATTTTAAATGCGAAGCATTTATTAGCAATCTTCAGTGACTTCGAGCGTATCTATCTATCTATCTATCTATCTATCTATCTATCTATCTATCTATCTATCTATCTATCTATCTATCCGCTTACGCTTGCATGCGCTCGTGGTCACCCCCTTAACTTGACGTGAACCAAAATCATCATGTGAGGGTAAGATGGTTTGACGAATATGACGTGCTGGTCAAGACATGAATAATGTCACAATCCTGTCGCGTACACCATGAAACACTTCCTGTCAGACCATGGTACATACTAACGGGAGGGTAAGTGCCGCTGGAAAGTGGGTATGTGCCACAGGTGATCTACACTTATTATCTTCCCAGGTGCGACGAAAACACACATGTGCAACTTTAACGCGCGAGCGTTAAGCTATACCCGACATCGGTAGCGCCGACCCAACGAAGGCGAAATATGAATGTCAGTGTTAATGAAAACCTGACATTGGCAGCGTTGGCCACCCGACGAATGCAAATAATAAATTTCATGGTCCCTGCAGGAATGAAACCTAAGCATTCTGCGTGGCAGTCACGCATTATACCACAAAGCTACGCCAGGTCTCGGAACTACTCTTCAAATAGACGCTAATCTTCATGAAACAACAATAGTGGTTGCAGTGCTGCCTACCCAATTATATGAACATTACATAAGTACTGCTTTCATACAGCCGTCACGTCAGGTAAATGCTGATTGGGGTGAGGTTCCATGTGCTGAAGTTGATTCAAATAGCAGTGTCAAGGGCCAGCATGTTCGCGAGCATCAGCGCTTCATCTCAGCGTCTGGCGTTGCTAAAACTCATTTCCAGCTAACATCGTTGTACAAGTGGAAAACTGGTTGTATAAACATCTGCATTTCTTCAACATATGTCGGTGCGTGAAATATTTTGTATTTAGCGTCATTTTATGGCGTGTCGCTCAGAAAAAAAATTGCAACGTGGTCACCTTTCCTCCGCATGCTTCGCATAACGTTGATTCCCAAGTACGTGGGATCTGCCGAATATTTTTCTATTATTTTATAAAACCAATTTTCCGAGAACTTCAATAGAATCTGTTTCTCTGCATTCTGATCACGGTGTCCTGCACGATGTCTAAATGTCTTTTTTTAAGAACGCCAAGAGGAGAAGAAAATGCGCCTTTTTCCCCTTTGTGATTAACTACAATGAAACTCAGCCAATACATGCACCCATTCTCTTTAACGTATAGATAATTGAACGAGTTGATTATTCATGAAACTTATTACAAATGCGTTACTACCGTCGTTGTCTTCTTTTGTCCTATGTATTCACATACATGCATATTCAGTATCATGTGCTTTACACTTTTTGCTTCCTTTCTATTCTATATCTGTCAGTCCTCCGGTTCCTCAGTCTAGGATAGCAAGCCAGTTTTGCTGGTACTGATGTTAACCTTCATCTTGCCATCTTTTTATCTTGCGTCTCCTCATTAATGTACTTCCTCACTTCCCGCAGCTCCCTTGGCACCGGAGAAAAACGAGCTTTTGTCGAGCAACTCCAGCGCCGTGCAGCTGAACCTGCGCTCCTGGAAGGACGGCGGCTGCCCTATCCGCTTCATCACTTTGCAGTACAAGCTGCGGGAAGAGCGCGGTTGGACGGCTGTGCCGGAGACCATCGATGCCGTTGCCTCCGATGCCTACGTGCTCGGAGGCTTGCATCCGGGATCGTGGTACCACCTTCTCGTGTCCGCTTCCAACGACGCCGGCTCAACCGAGGCGCAGTTCGTCTTCGCCACGCTCACAGCTGGTGGAGGTGGGTTCTGATGATTGGGAGTGTCTGCTTTTACTTTTCGCTTAGAAGGACACATGAGCGAAACCATGTTTGCTTATAGCTTGTGCCACAGCAGCAACAGTGGTAGTTGTAGTAGTAAGAATAGTAGTAGTTTTGGCATAGGGTGGTAGTGGTGCCCATGGAAGGCGTCTGTTAAAAAGCCACAGGCCGAGCCTGCCAGTCATGTGATCTAGCATTAACAAATCTGGTATAAACCGACATATTCAAAATATAGGGGCCAATTCATGACATCACAATATCTCGCTAGCTAATCATTAAGTGCACTCGCGCACTTTTGTACGATTGAATTGCGAAACGACGTGGGTTCAGTTTCACGTGAACAGACTTCGCCTAATGGAATATAGGAAGATGTGTGGCAGTCCGCACCACCAGCACTGCCGAGGATGAAGCTGCTTATGAAGAACTCGGCGGTTAACAGAAACGACGAAGACGCAGCGATGGAACTATGATTTATTATATGTAAAGCAGCCCTTGGCTCACGTGCGTAACGCCGTACCTACGTTTATCCGTACGAACACGCCACAACGCGTTCCCCTCGCCGCAGGTGTTGGAGTGATACCAAGTAGGTCACGCGCGCAGACGTCACTACCTCCCTCACCCGCGGCATGCTCACCACAGTGCCCACAGCTGCCCCTTCAATGTCGCGTGTCTGCAGGAACTTCTCAGCGTGCACTTCACCGATCACAAGGGTGAATTGTTAACCAGTTTTTCTTGTGTTTTGTCTCCGTGCAGCCACTATACCACCAATGACTCTGCACCCCGAAGAGAGCACGGCGTTTCCTCGGAGTGTGACCCTCGTGGTGCCCATTATCTGTGCCTTCGCCGTTGTGCTGGTCATCGGCGCCGTAGTTTACATGATGTGCAACCGCCGTACCAGAACTCACGACTACAGTGCCACGGCTGAAGTTTCCGGTAAACTCATGAATCAGTTCTAGGTCTGCTCATGAATCACATCACGTTATGTAAGCCAATCATCACACGGATAATTTACCAGTACCGCTGGCCAGTTAGTAATGAGGTTGTTTCATGTCAAACTAGCATAAGTCCTTCGACGGAGCTCAACAGACCGGAAAAAATTGCCATCAGATGAAAGATCAAGTGGGCAGTCTCTGTTAGGCCAGGCAAGGTTTTGTCGAACGATTTTTGCTAGCTGGTGCCAACTGAAGTTAGCTTCACTTCCTTCTTTAATTATTTTCGTGGCAATACACAAGATCATATTTAAGGTGGACTTGTTATAGTTGGCATAACACAAGATAGCGCTTGTTTTGTGTTAATCTTGTCTGGTGTTCGTTTAGTGCGCTATGGTTCCTGAAAAACAATGGAATCCTAACTCACCCAAACGTTCTTCCATAGGAAGCATGGTACAAAACTCTACCAATTATTTCCGGAAGTGCTTACAACTTCCCGAATCTTGTGAAAAAGATGAATTTCGAACGTTTCATAAAAACAAAATCGAGTACCCATGCGTTTGTGTTCAGGAGATCGCAAAGTTATTGCTGAGTCCTAACACACATTAGAGAGTCTGTCTTTTTGAAAATGAGGAACCTGTTATGAAAACGATAATGTTTCAAAAAACACCCATCGCATGATGTATCAGCAGTTGACAAATTTTTTTTCAATTTTGATGAAGCGGTAATCAAAATGACTCATAAATTTTGCGATAATACTCCAAGTGCTGGAATCACGTTCTTTTTTATAGCGTTTAAATTCACATACAATTGATGATGCTATGCCAAACATCAGGCTAACGTGAGATTTCCTCTCAAGAACAACTCTAGCATGAACATAATTTGTGAGTCACCCAGTTTCTCAGCTGCACAGGTTTTTCTTGAGAATATTAGATACAATGGATCTGAGAAACAAAACAGTTGTTTCTTCAAACTGCGATGTTTCACTTCGATGGCACCTGTTCAGGATTTGGTTCGCAGTTTGTTTATTTTTTGCTTCTGGAGAGCAACTTGTTTTTCCTTACACTGCGGAACCAGCAGGTAACGTGCCTTGATTGACTTCGATGGCTTTGCGCCTATTCATACATTTTCCTCTCTTTTTCTACTGCAACTTTGCAGAACGTGCATGTGCAGGTGATATGAAGGGCGACTCTATTTCAATGACGTCCGTCGGCAAGAAGGTCTACGAGGCCCCACGTGGCGACCCCCTCTACTTCCCTTCTCCGTACGCCACCACGCACATATCGGTGTACTCTGGTGATGCGGACTCACCTTTGGGCGGTTGGCACAGAGGTCACCCTAACGCCACCATGGGAGGTGGTGGTGGCGGTGGAGGGGTCGCTAGCGATGGCAGTTCCCTCACCGGTCATTCCGAACACACCTACGATGTGCGGTTCCCGCCCAAACAGGTGATATTCTTTTGCGAACACATTTGACACGACTTTTGGCAGCAAATTCAGTGCTACAAGAAACTAGGGCGGATAAAAATAAACTAAGACAAACGTAGAAGAGCTTGACGCAGCGTACATGACAAACCAGAACCTAATAATGACAAACATAAGCGCTAGAAGGAGGCTCTTCGCAGATGCCTTATGTGTTTGTCTAGTCCCTATGACCCCGCAAAACTATCGGTGAACTTTACACAGTCATTTATCTATTATGTTCTGCGCCGTCCTTGGTGCTGATCTGTGCTGCTCTCCATTGTCATGATTAACCCCTTAGCCCAGTGGTACGTCTCAGACTATCATGGTGTACCTCGTGAATATATTATAATTTCCGGTCTCATTCATCTTTTGATGTGCGTTTTAGTCGCTTTGTTCAACACCGAGTACATTAGGCATTTATTCATTCATTCGTTCGTTTATTCATTCATTCATTCATTCATTCATTCATTCATTCTTTCGTTCATTTAACACTATTAAGGTCCTGAAGCCCGGTCTTTTCAGACCGAGGTGCGCTTCGTCCACGTCGGTACCATCAGGCTGAGCCTTACGGTGGTATTGTGGACCTTTTGGACAGTACGTTGTTGATCTTGATAAGAAAATCGACAGAGATAAACATTTGAACGGATAGCTGGATAAGTTTACCTTCCTTTTGATAGGAGAAGCTTCGCTCCATCATTTGTCAGTTAAGCCTTTCTTTTCAGTGTCGGCCATTTTAACGGGACAGCCCGTCAGCATGTGCCTGATTCGAATAATGCCATCACTCGTGCTAACTTTAATTAACTTCACACTGAAGGTGAACTTCATTTGGGAAATACGGAGTGGAATAATTTCCCATTCTGTCCCCCATGTAGTAGTATTTTGTGATATCATTGTAATTACCTAATAATATAAAACTGATGTGTTTTTCGTCCCAAAAACAGGATATGATTATGAGCAACTCCATTGTAAAGGGGTTCAGAAATTTTGACTATCTGGTGTTCTTTAACGTGCACTCAGATGGGACAGTACACGGGCATCTACTATTTCGCCTCCCCCGAAATGTGACCGCCACGGCTGGGATCAACCCCGTGGCCTTCGCGTTAAATGGCACCAGGTGGTCCAAATTCCCGGATATCTCTACTAAATATATATCATAGTTTTGACGCGTACAATAATCATATTTTGGTTCTGGCGCGCAAAACACCACGTATAGTTCTTTTCATGAATATAGCGGCAGAATATGCTTGAAGTTACCTTATCAACGAGAATATAGTTTTTATGCTTGTCAACCGGAAAATATTTTCCTTAAATGCTTTATATAATATGTTAGGTATGTTTTTGAGCAAAATCTGTGTTATTTCCCTCTGTAGCCATTGGAGGAGCTCGCTTGGAAATTATGACGTTTTGATATAGTAGCTACCTTGCGAAGCGTTTCTCTGGGTTCAGGCATATGCAGTACATCTGTCTGTACATTGGCTACCTCAAACTCATCGTGTTGTGTTAATTATAAAGATCTGCCCATGCTTAGATTACAGAAGCTCAGCCTAATATGCTGTCAAGCAGCTTCTTAAGAAAGAAAATAATAAGTCATCAGAGAAATAGGTTCAACAGTTGTGTACATAGCTGCAAAATAAAATATTTCCTTCATTGTATAAATATGCAGTCTGTAATGCTCTATTTTTTATTTTTTTATACTTTGATGTGACAAGATTAAGGTAGGCACAGTAATAGCAGCAATAAACTTCTATATTAAATAGTTCCCTTATAAACAACTACACGCCACTTTACAACGCTATTTAAAACTTTTAATAAATACTGTATAAGTAGCGAGCCCTGATATAAAAACAAAACAATCAGGAGGAAAAAATATACACTTAAGGAATATACTTTTTTTATCTTTGAGAGTAATAAAGGCATAAAAAGGCAATTTATTTCTTAAACATTTCATTGTATTCTGCTTCACGAAGCCCAATGGCAAGGTTTATTAACACAGTGTTCACCACCCTGTAGGCCCAACTGTGATGGTCTAGTGGCTAAGGTACTCGGCTGCTGACCCGCATGTCTCGGGGTTGAATATCGGCTGCGGCGGCTGCGATGGAGGCGAAAATGCTGTAGGCCTGTGTGCTCAGATTTGGGTGCACGTTGAAGAAACCCAGGTGGTAGAAATTTCCGGAGCACTCAACTACGACGTTCCTCATAATCATATGGTGGTTCAGGGACGTGAAACCCTACATATAAATAATAAACTATTCTGTAACAAAAATATACGCTTACCATGTATTTAGGGAAACGCTTTGCTAACTTTCTAGCAGAAGAAAGAAGCATGTTGAATCAAGAAACAGCCGATGCGCCGTCTTCCCTACGTTGTGCGAAAGTTCTTCTCAGAAAATATTGATTGGTTTCTGGAAGCTGTCAGCAGATGCCGCGACGGGTTGTTGGTCGTGCCGAGAGTATGGTGGCACCGAGATACAGTGCACTAGAGGGGGGCTTTGGGTAGTGTGTCCAGGATCCGCGTGCGCCATGCATAGCAACGAAGCGGCGAATGTAGAAAGTCTCGAATTCAGGCGGCGGTGCTGCAGTCGCGTGGGCTGGCAGTAGCGGCTAGCCGCGGAACGGCGGAAGCGGTGGCATCGGCTTCCTCGGCGCGTAAACAGCTCTCGGTGTGCATGGGTGTCATTTGGTTTTTTGAGGTTTGAGCAGAAATGGCGAAGCAGAAACAGCAACGCCACTGCTTTGCCCCGGGGTGCCAGACAGGGTACAAGTGGACGAAAGGTCGGCAGCCGTCCCTGTTTTCTGTGCCAAAAGACGAAGAGAAGCGAGAACTGTGGGAGCGCAACTTGCACCGGTAAGACAAGAGCCTGGACGAAACATGTGCCGTGTGTGAGCTTCATTTTGAGCCGTCGTGTATTATCACAGACTATGTGCACGTTGTGAATGGAGAAGAAGTGCGGATCCCGCGTGGGAAACCGAAGCTCGCCCCTGACGCGGTACCCACGGTATTACCAAACGCTCCGGCGTATTTGTCAAAAAAAGCAACGCAGCCGCGACCGCCTAGGAAAAGGTTGAACAATAACGCCCCTTCCCCAGTCGCGACGAAGAGATCCAGAATTTGCGCCCATGAAGAAGCCGGCAATTTAGATTCAAGTTGTGTCTGCTCGACTGGTGTAATGTCAGAACCTGTGCCCACTGTTTGCGGGGCATCATCCCCTCCCGAAGATCTATTGGCCCTTAATGTGCCCTCCATATATTGGAGTTGCCATCGTGTGGCTGATCGCACATTTCCTCTCGACTGCAAGCTGAAAATGGATGAAAATGAAATTGCATCAGAGAGAGTAGTTATCTTTTCACACGACGGTGAGGATAACCTGCCCGGCGTCGCCTACACTGCCTACCTCTGGGGTCGAATGGTAGAAAAGGGACACATCGCTGGACCTGGAGAAGCCGAGGGTGTTCTACGAAACGTTGACTTGTACGTTGCGTTCAAAGGTGGCTTGTCAACAAAAAAGCATGCAGAAGTGTGACCTGACAAGAGGACTGCAGGAGCAAGTGACTACTCACGAAGCACCTATTTCAGCAAGCGCTGCGTAGGAAAAGGGCCATCAGAAGGTACGATTCATTGTCGCTAATTGGTTCTGTGAATTATTGTATAATTGCTTAAGCTTTCAGCATCAAATATGTTAGTCTAGATGAGTGTACACTACGTCAGCAATGTCTCATTTTGTTACTGTGTTTTTCAGGTCAAGCATGCATCTCTTGCAAATACCTCAGAAAGGTCCTTTTGACGAGGCAGTCAAGGCTCAAGAGGTCAGTCAGGAGGCATGTCGTAAGCACTTCTCAGAAGCTCCGTTCAGCCAGGCAAAAGATCAGGAGGCTGTCGTCTCGATCAGCTAACCTCAAGGACGAGCTCCGCAGAATGCAGGAGGTAAACGCCTCGAAACTAGAAGACGTACTTCATGCTCAGATTGAAACTTTGCCACTAAAACAGCAACAGTGCGTCATGCAATGTTTTTTCAGCTGCGAAGAAAAGGAGCTCCAAGGGAAATGTCTACTCCGAAGACTGCATTTTAGAGTGTATTTTCGTGAAGATGTAGAGTGCGAAACTCTATGAGCACCTTCGCAAACACAACATTATTTCCCTTCCAAGTAAAAGTACCTTGAGGCGATACCTCAGACTGTTCAAAAGCGGATTTGGATTTAATGAGAAGGTGCTGAAGAATCTAAAAGAAAAGACAACACACATAAGTAGTTTCAGAAGACGTGGTGGGCTCTTGGTTGATGAAATTAAGCTCTCCGAACATTTGACAGTAACTTCTACTGGACATATCGAAGGGTTTGTCGACATGGGCCCCTTCACGACTGATGGTCAAAACGTGCCCTGTGACCACGGCATGATTGTCATGTTCGTTCTGTTGACAGGAAAATGAAATCAGGTTATTGGCGCCTTTGCAACGAGCTCCAATGTCAAAGGAGAGATGCTTTCAAAAGTTATGATTGAAGCAAAAATACTTGCAGAAGCCAGCGGACTATTTGTTTATTTTGTAACGTGCGATGGAGCAGCGTGAAACAGGAAGATGTGGGACATCCTGGGAATTGGCGTGAAGTCGGGCAAGATCACCAGGAAGCTTCAGCACCCCGTTGATTCTTCCCGTTACCTTCACTTCATGTCGGATTTTCCCCATCTGCAGAAATGTGTAAGGAACACACTCCTCAAAGGCCCTCTGAGTACTCCAAATGGCAAGGTTTGTGGCATGATTTTGTATTGTAATTGTGTGACACATGAAATTTTTGGGGGGCTTTTTGACAAAAAACAACTTGAAGAAACATTTTGCTCTCTAAAGCCATGTTCATTAAGTACAATTAAAGAATGTAAATCCACGTCTTGATATACATTGCTTCTATTTCAGGTTTCCATCGAGCCTGTAAAGAAAGTGTACGAAATGGATTGCAACAACGTCACCCTGAAAGCTATGCCTGACCTTACATCTGTGCACCTAAATTCTAACAAATTTGAAAAGATGAGAGTGAACTACGCCTTTCAGCTTTTTGGTAACCTTGTGATCACTGGCCTCCAGTTTTACAAAGGCAGATTTGAGCCTCCATAGGACAAGATTGACGCAACGTTGTCATTTTTCAAATAAGAATGAAAATTAGAACTTATGTGTTGATTTTATCATTCTTGTTGTTTTTGCTGTTCACATAAAAGAAAAAAATAAACATTGCAGTTATGTACTTATTATCTTTCAGACTCATCAACAGCCTGATCACCACTATGACTTCACGCTTCCCCGAAAAAGCTCTTCGTCCTGGCTCCAAGGGTGTGCAACTCCTGAAGGACTTTCTAGATTTCTTGTCTCAGTGGGAAACTCATGTAAAAGCAGAAAAGAAATGCATGCACGGTGCAGCGAACGTTGAAAAGGCAAAAGAAGCAGTGGGCTTTTAAGTAAATCAACTGCCGACGGTTTGAAGGTGACAATAGCGAGCACCCTTCACTTATTGGATTACCTTGCAGTGCATGGATACAAGTACATTATGACATCTCGGTTGAGTCAGGACCCCTTGGAAAACTTTTTTGGAATTATCAGGCAATCATTCGGCTCCAACAACCACCCCAAACTGACACAATTCTTCATTGTCGTCGACTGTTTTTCTTTCTACAATCTTGCTAAGGTAGTTGGTGCAGGTAAAGCGGAGCAAGTGCAAGGTAGTGAGGATTTAAGTTCTCTACTGAGTCCACGTGATGTTGGTGTTCCAGAGACTAGTGTTAGCACGCTTGATAAGTTCATTGAGTCAGGAGACTTGGCTTCAGCGGAACGCCTACTCCACAGGGTTCCTGTTGATCACAAAGCGTGTATTGAACAAAGGAGTGACAGCCGACTCGTACATTAAATGGCAGGGTATGTCGCTCGCAAGTTCCTTTACCGTAGCAATTGCGAGGAGTGCAGAGGTATTCTTTTGGACAGCTCTATCAACAACAAAGACGAAGCATGCCAGTTTTTGGTAATGTGTGACAAGGGAGGATTAGTGTACCCCTCACAGGCAGTGTTTGAGGCAGTGAAGCAGTTAGAAGATATATTCACTGTGCATTTCAGTCAAGAGAAGCTGTGCAGTGATAGCATTCTTGATGTGATGTCACTAGTGAAGTCGCAGTTTGGAGACAGTATCGGCTGCTCGCAGCATGAAGATGACCTCACAGCTGAACTAATCAAGTTTTATGTTCTGACAAGACTTCATTTTTATGTGAGAGGACTGAATCAGTCACGAGCAGATCGCAGGAAGAAGAAACTGCACGGGAAGATCAGTCGTTCCTCATGAGTGTATTGCTTTACCTGTAAAATAAAAGGTTCGCATTGGTTACGAGGGCCTTGCTTTTTTTTTGCGCCATCTCAGCTTGTAGTCGCCCCAACAGCTAACTTTTGTTTGCGGGGTTTAAAAGTTAACTGCTTAGCGGTAGCTGGTCGGAGTTTTTCTCCCACAACCGGGAAGAGCCATTCCGGGAAGAGCCATAACCGGGAAGAGCCATTCTTAACGAAAATCAGTTGAATAGTAATTGCTGCGCAAATTTGCCTCGGTTCGCATAGCCGCCCGAGGTCGGCCGCCGCCAACGCGTGCATTTGATGCAGCCGTGGCGCCGCCTCGCGGCGTCGACGCGTAACGCGTCAGCCGACAACCTTTCCTGAGCAAACTACCCAAAAGCCATCTAGTGCACTGTAACCGAGATGTTTGTTCGATCTTTAGGCGCGGTTCGCTCCATGGTATAATGAGACTATATAAACACAATGATTCCAAGCCTGAAAAAAGACTCGAAACACAAAAAAGTTGCCTATGAGCAATAAATAGTAAGCTTGATTGAGCTGGTTGGTGCTGTAGGGTATAGACGGCGAGTAAAGAGCGTGAAAGATGGCACGAATTAAAAGGAAAGAAAACACGGTTCTGGACTTACAGCCAACGTTTATTGCAAAACAAGTGCAATTTATTTTATTTTTACTGAGTACTCCTTGCTTTAGTGATGTCATAAAACCGAGTAGTGCCGCGAGGGCCAAGCATCCGCAATTTGCGTATACACATTTGGTGGCGTGCCTAAAAAAGACGTGAACACGATGGTAATTTTTTACGTCATCGTGGTGGGTTAGCGCTAATATTAGCAGGTAATTTCAGAGGGTATGCAGTTTTAAGTTCAAGAGTAAAACCTTCTCTGTAAACTGGCAATTGTGCGTACTGATTCATTTAGCTACTACTCTTTCTATATTTGCAGTTGTCGTGGAAACATTCAAATATTATATAATAATAACGTTGGCGATGCAATATTGTGCAGTTTATAAAGCGTGGGCCACGCTGGTGAAAAACAGCAGCCCATCTATACCTGTAACTTTATTTGCAGATTATGTGGGATCTCCTATGACTGTATTAATAATAATAATGGTCGATGTTGTTAATAAAGTAAAAGCACTGAACTCACCGTTCTTTTTGCTGTATTTTCGCTTTAGATTAAATACTCAAGTTTTTCGGAGTTCTGTTCTGTGCAACAATGCGTTGGTCCTATGCATTTTTATTATTCACGTAGCATTGATGTATGCTTATGAATTCGACCATTCCAGCGACTATAGCTGGCAGAGCGGAAGGTCGCAATGGCGGAAAAGACGGTGATGTCGCGAGCGTTTAAGTCAGCCGTCGCCGAGCGTGAAGATGCGCTCATTGGCTTATGACTACTTAGATACCGAACTACGTCGCATTTGCATCACCGTGTGACAGCTTAGGAGCACGGCTACACGGCACCACCTGCGTCGCTAGCATGGCCAAATAGGCTTACATGAAGCAAAGTAAATAAAGCCTGTGTTTTCAACAAGAATGCGTGCGATCAATGAAACGAATCAATTAAGTAGTAGGGTACATGAAACGCGGGAGGAAAGGCAGAAAATGAAAACTTGCTCTTTATTTTTTTATTTCTCGAGAAAAAGTTAACACTCAGAGATATTTTAATGCAGAAATCTCTAAAAAATGCCGACTTCAACTCTTTGTCTTGATAGTTACCATCGGGAACAGAATGCAAGCGTCCGTGTTTTATATCCTGCTGAATGTTTTTGGAACTCTTGTTTATATAAAAGGAAGGCAATTTCGTAACGTTGAAAATAAAAGTATTACTCGGCAACTTATTCTTCTACGCTTGCTATACTATTGGAACTCTCTGTGATGGCATCACACCGGCCTAGCAAATACCTTCAGCTTTGCTGATGCTTTCTTGGTTACAGCTTCAACTATTGTAACGGAGAACACGTGTCAAGATAAGAGGGAAACAGAGTTGCAGGAAGAGATATAATAGAGCGAAAAGGCCGCATTGGGACGCAACTTATGTTACCTTGCGTGCAGAGAGATTCCATACAGTAAGGATAGTAGCCTCAAAAGACCTTCGCTCTACACTCGCGCCAGAGCTGTTATCGCTTCCGATCTGGAAGCGCATACCCTTGTCTGACGCTTCTGCTATCCAACTCTCTACATTCGCGCGTTTCTAACGCGACACAACAACCGAAGCGTTCCTTTCCACTGAACGTTGCTTGGAAACAGTAAGGTTCCTTCACGCTTCCGCCATCTTCTCTTAGCCTTCAGGAAATGAACTGAGAGCGTCGCTTAGCCGAGATGCTTGGATGCTTGGTAAGGAAGATAGGAGTGCTTTGACGCAGCTGATGTTTCGGGAAAGTCTCGGTGTGGGGATCTCTATGATGCATTGTTAAGCGACGCTTGCTTCCCGCTGCCACTAAGGTTGCACACTTAAAGCGGATGCTTGTTAGAAAGACGAGACAGGGGAAGCTGGGTGCTTAATGACTACTTTTTATAAAACAAAAAAGGGTACTTTTAGAGCCTGATGTTTTGGGATGTTGTCCTTTCTTTTTTGTCCCTTCGGCATGGTTCCACTCCAAGATCCGCCCAGCCCTCCTTTGATACGCGTTCAATTGACGACGGTGACGTCGGTGCACCTGCTGTGGGAGCCGCCCGACATTCCCGTCACAGGTACGAAAACTGTGAATTTTGCTATTCCTTAGCGTCTTTGTTGTTTATGTTCATCGCAAAACTGGCACTGGCATGTTAGAAGTTTAGATGTATGTTGACTCTTTTTTGTCTAGTCTGAATAATTATCATTCAATTTAGATATATATTCATTAGCCATGAAATAATCAGGTGACTCAAGGAATAATGTAAATTTGGGAAGCACAGTGACTTAATCATTGGTTATTGACAAAGGAAAGTATCAGAAGAGAACTAGAAAAAATTTTGTAAAAATAATAATTTAGCCCTCTGGCACAGTTATGGAGAAGCGTCTTTCTTTGTCTTTAGTTTTGTTAGTCAACTACATTTTGTGTTATATCTATGAAACGAAATATAATATAATTGTGAGTTATGAAGACAATTTGACAGAGACTTTTCACCTCAGATTTGCGGAGCAATCATTGACATGGTCACTGGAATTTCGCGGATAAGTTCTTTCCAAACGTTTCTACACTTATGTACGTTGGACCAAACTAATCCCTTAATTCACACGCATACCCTGCTACATATTATTGTATAATAGACAAACATAAGCTACCTATGCATCTGTGTATCATCTGAGCTGCTTCAGAATTGTAAAGTACGATGAATTGTGAAACATTTGTTTTATTAGCGTGGTGTAAACATTAGGGAGTGATCAAATTCAGCTAACAATCATGAAGAGTACCTATTCTCATCTAATAGCCCTGCACGTAGTTAAACTTTACATGAGGGGCTTCACAGTCTTTATTTTATATTAGCTGCTTGAGTCATTAAAGCTGATAAGCAAGCCAAATGCCTTCCCATTCAGAGATCTCTCTGAGACGTGCTTATATTATACAAATGTTTGTGTAAAAGTCAGACGAAATATGAACATAAGCAACGATTATAAAAGATGGAAGTTTTATAGAGGAAAAAAACCCAATACTTAAAAAACAAAAAGTCATATTTTAAATGTGGAAACACAAAGAGAAGACGTATTACAGATAGTGAAGAAAACGGCTACGCTGTCTTCTGTAAGCTGCTGCTCTTTATTGCACCACATAACTTCCAGCGTATGTAAAACATTGCGCCTTTTAGTGCCTCTCCTAGTGGATTCCAATGTCTAGGATCAATTGTACTGTTGAGAAGCAGACGCTCATTGTCTGCTTTAGCAAGCCATATATCATCGCATACTTTACGCATATATTACCGAGATCACATTCATTATAAGAGCCAGAAACTATGTAGATTTCTTCTCAAAGTGAACCTGTTCTTCCGTGCAAGAATATACATGCTTGAAACGATGCTTGTTACTGCATTTGCAGGCTATATACCGCATTACAAAGAAGAACAAAATGACTGGGTCAAGCAACATGTACCGGGAACGCAGCAGAGCATCGTGCTGGAGAACTTACGGTGTGGTACACGCTACCAGCTCTATATGGAGGCATTCAATGACGCCGGAAAAGGGGACCCTACCCAAGTGTTCAGCGTCAAGACTGAGGGCACAGGTATGACCTGCGCTTAAAACTAGCACCATCATTCTAAACAGAAGTAGTCACTGCAGTCATCAGCAATAATAATAATAATAATAATAATAATAATAATAATATTAATAATAATAATAATAATAATAATAATAATAATAATAATTTAGAAAGAATTGTGGGGAGACCAACTACTTTCGGATAATCGGTTTGATACCCTACACGTGTAAACGGGATGGGGAAGATTAAAAGAAGGAGAGGAAAGGGATAGTGTATGTTGTATCAGCAATGTGTGTTGATAGCCTTATACTTTAGCTCACAAGGAAGCATCAGCATGTAAGTTTCGAACCTTTGCTTGGTGATGTTATAGCGCTACGGCCATCTAGGTTTCGTTGATAGGCAGCTATTTTAAAACGCGCACTTCAGGTGGCAGCAACTGCAAAGTTTTAACGCGATGGCGTTAAAGAGCTTGTTTTGCGAAAATGCTGGTGTCAGCGTCGGTGTCGTTGGTTGAGATAAAAAAAAATGCACGTTCTTCGTGACCAAAAAAAAAACAGAAAAAGGTGAATAAGCTGGATAATGAAAATTCTTGGTTCAAGCGAAAATCAAGCCCAGGCCTTCTGCAAGGCAAGCGGGCGTTTCATCACGGAGTTACGCCTTTCTTTAGAACATCTTTGAAACATAAAACAGTATACGGGAATGTCATATGTTATGAAGAGTCTCCTTAATGTATGCCGTATTGCATGGTAGAAGCGAACAAAGTAGGCAGGCATGAACACATGCAAATTGAACGAGTGGATGTTTTAAAGGCCCACTCCTTGACAAAGTGATGAGACATGTTCAATCATCATCAACAGGAAAAACATCAACAAAGTGAGCAGCTGCGCAAGTTCACGCGTTGCGTTACGTACACGTAGTGAACCTTTTGCCAATTTACAAATGGAAAAAGTACACCGTAGTGGGCCCTGCACAACTGTACTTGCAGTGGTCATTCTGAAGCAGTTTAAAACGGTCAAGGTTAAATATGCGAAAATTCACTTCCTTGTGGCGTGGTGGAGCCACGCTCCCAAGACCGAAGCCAGGCTAGCAGTTCAAAAGGGGCTGCGTTTGAGGCCCGATTACGCTGTCACGCTAAGTCCAAGCTCAAGCGTCATCCATAGTTTTCGTCATTCATGCTGGAGCTTCGTACTTTTCTGGGTAGGCTGTCCGTGGAACGGCATATAACAGCTGAATGTCATGGGCGTTTTCACCTACTTCAAAGAAAACGATAACTGATTGAATAGTATCTTCCACGCGATAAACAGCTGAAATTTATATTTACATACATAGCTCCCTGAAATCACACAATTATAAGAATATAGACAATTCTGCTTACTGTCAGGTGGTAGCTTTTATTCACATAAGCTATTTGAGTAGGATAAGCATGAAATGTGTTGGCTGATAGCACAGTTGCATGAACCTGTAAAAATTGACGTATTCTCGCCATATTCGCACGTTGCTCTCATGCAGTTTATGATATGCGATAATGAAGCAACCATCAGTATTGAACTAGCTACACAAATACATGTATTGGCCAGGCAAGTTTATTATTTATTATTTAATTGGGACGTACATTGTTGTTACCAGCCACCTCTGCTCATCAGTTATGTTTCATCGGTAGGTGAGGTTCTAACGATGACGCCAATCTGGGGCTGCTGCATGAGAACGAAGAAGTTTTTACGTTCCACCTTAAAGACAACATTACTTTAAAATTTCAACATTTTGAGCCAGCTGCAGGTACACGTGACAACCTCCACTGACCAAAGTCGTCATTATGTTACCTGGGCTGTAGCAGTTCGCAAGAGCATCATCCGGTACTGAACGATAGACACACTAAGTTGAAGTCTCAATTTATTATTATTCCGTAGAACCAGCATGGCTGACAAGAAATGCTTTTCCCAGCTTTTCTTTATTCATTGAAGAAATAAAATTCATACTTGTTGTAGAATATCTTGGAGAATATCATACTCTATCTAGCTTTCTAAAATAAGACTTTTCCTTCCAATCATTATCATCGTGCAGAAAAGTGTCACGAATTGCCTTGTTTCATAAAATGTATCATCATCCTGCACTACGTGATCACCTCATCCCTGAGTCATCGCACAGACCATCATCATAAATTCGAACTCGCTCCTTGTAATACTGCAAGCTTTTATCATCAATTTCTACCACGAACTTCTCGTGATTGAAAAGGCCTTCTCGCGGACGTTGTGACCATTATTCACCATGAGCAGTTCCGTAACTTTGTAGATGTATACTCAGGCTCCTTCTAAACTCATTTAAGGCTCATGTTTTGCTATCCACTTTTATATGCGTTTTCCCCCTTTTTTTGTTTATTGTATTATTTTGATTTTTTTGTCTTTGTTTTTGTCAAAGTGTTGTTGCCACTCCTCCTCTGTAATGTATCTGGCCCTGAGAGGTATATTAAAACAAAAATGAAAAAAAACTGTTTTAGGGCAATAACTATAATTCACATAAAGTTAGTAGAGATAAGCACCTGTGTCCAGCGCTATCATATCTTTCAAGCTACTTTTTTATGGTCATTGCCAAGAAGAACTTTCTCAATTCTCTTTTCTGCTTCTCAAACCTTCTACACAGCTCTCCCCCTTAACCCCGAACCTGACCCTCTCACACACAATGCTAGAGTAATAATTATAGGCTTGTGTATTAAGGAAACACAAACAGGCTTGGGTGCTTTCAAATATTAGAACAATCTCCCAATAACACAGTTTATTTTTTTTGTCTTCGCCGAAATCTCTTTTTGCTGGATGCCGGTGCCTTCTTGTAGCAGAGAACAGCGATAGGTCCCCCGAGCGCCTAACTCCACAACAAAATAAGCCGATCATGTATGGACAATAAACATTTAGACGTATTCATAGTATGAGCGTATAAAAATGTCATGTGGCTACATTCATCGAGTGAACTAGCTCTTTAAAATTGTTGTGACTCTGCAATGCCGCAAAGCTACGGCACGTTCCCTTAGTGAAAATGCACGCCCATGCCTCAAACTTTCATTATTGAAATCTAGTGTCTCGGAATGTTATGGGACTCGGCGCTGCTAACAAAATTCTAGTGCATGAAATTCAGTATGAGCTGTGGCTGTGACTGAAAACAATGGAATTGAAATTCTCTCTGTCTCTGTCTCTCTCTCTTTATATATATATATATATATATATATATATATATATATATACATATATATAGATATATATATATATATATATATTTGACAGAGACTGTGGCTGCAGGCCTTCCTAGGATATTGAATCAGTCTTGGTATGCCGCATTATCTGTAACATCCACGCTGCTGAAGCTTCGCTTGCCAATTAGCTCCGGCAACGGCAAGCCAGTAGTTGGTCACGGAAGCCACGGCTGAAGATACGAGAGACGCTTGTTTGGTTCACGTAGCGCATGGCTTTATAGTTATTCCAGATATTGTAATCCACCTGCAGAGCTTTCCGCTTCGCTATACATACTTGAGCCTTCGTCACATAAACAGTGCTGTCACAGTTCGTATAAGAGAGGGCGAGAACCTTTTGACGGAGTGTGTGGGGGCTCTGCCGAAGAAACCGAAGATGACGTGTAGACTTCTACGTCCATACTTTCGGTGGGCTCACGTGGGGGCCAGAAGATTAACTTTTCTTTCGCGTACTCCAAAGTTCATGCTGCAACAACCACGAAAAAAATTACGACATCGTCGACAATAATATCGCTTCTTGCCGTCAGAGAAGTTTAAATATATTCTAAAACTACCGCAGGTGCTCTTTACTGTTTTGAATTAGGCCCGTGTCAAATTCAGCGTTCTTTGATTTTTTTTTAAATGCCTGGCCCTAGTTTGTAAAAAACCAGCCGTATTATAACTAGTGAGAACAAACTATATGCTCGCAAAGCCTCAATTGTTTGGTATAATGAGTGTTCTAACGTGCCTACAAACATACAACCTTTCTCCATGAACTGAACACCCTTCCCGAGCGCAACGCTTGTTGTTTGTCCCCTTTACATTGTCCTTAATGCTATGGTTAAAGACGCATTTCTGCGATTACAGTTCGTAGGTTTACTGCTAATGAAATATCGTTATAGACGCCGCGGCGAGGAAGTGGGACAGGCTGATGTGTAGGCGGAACAATGGTTAGGGAACCCCTGCCGTGGCTGTAGCACACCGCAAGGCGGCCTTTCGAGGCGATTTATGGTTCATTACGAAAAAACCAGCCGTCACTGACGCGCCGCCTGCGAAACATTAGGGAGAGGGCACACGTTACGCAGAACGGCCACGAGTAGGGGCGTGCTGACCCTACTGGCACGTTGTAGTCACGACGCCAGCAAAAGGTAGAACGTTGGAGCTGATAGCGAAACGAAAATCCTCTCCACTGCGTTACAACGAGGGGCGTGGAGGTTGAGGAAAAAGAAAAACAAGCAATAAACGAATGCTGCAGCGAGTGCGCAATGCGACCCTAATCGCCATGCGTGTCTTCTTTTCGCGCACTCGGGCGTATTCGCCGTACAGCACCACCCTGTGAGTGATGACCCTGGTGTGGCAAATAATTCCCCGAGGTTAATTATTTGAGTATGTTAACGAGCTCTCCGGCTTGATCTCCCTCAAAATACCAACAAATGCACTGTGCTTTTTTTTTTCGATGCGCTAAGCAGCTTCGCACGTAGCGAAATCGAAAAGAAGGAAAAAAAAAACGGTAGCTTTAGCGTAAGGACTGGTACGGTGCATGTACAGAAAAAGGTTGTAGGTATCTGGTGGATCTAGGTAAGAGTGAGAGGAGGTTGATAGAAAAGGAACGAGGGTAAAAGAGAAAGGAACCCATACCAGAACACAGGTCCATTAATAATGACCCGGCTGAAGAATTAACGAAGTAAGCAACAACTTTGTTTGTTCTGCCGATCAAGACGGGCTCCACCAGTCCGGGCCCCGACGGCTGACGCGGGGCGCCTGCCAGTTATGAGGTCCCAGCGGTGGCCTTCGAGAACGCGCTAACGAAGCAATGAAGCTTTCGACGAAGTGCAGAAAAGCGCCAAACAAGGAAAACAAAACCTGCTTCCACAGCAGATATGGCAGCGTCACTGTATACCACTCTAGCACGAGCATCACTTTCGAGGAGAAAAAAAAAAGCTCAGAAGTCATAATAATCCTTCAAGCACACGCACTTTGCTAGATCGTTAACCAGGCTGCCTTCATTTGAGCACGAAAGATGTTGTCGGTTTCAAAGAGGGCAGACCTGTAGGAAGCTTTCATTCCAAGCGCCATCACCAGCCGTTGTTAGGAAGAACTAACACCAAAATAATCTCTGTCATTCTGCATGAATGCGCAACTGTGAAATTGATTGCGTAGTAATCGCCCCTTCCGGAGAATATTGTTTCATGAAAGAAACATAACTTCGAGGAATGCTCAGTAAAAACACGCCACTCAACGTAGAAACAGCGAGTAATGATGCATGATTCAGTCAGTTTAAACACGAGCCGATCAAGCAAAGTACCTAGTCATTTGGTGGGAGATTGAGATCGAACGGAAAACAGAGTTTTAACGAACTTTCACTTCCGGCAACAGTCAATGGCTTCCTAATACGCATGTTTATGCCATTTGTCTTGTGCTATGATGTGGAATGGTTTCATACGAATCGTTGCAGATTTCTTGAAAGGGAAGTTCAAACAACGCAGAAAAAATTCTGAGCTATGTACCGGGAAAATAATCTTTCTACTCACTTGTTAGTACGAAAGTGCAAAGTCGTGAATATTAGGGATCTTCAAGCACTTGCACCGCAGTATTCACAAAACCCCCTGTCATCGATGAGCTGTTACAGTAACAGCAACTGCCTCAAGACATGTCCTGTGAGGTTCTAACGATGACGGCAATCTGGGGCTGCTGCATGAGAACGAAGAGGTTTTTACTTTCCACCTTAAAGACAACATTACTTTAAAATTTCAACATTTTGAGCCAGCTGCAGGTACACGTGACAACCTCCACTGCCATATTATTTGAGGCTTGAGGGGGGTGGTATTTTTTGCATGAATTGTGCCCGACGAAAAAAAATTGCCATAATATAGAATACGCCACGTCGTGTTCTGTCGAAGAATTCATTTTAGTTAGCTTTGCTTTAATTACACCGTTAAGGCAAGTGCTTTGCTATGTTCCAATCATGAAAATGTGGGTAAGCTTACAGAAAATACCGTCGTCTTATTTCGGTAATAATAAAAACTAAGCGAATTTCTGTTGCGCCGCTATTCAGGGATCAGCTTTGTCACAGCTCATAACTAACGTAAAAGGAACGCAAATAACTGGAAATGACAGCGTCTTCCCGATGCTAAAGTGAGCTTTAAAGGCCTTGGCATGATATCATAACTAGTAAAATTTTACGTATTTGAGAACTCTCATGACGTTGCAGCACCCACACGTTCTAAAAGCATGACAATGCAAGCTGTATATAATACATGGTTTCCAAGGGCCAACTACGATTCTGTAGAGGAAAGATTGATTTTGAGGGCCGAAGCTCTTTAGGGTGTGGGTCGTTTCTTCCTCTTTGGTAGCAGTATTATGTAGCCACTTCTAGTATATGAGTTGCTCAATAGATGGCCTTGTGTGTATTTGTCCTTGCAAATAATGTCACTAGATGGCGATAGTGGTTTTTGTATACTTGACGAATGGACGGACGGACGCACAGACAGACAGACAGACAGACAGACAGACAGACAGACAGACAGACAGACAGACAGACAGACAGACAGACAGACAGACAGACAGACAGACAGACAGACGTATGGATGGAGACGTACGGACGAACAACAGACAGAGAGACAGACAGATGAATGAACGGACGCTTTGCCCCACTCATCATCATTCACTCGGTGGATATGCTAGGATTTTTTTTCTTTTTTTAACTTTACAAAGATCAAGTACTTTCTAAAATGTTGGTATTAAAAGCGTGAGGTGCAAATGAAATAACTAGGAGCACGTCTGAACACGACAAGAAAGGCAACACTGTCTGGTTTAGACATACAGTGACACACATTTAGACATAAATATTTCATGTATGAGGTAGTAATGGGTCATGAGATCCATGTTCTATACACACACAAAACTCAGTTTAGTCACATGAGACTAATATTCACATAAAACTAAGACAAACGAACGCACAGTATGTTTGCACATAACGTGACACGTAAAAACTCACCTACCTTACTATCAAAATCGAAAATATAGTTGTGGGAGTAATTAAGATTTACATAGGGGATTTAGATGTTCACAGGATAGCATCTTATTCAAGTTCATACCTATAGGTGCCGTCCAACCGGTTGATCCATTTTTAAAAAGACATGCTTTTTCTGCATGCCAGTGGCCCATGTCTGTGCCCACGTTATCCCATCACCATCAATAGTATATAATTTATCTTGCGAATAATATTTCAATTTTAAGCAACTTACTGGTATTGTCCTACGTAATAGAAGCCTGGGGGCTTAGAAAGAGGCTTAAAGTTTGATTGCGGATGACGCAGCAAGCAATGAAACAAAAAATGATACGTGTGATATTAATTGACAAGAAATTAAAAGACTGGGCCAGGGAACAAAACGGGTGTTACGCGGATATTAGTCGAATACAAGAGGAAGAAATGAACATGGGCGGAGTGTGTAGCACGTAGGTAACCTAACCACTGGTCATTAAAAGATACAGACTGTATTTCACGAGAAGGAAAAAGCACGATGAGAAGACATAATGTTTAGTGGGCAGATAAGATTAAGTGCGCGGGTATAGTGTGGCTACAGCAGGCACTGGACTGGGTTGATTGGCAGAACCACATGAATTGATTTTGTCTTGCAGTGGGTGCTGCCAGGCTCATGATGATGACTAAATGATTCAATTTTTTTTTATTGCAGCTCCCGTGGCTCCTGACAAGTCGTCTTTCCTTGTTATCAACTCGACTGTCGTGCTTCTGCACCTGGGCGCGTGGTACAGTGGTGGCTGCCACATCAGTTTTTTCGTGGCCCAGTACAAGCCAAAGGGGGAGTCGGAGTGGACGCTCATATCTAACCACGTGCAGCCACAAACGGAGACTCTGATGGTGCCTCAGCTCCAGCCGGGAACGCGGTACAATCTGCTAATGACTGCGCACAACGATGCTGGATCTACGGATGCCGAGTTTGTATTCGCCACCTACACTGAGAGTGGAGGTAGGAAAACATATCGCTACTATGTTTCCCTTTTCTATAGACGAAAGGCCACATAAAAAATGCTTCTCTTTTTAAGCGTGTTAGTCCGTGGGTCAGCAGGCCTTCCTAATGAAATATCTCGCATTGTGATTGGCTGAAGTATTGTCTCATCAAAAATTTAGCTTAAGACATTTTTGTGAATAAGGACGGGCCTAGAATTGCTCTCGCTTGCATGGGTTGGCCATCACATGTTGGGGGATACCGGTCAGGTGGATAGCACAACCCTGATAGGCTCCCAGTGTGTTCTTGTTCCATGACTGCCACCATTGCCAGCTTGACATCAGTTAACGTAACAAAACGGCACCTATTTCTTTGGCTTCGCCTTCAGATACCTGGGGTCAAAGTCATGTAGGCGCACTGAAAACGTGAGTGATAACTAAACATAATCTGGTTCATAGACAATTTCCTTTTGGAATGGGAAGGAACACCACATTGCTCGGTTAAACGAATCCTAATTTTTTCTTTATTTCGAATGCCGTGGAACCAGTTTAACAGCTGACGAAACATCAAATGCACCAGACCAGCTGCTTTTAAGCCTGTGTGTCTGTCGTATGATCAATCATTCAGTTGTAGAATATACAAATGGGTAGCGTCAACAGCCTAAAATGCGGCTTCCAAACAAAAATATTGGACTATTCGTTTTGTTTAGGACGCTGGAGGCAAACAAATGTAAAAATATGCGTAAATATTGTAAAATATTGCATTCCTAACACCACGTTAAAGTGAAAAGGATTGTTTCACAAGCAAGCTCACAAACTTGCTTTAAGCTATAAGGATAGTGTTTGGGCAAGTCCACATAGAATTTACATAGCCGCTTTAGCTGAAGCTCCTTGTTCAGTGGTAGTAGACATAGATGCACCTTTAGCATAAATTGTTTGCACGATGTCCATGAATCTCGAACGGGTGGTTGCTTGTTCGCCTTACTTACCAACCCTAATATTTTACAGATTTAGGATAGAAAAATCACCTTTTGTGGTTACCTGAAATGTGCCCACAGAATGATATATTTTAGGTAAAAGCAATCGTCACAAAATACACAAAAAATATATCTAAAAGATGAATGACCACCTTTTGACAACGAAAAAAAAAGTGTCCACTTGCATCATTCAAAGCTACTGAATGTGCTAGGCGAGTCTACAAATAAACAAAGCATTTAGTTTGCCTGAGCCAGTTGGCTTTGGGACAATGAAAATCAATTTATGAAATTTGAATAATTGCTAACACCTTATTCAGTCATACAGAAAGTAAAAATTTAGGTGCACACTTCTTTTTTGTAATTCTGTATTTTTCTGGCGAGCAGTAGGCACCAGTTACACTGAATATTTTGAAAATGTATACAGATAAAGTAAATATATTCGATAGTTTAGGCACGTTTCCCACGGGCTAGACTGAATTTGCAATAAGCTATCAATAATAAGGATCCGAGATAAGCAACGACTGCCACGACAAGATAAAAATTTTGAGACTCCCCTACTCCGGATTCCCGAGAAGCTTATCCTGAAGCATCCCTGAAAACTTAGCGAAGGAAAAGATGAGTAAAACATAAGGCCTGTAGGCGCGCCTGTCACATTCATAACTGAAGCAGAGTTCACAAAGAAAGAAAATGCAGATGATCGAAGGCATATGATGAAAAATTTCTAACTCGGCAGTATAATGACGCTCTCATTTTTCACTTTGAGAGCACCTCCTATCCGCATAGATATTGTTTTTTCTTGACCGCAAGAGTTTCCTGCGTGTGATGTATTTAACCTAAACAAGTACTTTAAAAGGAAGGAAGAAAGGAGTAGAATGAATTCGCTCCAGGCGATACGAGTCTTACTTTCGCCCACTCAGCATTTCAATGCTCTTACTGTTTCTAAAGATTTGATGACTGTTTTAGCAGAAATATCTCGTCGTATTGTATTCTTAAAACACTAAGGTTCCTATGAGAGCGCTTGACTTTTTTTCGCCGTCGCTACTATGAGGCGTACCTCTTCGGACGTTTTATGTCCTAAATTTTTAAAACGGCGGTAATCTTTTTTTCGAAATTATTGCAGTTCTATCACTTCAGTGAACTTGTTGATGTGTGACTATCATCCGTAATTTTTTCACCGCTACGCTGATTTCGGTAGTTATTCCCTGCGCGAAACTTCAGAACTTGTCTGGTGTTTGTAAGAGGAGTTGCAACTTCTCAACCTCCAGTTATTTGAGGAGCTTCAGTTTTCCTAAACCTGTTTTTAGGAAAGTAAGAATGCTATATTAAAAAACACATAAGTAGCTACAAGCATATGCCACCTTTTAATTGTAGTAAACCTTTTACACTGACTGCTGCACTCTCAAGCCCCGAGGCGGTGGTCTAGTGGCTAAAATACTCGGCTGTAAACCCGCAGGTCACGGGATAGGATCCCAGCTGCGGCGGCTGCATTTCCGATGGAGGTGGAAATGTTGTAGGCCCGTGTGCTCAGATTTGAGTGCACGTTAAAGAATCCCAGTTGCTCGAAATTTCCGGAGCCCTCCAATACGGCGTCTCTCATAATCATATGGTGGTTTTGGTGCGTTAAAAACCACATATCAATCAATGCAGCACTCTCAGGGTAAGAGAAGCAAGGGAAAGACAGGGAGTTTTTACCACATACGCACGTCTCGTTTACTACTCCGCAGTGGAAGAGGGTATAAAGGGGCGAAAAGAGAGACCGATTGAGAGAAGAGAGTGGGAATGGAGAGAATTGCAAGCGCGCTTGTGGGAGCCCATGCAGTTTACAGTGGTCGCTCAGATTTGTTGATTTCAGGTACTTCAGCTGCACTTTAGTTGCCCTCTGGGCTCTCGAAGCACATGCCCATGATTCTAGAATCGCGCAATGAGTCACTAATTAAAATAAGGCTTCGTTTAGACTAGATCAGCGTGCATAAGTGGAAATAACAATCAAAATAACATGTTTCATTCTCTCCAGCTCAATCTGTCTACAAAGTCGTCAACGAGCATGTCTTGGGCTGTACCTTGTACAGCAGCTTTTTTTTTTTTGGCTGCCTGAAAATCTCTTTTCAATTATAGATATTCCTCGCTGAACACATATACCCTCTCTTGTAATAGTGGCTTTGTTGGAGCAACAATCATGGTTTGTTGCTCCATCCACCATTCACAGGCTAGATATGGCTCTCAGGGTCTCACTGGGTTTACAATGAGAACTGGCATCGTGCCCTATTTTTTTCTTGTTCTTCAGGTACTGTTTCACCCTTGGTGTCCATGAACAGTGAGGAGCGCCGTTTTTACCGGCACCTGGGCATAGTGGTGCCGGTTGCCTGCTCCGCGGTTATCGTTCTCATGGTGTCTTTGGTCGTGTGCCTACTGTACAGCCGCACCTGCTGCCGATCTCGCTCCAGGGTCATCTATGAAACGGCAGATGTGTTGGCGGCTCATATTCTTTATTGCGCCTAAAAAAAAAAGCGTTCACACAGCGAGAACTCTGTGCATGTAGGCATCACCCGAGATACATAGAACCACGATGAGAATTCTCTAACATATTTTTTCTATTTTAAACTCTAATATTCGTGCATATTTGGGATGAGTATTGAGTGGTCTACATAAAAATCCTGCTTATTTGAAGAGTTAAACATTAATAAATAACAAAATGAATAAAGGAAATTACACACACACACACACACACACACACACACACACACATATATATATATATATATATATATATATATATATATATATATATAATTTTGGCTTCCAGGTTGCCCCGCATACTTTCACTATGTTGAAAATTGCATCAATATGACATAGCGTGCAAGCTTAAGCCTCCTCACCTGATAACAGCCTGTGAGCGTACACTCCGAAGGGCAAGCTGTCTGATAGCTATATCAAATAAGGAAAAGTGATAAATTCTTGATCGAAAGTATTGTTAGCCGCATTTTTATCACATATAGTTTAATGACCTTAATCATGAGTTAAGTAAGTCACAATCAAAACAAAAAAAATGTTCTTGCATAGAAAATTAGAATATAGCAAACAAAAATGATCGGCTCCCGCTTGCGGCGCTCCTCGCACTTTCTATGTAAAAAAGCACACAAAATGAAGAGCCAAGCGAGTCAGTACTGATTGATTACGGCGTAAATCCAGTGAAATAAAAAAAGACGAGGACAGGAAAGCGAGCACCACAAGCACTTCTGGTGTTCGCTTTCTTGCCCTCGTCTTTATTTGCGCTATATTTAGGCCATAATAATAAAGCATGAAATCGGTTGGCCTTTGGGTTCGCTGCCAGACTTCGCCGGAAGTGCGTTATAATGTTCAGTTATTTTCCGTCACATTGATCGAGATAGGAAACATGATGACGGAAGAGTACGTTGCCATATTCGAAGCCGTGGACGAAAACAATAAAAGTGAGCTGCCCGTGTAAGAATCAATACAAGAAAAGACGGTTGCTAGGGAATAAAACGCACGGAGCGAGCTGTTTTGAGAAGTAATCGAGAGTTTTTTTTTTTTTCCGGCGCTTGTCAAACAAGCTTGACGGATGGCTTCGTAGAGAGATGGAGATTGCACCCCCCTATGAAACGCTTTATAATTGCTTTCCACGAATTGCGGAGCCTAGGAACAGCCTCATATATCAGTTTAGTTATACTCGGCTTTGTACGGTTGGAGTGAAAACAAAGATATTTTTTATGACACATTCTGCGTAATTGATTGTGTTGTTAGAAAACAGATTTTTTAAGTGCATCGTATGAAATCACTGTGGTGATAATTTGCAAATAAATAGAATAAAAAAGGTGCCAGAAATACGACTGCGAGAATTCACACGGCATACTTGTCTTCGCACGAGAAAAATTTCGTACTTCATTTGGGTAGTAATTGTTTGGCATGAAAAGAAGCGCAATGCTTTCAATATTTTGCGGCGAAAAAACTATTGCAGAAATAGCGTTCGCGAATTAAAAAATAAGAATTATTAGCGAATAGATCTATTCCTAATGTTTTAATCGTACTTTGCAATCCTACTTGCGCAACTGCACAGAAATTTCAACGTCTGCAATCCCTAAAAAAATAAAAAAAAACTTAAACTGTGCCACATTTGTAGTTTTCGTTCCTTTTTTCCCATCGAATCCGACAAGTAATACTGAAAAGCGGGACATAAAGTGAAAAGATTGCCATATGTGATGAGTGGAAAACAACTGTCCAGGGCTGGTTGTTTGGTTTTCAATGCAAATGACGTACTTTGATTTGTAACTCTATACTTTCTTAATAGAACAGTGCCTCTTATAGTACATAGGATTAGTGTTTGATATTTATGTGCGTCTAAGCAGCATGGCAATATCTGCTCGTGAAGAATCGATTGGCTTCAATGTTTCAAAGCAAGACTATAGTCTTTTTGCTACTGAACAAAATGGGGCTGATATTGTGACTGGAACAAAATATTTCAATGAAACGATAGAGTTTTATGAGGACACAAACACAGGAAGCATGTTGTGTTATCTCATTTTATAAACTTATACCGTTTCAGTGTTGGCGTGCATCGAAAAACTAAGCTGAAAATTTTCAGAACACTTTTTTCATAGCCATTGAAAGAACAGTGACAAAGATTCCGCTTTCAATATACGGGCCAGTGTTGTGTGACTACCGTTGAAGTTACGTTCTTATAATTATACCAAAGGCATTTACATTTGTCGATATATTCAGTGAATTGTATTTGAAAGATACCACTGTGACATGATTCTTAGGAGACTCACTTCGTTCCGTCCGCAGGCCGCGGGATCGAATCCCGGCGGCGGCGGCTGCATTTTCGATGGAGGTGGAAATGTTGTAGAACTGTGTGCTCAGATTCGGGTGCACATTAAAGAACCCCAGGTGGTCAAAATTTCCGGAGCCCTCCACTACGGCGTCTCTCATAATCATATGGTGGTTTTGGGACGTTAAACCTCACATATAAACCAATCACTTCGTTCTGTCTCTTTTTTTTTCTCTTTCTGTTATAGCTATTTGATGGAGGGTGGTAAAACCATTGCGCAAATTTATGATATCAACGAGCTTTTCATTATTGGCATTTATTTTTTCATTAAAATTTGATTTCAGCAGCAAAAGTATGCAGCATTCTGAAGACACAATTTTTGCTGCGAAATTCTCTTATTTTATACCTATATTCTAAACCTGAATTTGTGTTCAAGTGATGCATCAGTGAAATAGGTAGATGTGTTATTATTATGATTATTCACATTATTACGTAACAAAATACCGCCTTTGGACACCAACAGCAGCCAACCACACATAATGGATCAGGTCTAGATCTTGTATTAGCCAAACATGTGCAGAATAAATAAACTTATTGGCGTATACAACAGAAGTGCCAAGAAGGTCAATACAGACCCTCGAAATCAACGATAAATGTGTTGCATCGGCATTTGGAGGGGGGGGGGATGATTGTCAAACATCGTTCGGGGTGGTAGCGCTTCTCTGAAGTCCATTGTGTTAGTGGCGCTTGTAGAGGGGTACTCAAATTGGGACATTCATTCTGTGGTGATACGGTGTCTTAGCACAGCACCATAAGTGTAATTACTCATAAGCTGTGCATTGAACTGTTGTCCCACTCTAGACACGTATTTTTGTAGCCTTCCCGCGCTTCGCTTACAATAAAACGGATCATGTGTTCAATATAACCTGAACGGAGGATACCAGAGAGGGGGGTGGCTACCTGGGTAACTAGCAAGGCTAGATTCATCTGCAACTTCTTCATAATTATACTCCTGTAACAGCATCCCTGCATATTAACCTTCGCAGGAAGGAATAGAAGTTGAATTTCTGAACATTTATTAGTAAGTTGGTCTTCCTCTTTCTCAACTCTTTACCCTTACTGAACTTTCAGGGGAGGACGATCGTAGCCGAAACAGCAAAACGGGCAGCCGTGACATGGTGGACATGGTGTTGCTGAGTAAGAAGCTCCACTCGTCGTTCGACGAGACAAACGCCAAAAGCTTCTACCCGTCGCCGCCCCGGCTGACGCAGTGCCAGCAGCAGTCGCAGCAGCAATGCCTGTCAGCGGCACAAAGCGCGGGCCAGTTGGCATCGGTGGGCCAGGAGTTCGACGACGCCAACAGCGACTGCGACAGCGTGCCTTGGAACGGCGGCGGTGAGGGCCAGCACAGGCATCACCACACGTACGACGTGCCTTTTCATGTGCGAAGGGTAAGCACAACAAAAAAACTGAATTCCACTGGTTCTCCACTTTTTCCAATCAGAAATAACGAACTGAAGTAGTTAGAAAACACTGGTATACCACTGTTCTCTCACTAGCAAACTCTCTCATTTGTGATTGGAAAAGACCGATGCCACGTTGCCCCAAAATAAATGTGTTGTCTAATAAAGTCCAAAAGCAATAACTTATTGCTTAATCTAGGTGCTCGGTATTACTGATATTTATCTTAAATCTCGGAGCAGCTACGCAACATCGGTGCGAAGAAGGAGTAAACAGTCCTGCTGCTCGCTTTTCCTAGCACTTCTAAAACTTCGCACTCGCACACCCTCTCCATTCACCTCCGCTACTTCCTACTTTTTTCCTCCTATTCAGCATCACATATTTGCTCCTCGCCCTCACTTCATTTCCCGCTCATTTCTCTACTATACTGTACATCACTCTGCCATAGCTTTACTCTCTCACTTTTTGTTTTCCCGACACCTAAACCCATCTTCTTCCCCACCCTTTTCTGTATTATACTAAAAGACTATGCTACATGCCCTCTCTCTCCTCCTTTCTATCTCACTAACACTCACATCTCTTTCCACTCCGTTCGGTACTATACTGTACTAAACTATACTATAGCTTAGAAAAACGTTTAACGATTTTGAGTACTTGATACTCAACTTTGGGAGAGCAGTAAGCCGTCCCCTACTGACACTCTAGACAATGCTACGACTACAAATTTCGGTGTCTGTAGCATCATTCGGGAAATACCCAGTACCAGCGAGCTTACTCAAACGCGGAAGGAAGGAAGGAAAATAAGAGGAAAAGAACGTCAGGGAGGTTAACCCGCCTATAGGCAGCCAGTTGCTACCCTGCGCATGGCAAGGGGATGGGGAGATGATGCACACTTAGGCCCTCAGAGGTGCGCCGGTCATATGAGTGCTCGTATCCGCTGCTTTTAAGTAACTGATGCTCTTTCTATCATGGACCTCTCGGTGATCAGCAGTTTCTGATTAGAAAGCCTGATAATTTTTTTTTGTTTAAGGTTACTTACTCGTCTCACACTGCCCCATTTCATTCTCCCATTTCAATAGATCATGAAGGCCCGCCTTTGTTGCTGGTAGTAGAAGAAGTGTTCTGCAGCTGAGCGCGCGGGTGTAAATCTGATTGCCAGCATGAAGGAAGCAAGAAGGAGGAAGCATTGAAAACTGCTAAGATAGACGTAAAAAAATGCGTCAGGTTTACACAAGTGAAGCTTCGCTGGCGCACAGGGCTTCTAATGTCTATTTTTCTTTTCACATGGTGTTCGTGTGAACCATGGTGCACGAATCTTACACAGGGTCCTTACTGCGAATGTGTTTCTGAGAAGAAAATTGCACATATTTAGCTCGCTGCTCCGGGTTTCATATTTTTGTCCGAATAGGAAATTATTGAACGCTGAAACCCGTGCGCACTACCCTAAAAATGCAGTCACAACTGATGCAAACGCGCTCAAATACTTCGTTAATTTGACGAAAGGTCTGGTTGAACTTACGAGTTACTTGTTGATTCTGTATAGAACAAGTGCGTTTCACAGTACCAGTAACGCGCTGATATGTTTATCTTTAGTCATGGCAATGGGAAACCTCATATAACAAAAATAAATAGGTCAAATGTGACAGCTTTCACCTGGGTGCAATCTAAAGACAGCGGCTTGTCTATGAAAGCAAGAGAGACAATTAAACAAGAAAATGTAGACTGTTGTGCAATTTGTGCAAGAGTTACTTAAAAATGCGTTGAAATCATATTAATTCATGCTCGTGTGCTTGTAGGAGTACAAGTGCTCTACTATGAAGGTCGACGAAGCAGCAAAAAAAGCACAATAATGGGCGTGACTGTCGGAAAATCTGTAACTTCTTATTATATGGCTCCCCTGCCCTGAGACTTGAAACAGAGAAACTTGATGATTATGAAGTCTTATCTATGAAATTCCGAAGAATCGAGGACACCTAAACGTGGTACCATCTCTCGGCTGCACAAACAGCAGCCTGCCATAATTCAATGGGAATTGAGTGAGAAAAATAACACTCATCAAAGATAAGCCAGCTTTAAAAAATTATTCCGGTTTTTTATAAGAGAGACCCCCTGTTACATTTTGGTGAAATCACAGCAACGCACTACAAAGCGTATGCCTTCCTAAAACAATTGAACACCACCACATGTGATCCTACTGTTGAAAACTGTGGGAAGCGACGCGGTTAGCAGTGTGACACTGATTTTGCCAGATTGTTCAAATGAGCCTCTACTGTATAAATGCGTCTCTAATGTGGCACATACCCACATCAGGCATTATTCCTCATCGGCGTCATCCACTGCATGAACAATTGGCAGAAACTTCCTTGCAAAAGCTTAGCGGATACCACGCTTCTCAGAATAATGATGAAAAATAGCACAGCGAATGCCGGCCTACTACCCAAAAATTGTTATTATCAATGCCCTCGTGGGTATAAATTAAGGTTGCTCACAGCAGTTGCCCAATGAGTGTTTATAAAAAGCTCTGAAAGGCCGCTCTTTTGGCTTTCGCTGCGACTGTGCAGCGCCTTCCGTGCAGGCCTGGCGTTTTCATTTTTTCCTCTCTCAGCATTTGTTTGTAGGAACAGAAGGCCCAGAAAAAAATGGCCCCGTATCTGCATGGTACACTGCAAATGTCGTCGAAATAGGATAGTCTTGCGAGTGGAGAGAGTGAATAAAAGGTTTATTTGATGTTCTGCGCAAGATAACCGGTGGATGGTATTCTGTAGGCGCTACGTTAGAGTGCCTCGAGCATGCATCTGAGGCGAACGAGCACATCAAGGCACGTCACACGTGAGACATGAGCGTCATCTGGCAGTTTTCTTTTAAAAATGGCAGCATATCCACGGAGTGAATAATGGAGAGAGGGGCGAAACATTCGTCCGTCCATTCGTTCTTGCTTCCGTCCGTCCATGCGTCCGTCTGTGTGACTGTCCATGCGTCCATCCGCCCGTCCGTGCGTGCGTCTGTTCGTGCATCCACCCCTGCGTTCGTCCATGCATCCACCCCTGCATCCGTTCATGCATCCATCCATGCATATGTCTGTGTGTCTGTTTGTCCATCTATTCAACACTCCAAGTATCACCATCTCGCATCTTTTCATCACATATTCCCCATATAGAAGCACCGCCATGCAGCGGACATTCGAGGCACTAAACGAGAGGTGGCACACGCACACTTTCTTACGGCTTGCGCTTCGGGTCTACTTCACACCTTTAACCACCTCGAGTTCGTGGTATATACTAGTTCACTATATTCATGACACTGCGGCTCAACGCTCGCTAAACCTTTCTAAAACTAAGGAGGTTACACCCAGCGAGTATAACGTAGCAACCCTTTCTTGTCAGATAGTGCTCAGTGTACATGCCAATGGCTGCTAATGGGAAATGAGAGACAGGAACATTCGGCTTTTATTTAAAGCGCTCGCCGCGAACTTCTAGGGGCAAAGCTCCTGTTTAGAAAAAGTTTATTCTTTCATAGGACGAAACAAACCTAAGAGACAAGCGTCTGTATAACAGGTACAATAACAAACAAAGACAAAGCACAACATACACTACACATTTAAACTAAAGTGTCCAAGTCCGTAGCATGTCCATAGTCCGTTGTACTAATAACTGTACATATACTACGTAAATGCACTAATCACAATATGGACAATGTACATGATGATATATGTACAGAATTTACAAGACTTGGTGAAGATGTTAGAAAATATGTACAACAGGTATCAATATTCATAAAGGTTACATAACTTACAGCATTCGAATGAAATGCATATATAGGAGAGCTAACACCCATATTGAACACACACAAACACATAAAAATAGTAAGCACATAGTGATTACATGCACCAATCAGACATTGACAGGTGACCTGGCTATAGGAACCAGGCCAGGTGGAAAACTAATTGAACGCGTCTGTCAACTACGGACAGAAAGCGGCACGACCATTGTCGCAGAAATTCTTCCTCCCCAAGGAAGAACAATTCCTCCGACAGAAACGATATGAGTTCAGAGTAGAGGCGTTCCAGTATTGGAAAAAGAGCACGACGACGATGATCTGCCGCAACAGCTTCGCACCTATTACGCCATAAACAAAAAGCTCCCGCAGCTATTAGAAGGCGTGCAAAGCGACTACGCGGGTAGCGACCAGATGTTACAAAGCGATTAACACCTAGGCCGCGAAAACTAGTGTTAACTGACTTCCAAAACACCTTTGCAATGACACATTGCTGCAGCATATGCTGGTTAGACTCCTGTAACGGACAGTTAGGACAAGTGGAAGATGGGACCATGCCCCACCTCTCCAGTCTGTCCCGTGTTGGGAGTACTCTCCATCCAAGACGCCACATAAAGTCACGGAGGTGACCAGGCAAAAACAATGCCGTTATCGCGCTCCATGAGACATGTCTTGATCGTGCTAGACGGGCTGGAGGAACCAGAGGAAGCAGAAGAGCCGCCGTTGTATCTACAATGCGGCTTTCAAGAATGTCCACATCGGGACAAACCTGCTGCGCGTGTCGATAAAAAGATACTGCCGTTATGTAAAATGCAGGTACGTGAAGTGTTTGCGGTGCAGAATTAAGCCGTGCATCTGGTAGTAAATAGCGTAACTTGGTGCCTAAGAAATAGCAGGCGAGATCACGCGCGGGGCACTGATCACCATGCAACAACCGAAGTAAAAATCGTAGGGCAAGTAGCCGGCAGCGAACAGAGACGGATGGGAATGCGAATCCACCGCAGTTTCTCGGTTGCCCAAGAGCTGCTCGGCAAACCAGCTCTGTTCCACCCGACCAGAAAAAGAGCCAATGAGGGATTGCAACGACCTGGTGATTTGTAATGGGGGCTGTAAGACATGAGATATATACCATGCACGGCCGCAAAACACCGTCTGTGCTAGATACCTTCTTTCGAGCATCGGTAAATCATACTCTTGTGCTTCCCGGACGTGTCGTTTTACATCTTCGACTACTGAATTCCACAAGGAGGCTGATATGCCGTAGCAAGTATAATCAAGCCCCAGAATGCGAATAGAGTCACTTTTTTGAAGACCGAAAAAGGAACTTAGACTTGCGTCTGGTGAACCAATGAATAAATATCGACATTTCGAAAAATTTAACGCAGCACCTGAAATCGTGCCATACGTAGTAAAAAGTCGTAGGCTACGGGATAAACTGTCCTCATTCTTCAAATACAACGTGATGTCATCAGCAAATGCTGTCACTGTCACGGTACCACTACCTGGAAGAGGAAGGCCTCTAACGTAAGGATCAGCGATTAGCGATTGAAGGAATGGTTCGAGGCTGAATACAAAAAGCGCAGGGGATAGAGGACACCCCTGGCGAACACCACGGGTAACCGGAAATGGCGCACTCTCTAAACCATCAAGAAATAACGTGCTGCGTATATTTCGGTATGCGTTTCTGAGAAGCTCGACGAAGTTTTGTGAGAAGCCAAATGCTGCCATTACGCTAAATATAAAGCTATGTTCGAGGCGATCGAATGCCTTTTCCTGGTCAAGTGAAACCAAGAGTCCCCGAGCTGATCTTGCTAACGTGTACGCAACTATATCGCGCGTAACCAAGGAGAGACTGTGGATTTCTCTTCCAGGAATAGAGCACGCCTGATGACGACCTATTAAGGAGGGCATCAGGCTTCTCAAACGCCGAGTGATAACTGCCGCGAAAGTTTTATAATCAACCTTGAGGAGCGTTATTGGTCGCCACTCCTCTGGGCGAACTGACGATGGGTCATGTTTAGGTATTAAAACAATTCGACCATCGCGAAAGCTATCAGGAAATTCAAAAATCCTCGAAGCAGCGGCAAATAACAGAGGTGAAAAGGGCACCAATGTCGTCCCAAAACGTTAAATAAAACTCAACAGGCAACCCATCCGGCCCGGGGGCCGAGCCACGCTTCATGGAAGACAGTGCCTCTTTCACTTCGTCAGCTGAAGGACTTGTGCATAGTTGTTCAGCTACTTCAGATGAAATTTGAGGGAGCCTACTTAACATTGTGGCTGTCTCGGTGGTACCGCGTTGTGATGACATTGTCGTACGAGCCATGTTGGCAAAGTGAGCTAGGAAAACTGATTGATCACGTGTCGGCGGTAAGGCAGTGTGTAAGAATCTGGCCGCCGGAGTTCCTAGTCGACTCGACGGGTTGAGAAGCGAGCTTTTCGTAAATCGTAGAACCTCAGGATGAGCACAAGGATTACGTCTGCAACGCCAAGCAGCCGCCGTTAATGACGAAGGTGCAATGAGGCGTTGAAAACGACCCCTTAACTCTCGCTGCCATGCAGCATCAAGGGAGTTAGTCGATCAACCCGAAGAGCAATACGCAGCTTTGTTGCAGTGTCCGCTAGTTCTTCGGACGTACGGCGTCTAAGGGCCCGCCCTGCTACTGAGCAGTGTAAACGCCACTGCGTCTTGAGCGCGTCCCACACCTCTGGACCGCATCCCGAAAGAGAGGCGCGCAAGATTCTAGATAAACTGGAGCGTGTACGCGCGTCGTGCAGAATGCGGATGTCAAGACGCCAAGGTTTCACTGATGATGAAAAGGGAAAGTGAGCCTCGAGCGTCACTGGTCGGTGGTCTGATATATAAACAGGCGATGATGGTAATGTTACTACGTCAGAGTGCGATACGTAAGAAGCTAGCACGCTCGGCACATAGAAACGATCCAAACGACTAGACGACGTGCTACGCCGCCAAGTCCAGGCATACTGTGGTCCATGCACTAGTCTGTACGTATCTGTCAAAGAGAAATGGTGCACTAGGCGACGCAGCTCTCGCGCGTTCCAATCAGAGCGACCCCATCCTGGACCTTGCACGTCAGCTCGCGTGTCTAATACACAATTAAAGTCTCCAGTGAGTATGACATGACGACCGTCTAGAAAATACACGTCCAGGTCACGGAAAAAAATCGTTAGACATCGCTGCTTGAGCTGGCCCATAAATACACAAAACACGCAGCTTGAAGGATGATAGGACGCAGTCAAAAGCCAATACCCGCCCATTCCCGTCATAGAAAACATGATGATTGCGCAGAAGAGCGCGGTTAAAAATAATAATTCCAACTCCAGAGGAGCGAGATGTAGCGAAGGAAAAATAACAGTCTAAATTAAAAGCGCGTTTGAATGCATGAATGTGGCCAATGGTGAAAAAATTTGTTTCTTGTAAACACAGAATATCACAATGTTCTGCGCGGGCTATGCTGATAACCTCGGCTTGCTTTACTGGGTTACGGAACCCTTGAACATTTAAAGAAAGAATTTTCAGGGTGTCAGCCATATTGAAAAAAGGTGGGTGACTGACCTGGTCGTGTTTTACGCCATAAGGAGCGAAGCTCCTTATGGCGTAGCTTGTGCATTTCTCGTAGTACGAAACCACCAGTGGCACATACCCGAAATAGCGGTCCTTACGATTTTGACCTCCAAGGTGGTTCCGGTGAGAGATTTCTTCTGTGCGTTGTTGAACAATAAAAGATAGTGCTCAATGCACATGATAATGGCTGCTCAGGGGAATGAGAGACAGGAGCATTTGGCCTTTAGGTAACGCGAACTCTGCGATCCCCATTAGCAGCTATTGGCATGTACATTGAGCACGATCTGTCAAGAAAGGGTTGCTACGTTATACTCGCTGGGTGTAACCTCCTTGGTTTTAGAAAGGTTTAGCGAACGTTGGGCCGCATAGCCATGAATGCAGTGAACTAGTATATACCTTGATCTCGAGGTGCTTAAAGGTGGGAAGTAAACCCGAAGCGCAAGCCGTAAGAAAGTGTGCATGTGCCACCTCCCGTTTAGTCCTTGAAATGTCCGCTGGATGGCGGTGCTTCTATATGGAGAATATATGATGAAAAGATGCGAGATGGTGGTACTTGGAGTGCTAAATAGATGGACGAACAGACACACAGACAGATGCATGGATGGACGCATGAACGGACGCAGGCGCGGATGCATGGACGAACGCAGGGACGGACGCACGAACAGACGCACGCACGGACGGGTGGATGGACGCATGGACGGTTACACAGACGTACGCAGGAACGGACGGAAGCGAGAACGAATGGACGGACGAATTTTTCGCCTCACTCCCCAACTTTCAGTCCGCGGATATGCTGCCATTTTTTTATTGTTCAACAAACACAGGAGAAATATCCCACCGGCACCACCTTGCCGGCCGAAATGTAAGACTGGTTACACACTACGACTACGACTACGACAACGAGGGACGAACGGGTGCCGCTTTAAGGAGCTTCGCTCCTAAAAGCAAAGCGCGTGGCTATGAGACGGAGAGTCGGGTGTATGAGCCCGTCTCGGAGGTGATAAGGTGTAGAACACAAGGCGACGGGTAGGTGCCACCACCATCTCCTCTTAGCAAAGCGTTGGAAACACTTGCTTTTTCGTGCAAGCGTTGCATGGTCAGCGCAGAGTGACAAGCGCTACGGTCCTTAAAGTTACCTATGTATGCCTTTTCTAGTAAAAAACGCAAATGTAGAATATATACGTGTTGTTATGGCGCCCCAGACAAGCACAATAATTGCTTTTTCATTGACAGTTGCACAAGTATGAACACTGAATCTTGAGCAACAATGGTGGGCGCTGCTGGTTGGGTTGGACGTTTTAAACATCCGAAGCCGTTAGGAGTGGACACACAGACAAATGTAGAGACAGACAGACAGACCAAAATTTCTGCGTCGTAGGTCCCCAAAAAGACTATCATCATTAAAAAACTTATTTTTCGGAAAACTGAAATGATGTCAAAGGCATATACATGATGTTCGAGCTTCTCCGGCTCCTCGTCTTTCGTGGAAGCGAAGCGCACTGCCACAAACCCTAGAATCACTCTGTCTCAGAATTTAAGGCTTTTTAGTTATTAAAATCAAACGATGTGCTAGGTAAGGGTGCTGGAAGTCCTGCTTTTGCTGAAGGCCTGATATATTTTATAATTACGACCACCAATATTACCCTTCATTTTCATATTTTATTATCAGGATATGCCTTGAGCTTCATATATATACATACATATATATATATATATATATATATATATATGTGTGTGTGTGTGTGTGTGTGTGTGTGTGTGTGTGTGTGTGTGTGTGTGTGTGTGTGTGTGTGACGCTACGATGACTGGGTGACGTGGCTAGGCTCATACGCCATTTTTATTCTACTGTCACTTCTTCCTTCTCTACCTCTACTAACCGTCACTTGATACGTCACACGATTCCCCCTCCCCCCGAAAGATGGCACCGTTTATAACCTACAAAAAATTGAAGGAGCCAATAAACAGACAATGTCCCATTCGCAGTTTCACGTCCCGACGGAGTTCCACAGTCTCTTTAAATCTTCAAGGCCGATTGAGCAGTCCGATGAATTTTATGACAACTCTGGTGGGCGAGGTTGACTATTGCGTTCTGGCCAACAGAAGCACGCCTTGAACGTAGAAATTACTGATGACACAGCGATTCCTGTCATGAATGATTAAGGGTCGAAGTACTTGTAGCATTTGAGAGTCGGATGTCGTAGGCACGAAGCTCTCCGTCGTAGACGCTGCTTTCTGTGTCGTGGCTGAGACATAACGAGTGCTTGCAGCCTGCATGTGCGAGAACCGAAGCAGATGGTATGATGCCTTTGTTCCTTCATTGTACACGTGGTAGCTGCACGTCTCTTTTGTAGCTTTCTGTGGTCTTCTCTCAGTTTGTTGAATCGTAAACATGGCGTTGAGAACTGGTGCAGGAAACTTTGTCGACGTTGCTTTCTGCGAAGATGGCTTAGGCATCGACTTCGTCTTTGCTTCTTTAATTGATGTTGTCTCTGATGATCTTTCAGCCACAAGTGTACTCGTGAGGAGGTTTCACTTGATCGTTGTTCTTTTCGAGTAGCCATTGCAGTTCTTGGAGTTCGTGGAGTTGCCTTTGTTGAAATTGCTCGTCTTCTTGTGAAAGTTCGTCAGATGGGCCTCTTTCAGGAACATGAGTCTGCTTTTCTTTAGATGGTGATGTGATCAGTAGATTGTCGGTAGTCGACACTGTACTGCCAGACTTGTCCTGCGATGAAAGCAGCGTGACAGGCTGATGAGAACGCTCCCAAGATGGTTGTGAGTCATCCTTGATTGTAAATGCTTCTGTCAGTTGACAATGCGCCGGCGTTGGTGGATTCGAAATTCCTGCAGTGCTTTGACTCACATGTGTGTTGTCACTTGACGATGAGAGCGCAACAGACATGGCTTCAGGTGGTTCTGATGGCGTATGTTTTTCTTTTTGCAGCGTAGTTAGGCTGACAGTGTCTGTCGAACGACCCTGGTCGGGAACGTCAGGGTGGGGGCTGGTATCGCGAGGATTCACCAGCTCGTCACACGTAAATTCCGTCACACGCTCGAAACCATTTGGGCCATGTGTGTGACACGATGCATCAAGGCATTTGGGTGGTTCTGTAAAATCTGAAGTGTTGTGGTTCAGTGAACACGTTGAAAATGCCGATTTCATTGCACTTGGGAAAGGCGGGTTTAGGTTCAGTTTTTTGGTGAAATTTTCTCGATTCCTTTCAGTATACGGACGCTTTACCTTGTCTGTTGCGACGTGCACGTTACCAGTCGGTGTTCGAATGCATGACGTTTTTTCGGAAGAGTATATCTTCTCTGAGATCTCGTTTGAAAAATAGGCTTACTGCGGGAAGACTTCGCGTAACTGTGATGGGTCAGTTGAAAAGCCTTCCGCTGATAAGGTATGAACATGTCTTCATCGTATTCTTTGAAGCGGGTAATCATCTCTTCCCTGATCTTTTGCCATGATTCGTCGTTTTCGAATATGTGTGTCAGGTAAAACTTGAATGCCTCACCGGAGATGTAGTCAGTGAAGTTGATGATCATGTCCCGTTACGACCAGGATGCAGCGGCGGCATGGACCTCGAATAGGTAGAACCAGTCCTGTACGGGTCCGTCATCCGCTGATCCGGTGTACTTGGGGATGTCGAGCTCAGTCGATGGTTCTGTCATGGTGCCGGTAACTGTATGCGCCTGAGATCACCTCTTCTGTGATCGATATTCAGTTGAGGCGTACTGCAGGTGGCTTCGTGAATGATGTGTCGAGGTTGATGAGTGGTGGCCAGGTCTTCATCCTGTCGACTCGTGTGACGCTACGATGACTGGGTGACGTGGCTTGGCTCATACGCCATCTTTATTTTACTGTCACTTCTTCCTTCTCTACCTCTACTAACCGTCACTTGATACGTCATATATATATATATATATATATATATATATATATATATATATATATATATATATATATATGTATATATATATATATTGTTACGAGTAACTTGTTTAATGATCTATTTAAGCGCACAGAACTCGACGAGCAAGATGGCACCAGACCAGCATCAAACGAAAACTCACTTTGTCCTCCTCTTTCATGACGCCGTGTTTAGCGGCTGTTATGTATCATAATCCCCGCCGGTAGAAGCACCGTCCCGGTGCTAAATTTACGCAGATGATGTCGAACGGGGGTAATAGGCCTTTAGCTGAGCCACGTGAACGGTGTCGCTCGGAGCTGACGATGCCTTTGTTGGATCGGTTGGAACTATCTCGTACGTGACGTCTCACTTGGCGAACGATACGGAATGGTCCAGTGTAGGGCGACAACAGTTTTTCAGACAGTCCCACACGTCGAGTAGGTGACCAGAGGAGCAGGAGAGAACCCGAAGAAAAGTGCGCATCCCTATGGTGAGAATTGTAGAGCTGTTGTTGGCGCGCCTGTGAAGCCTGTAGATGGTTACGGGCGACTTGGTGCGCGTGGTCAGCGCGGGCAATGACTTCCCCAGCATATTCAGTGGCCGCAGGTAGTAAAGTGTCTAAGGGTAGAGTTGGGTACCGGCCATATAGTAGATAGAAGGGCGAATAGCCGGCAGTGTTGTGACGAGATGAATTGTAGGCGAACGTCACATACAGCAAATGAATGTCCCAATCATGGTGGTCTGGCGCAACGTATTTGGCAAGCATATCGGTTAGGGTCCTGTTAAGGCGCTCCGTGAGGCCATTTGACTCGGGATAGTAGGAAGTAGTAAATTTGTGCTTGGTATGGCAAGACCTCAGGATTTCATGAATGACAGCTGATAAGAACGTGCGGCCACGGTCGGTGAAAAGTTGACGGGGAGCACCGTGCACTAATATTATGTCGTACAGCAGAAAGTCCGCAACGTCGGTAGCGCAGCTGGTCGGAAGTGCTCGTGTGATTGCGTACCGCGTCGCGTAGTCCGTGGCAACAGCAATTCATTTATTTCCGGCTGTGGAGAGTGGAAAAGGGCCCAACAGGTCGAGACCAACTCGAAAGAAAGGCTCGTTGGGAACGTCGATCGGCTGAAGGTAGCCGCCTGGGAGGGCAGACGGCGTTTTGCGACACTGACAGGGCTCACAAGCGGCGACATAGCGTCGAACAGAGCGGGCAAGTCTAGGCCAAAAGAACCGACGTCGTACCCGATCGTATGTGCGAGAAACGCCCAAATTGCCCGTCATGGGAGCGTCATGAAGTTGATGCAGGACAGCGGAACGCAGGTGTGCTGGGATGACAGGAAGTAAGTCTGCTCTTTTACCAAAAACATTTGTAGGGACGGGTCGCGAGGCATTGACTACAGTTTGTCGATGATGGCTCGTAAATAAGCATCCCGACGTTGCTCTTCGCCAATGTTCAACAGCTGCGACACGGAAAAAACGTCCGTGATAGCGTCAGTATCGGTTTCTTCGTCAACAGGGTAACGGGATAAACAATCCGCATCCTGATGTAATCGCCCTGTTTTGTACATTACAGAGAACGTGTACTCTTGAAGGCGTAGAGCCCAATGAGCGAGACGTCCCGTGGGGTCCTTCAGGGAGGCTTGGCAGCAGAGCGCGTGATGATCTGTGACAACACGGAATGAGCGCCCGTACAGGTATGGACGAAACTTGGCGACTGCCCATACAAGGGCGAGGCACTCGCGTTCCGTGATGGAATAGTTGCGCTCGGCTGGAGATAGCAGTCGACTTGCGTAGGCTATAACACTGTCGTGTCCCTGTTGTTGCTGCAATAGCACAGCTCCTATGCCGTGTCCACTGGCGTCCGTGTGAACCTCAGTTGGGGCTAATGGATCAAAGTGAGCCAAGATTGTTGGCGTTGTAAGCAGTGTCGTAAGTTGCGAAAACGATGACGGTTGGTCATGGCCCCAGATAAACGAGGCGTCTTTCTTCAAGAGGTCTGTGAGGGGGCGTCCAATGGTCGCAAAGTCCTTAACAAAGCGTCTGAGGTATGAGCACAACCCCACAAAACTGCACACATCCTTTGTGGTCCTCGGAACGGGAAAGTTCATGACTGCGCGAATTTTCTCTGGGTCTGGACGCACGCCTTGGGCATCGACAAGGTGACCAAGCACGTAAATTTGACGACGAGTGAAGTGGCACTTGGAGGCGTTAAGCTGGAGTCCGGCTCGACGAAAAACGTCGAGAATAGCTGAGAAACGATCAAGATGCGAGTCGAATGTGGGCAAAAAGACAATAACATCGTCAAGGTAACACAACCAGGTGGACCATTTTAACCCTTGGAGTAATGAGTCCATCATTCTTTCAAATGTGGCTGGTGCATTGCAGAGACCAAAGGGCAACACCTTAAACTGATAAAGACCATCAGGAGTGATGAATGCGGTCTTCCCGCGGTTCATTTCATCGACGGCTATCTGCCAGTGCCCTGAACGAAGGTCATTAGTTGAAAAATAAGTGGCACCGTACAGGCAGTCGAGGGCATCGTCGATGCGAGGTAAGGGATAAACGTCTTTTTTGGTAATTTTGTTAAGGCGACGCTAATCGACACAAAAGCGCCATGTTCCATCTTTCCTTTTAACAAGGACGACTGGAGAATCCCAGGGGCTGCATGAAGGCTCGATAATATTTTTCGCAAGCATTTTGCCGACTTCATGTTGTAATATTGCACGCTCCGACGCAGACACACGGTAGGGGCGTCGGTGAATGGGAGTTGCATGGCCAGTGTTTATGCGATAGGTGACAATGGTCGTTTGGCCTAAAGAGTTGCTGGAAAAGTCGAAAATGCTACGATAGCCTTCAAAAACGTGGCAAAGCGCTGCAGCTTGCTCAGACGTGAGGTCCGATGACACCATTCGCTCGATGTCGGCGCCCCAAGAACGTGATGGAGTGGAACCACTGATTGAGCTGCAGCAATCGTCAACTCTGAAGGGCTTGACATGGTCATCTTGGAGAGCGGTAATTTTGGCCAGGGAGATAGCCTGTGGCAGAACTTGGGTGGTGAGTGAAAAGTTGACCAGTGGAAGGAAGGTGCGGTTTCTCGTAATCGTCATAATCATATGCGGCACAGCAACCCCACGCGTAAGTATCACGGCAGGAATCGGGGCCACCACGTAATCAACATCAGGTACCGGCTGCGTGGAGGATAAGTAGACATGTGTGACAGAGTTAAGAGGGAGGCGCGTGAAATCAATGCAGCAGAGGCTGGTTTGCGGTGGGCTGGTCGGGTCGGAAAAGAGGGGTAAATCGAGATAGAGAGAGCCAGCTGAACAGTCTATGAGGGCAGAGTGCGTGGCTAGAAAATCCATACCGAGAATGAGTTCATGAGGGCAACGGCGAAAATAACGACAGTGCTTCTCTTCCCAATAGACACTAGCGCAGAGCACATGCCAAAAATTGCGACAGTTCCTTCATCGGCGACTCGTACAGCTCGGTTGAGGGCGAGCGTGACAACTTTTTTAAGTCGGCGGCGAAGGTTAGCACTCATAAAGAAGACATGCGCGCCATAATGAACACATGCGCATAATGAACACATGCACGTCAATGCACTGACACGAACATTGTCGATAGTAACATCCAAAAGGTTCCAGTTCGTTGTTAACGTTAATTGAGAATTTTTTACGATGGTCGTCAACGCAGCTCCACCTCCAGAAGCTGCACGGCCTAGTTTTTCGGTTGGAGGTGCTGCGAATATGTCGGGGAGGCAGCACGGCGTTGTGGGGGTGACCGGGACTGACGACGAGCAGGGGACGGTGACCGGTCATAGCGAGGTCTGTTCAGAGGTGCTGTAGGAGCGGAAAATGTGGTCGGCGTTGATGGAGAAAGTGATGGGGACGACTGGCGAACAGACGTGGCGTGATATTGAGGTGCATATAGGAAGGTGGAGCCCAGCGCCTGCGGCAGTGACGAGCGATATGACCAACGCGTCGACAGTTAAAACATATGGGCCTGTCATGACGAGTACGCCATTCGAATTGCGTTGTATGCGAGGCGCAGAAGGGGTACGATAAGAAGGCTCAGCAGAGTATACGGTAGGAACAGGATGTAGGCCGACATATGATAGCTCTTGACGAACGACCGCTTGTATTAAAGATATCGTGGTCGGGGAAGGCGCAGGCGTCCGTAATGGCGTGGCTACCGGTTGTGCTGCCTCGACCTCTCGACGAATGATGCGTGTAAGGTTTTCACATTGAGGGGCCTGGTGGAAGGCGTCGTCACACGAAGAAGTGGCCGCTGTGTTCGGAAGGCGCACGATGCTTTGGGCTACGCGGCGGGCTTTAGCTTGTTCGAGACGCCGGCATTCTTTAAGGATTGCGTCGATGCTCGAGACGTTGTTAAAAACCAGCAGGTTGAAAGCATCGTCAGCAATGCCTTTCAAGACGTGGTTAAGCTTTTCGTCTTCCGACATGCACTGGTTGGCCTTGGAACAAATGGCCAAGACGTCGAGAATGTAGGAGACGTACGATTTAGTAGAAGACTGGGCCCGTGTGGCAAGAGTCTTCTTCGCAGCGAGCTGACGACCAGATAAATCGCCAAACAGGTCACGTATCTTTTCTTTGAAGAGATCCCAGCTCGTTATGTCGGCTTCGTGGCTTTCAAACCATGTTCGGGGAGTGCCGTCCAGTTAGAAAAGCACGTTGGCGAGCATGAGCGTGGGATCCCAGCGGTGAGTTGCACTGACGCGCTCGCACCGCTTCAGCCAAGTGTCGACATCGATCGTAACATCACCGGAGAAAGTGCCGGGATCCTGGAGGTGCGGGAGTGCGACGTAGGTGGTGGTGGCGTAGACTGATGAGGGTGGCGTAGAGGAAGTACGAGCAGTCGAAGCAGTCGAAAGGTCGCTGATGGTGCGACGACTGCGCGTCTCCATCGAGTTACGTGGGTTGTCCACTTTCACCAATAATGTTACGAGTAACTTGTTTAATGATCTATTTACAGCGTAGAGAACTCGACGAGCAAGATGGCGCCAGACCAGCATCAAACGAAAACTCACTTCCTCCTCTTTCGTGCAGCCGTGTTTAGCGGCTATTATGTATCAATATATATATATATATATATATATATATATATATAAATATATATTATCAAGATTGGGTGTACTGATCAGACTGGCTTCTTCTGTAGGTCTGTTTACTTTTCTCGCATTACTTTCTTATTTCTATTCTCCCAGCTGTACAAGGCTCACAACCCACTCACAAACATCACGCCTAACAACCCGCCCTCAGCGGCGAAACCTTCGTAAAGTTTCCAGCCGCCACCAAACGTGGCGCCATCGTTCGAGATGATCGGCGTCTCTCCATCGTTCCGCCGGTGGTCGGGACATAGAAGATGTGATGCACGACCCATGTTTCCGTTCTTCCTTGCAATCTTTCTGTCTTACATCCGTCGGGCTGTTTACTTTTACTCCCCGTTATACCTCGATCGTGTCGGTTCACCTACTTTACGAAACGTTGCCTTATTTTCTGTTCTTGCGTTGTTTTGCTTTCTGGGGCCATTTCGTCTTCGTCCATCGTTCCGTTCGAAAGTGCATTCATTGTCCCGGTGCTGTATACTTTTTTTTTACTTGGCCCTGGCGTCATAGCTGTATGGTGGTACGTCTTTCTCGCTGTAGCCACGCGGCCTCGTAACCACAGCAGTCACCGTGAACTTCTGTCTCCTGCATCATTATGCCGTTTGTGGATACGGGGGTGGCTCTACCCCCTGGGAGTACTGGACAAAAACGAAAACACAGGATGTACGCACCATCGTGGCAAGAGGTAAGGAGTGAAGAGGAGAGAAAGACTTCAGAAGGAAGTGGAGGGGGAGAGATCAAACAGTAAGGGCGATGGGAGGAAGTGGAGAGAGGAGGGAGGCCACACCAGCACTTATCGACCAGAATAACTGTCCGCGCCATTGTCGTGGGTACCGGCTTTTCGCTGTCCCCCTGTTCTGCTGGTACTGCCGCTACGACTATGAGTGTCTCGTCCAAGCCCGTTCCGTGCGCGTTATGTTGGCTAGAACGTTGTAAACATCCTGCTTTGGCAAGCAATGGCCTTGCGTTTGGTGGGCGGAGAAAATGGGAAAGAAAGAAAGAAAGAAAGAAAGAAAGAAAGAAAGAGAGAAAGAAATGCGACGCAGCACTCAACCGCGTTAAGAACGCACTCCCGGCGTGGTCAACGCAGCGCTTCAAAGACGAGGCTATAAGTGCAGCTCACAAAGAAGAGGGAGCAAGAGAGAGAAAAATAATGCAGCTTTGAGATAATCAATACCGGCGCCACGCCTGCTCAACGCTTTTAGCGAGAAAACTTGTGAATTAAATGCGAGCACAACGTTAACCCCAAGCTCATGTACAAGACGAAGAGGGCAGCCAAAAAAATAAAACCACTTCGAAGGAGGAAAAAACAACAGAGTTCACTGGTTTATGTGTATCGTTCCGAGTGGTGCTTATGAACAAACAGTGAACCGTTAAGCGTATGTGTGCGTCTTGAACACGCAGTCCATATTGGTGGCGTTCAGATTTTTTTTGGTTTGGCGAGTCGTTGCAGCGAACTTTGGTCCTGCAAATTTGGTTTGTTTTTTTTCAGCCTGCTATAAGCCCTTTCTTGTGCGCCGAGACGTGAGAAGTCTGTGTATAGCGTACCGCGAAAAGCTTGCGTCCTTCAGTGCCTCGCTTGTCGACGTGCCGTGGTAATTGGAAACCAATGGGGAGCCGCTAAAAGTGTTTTACTATAGCGAACAAAACATCAATATGCATGCGCTGGAGCTAACCGCCCGCTGAGTGATCTTATACGTTCAATTTTCTGCGCCAGTGGGAGGCTGCAATTCGTGTTGAAGTTTGGCAAACTAAAAACAGGGCTCGCGCCGTGTTTACTATTGTGCTATTTTGTTACGTTTAAAGTTGCGAGTGATGTGTTCTTTTAGTGAAAAATGAAACAGAGAGGAACCTTGCTGTTTACATGTTTTTTTTTAGAATGGAAAACAGGTCCACAGAGAAAGAGTAATATGAAACGGTAATGCACGATGAGGACTCTGAATTGTGCCAGGAGTTGTCACATACGTTTACAAATCCTTTCGTTTGTCATAATCAAGTCGGGTATTCTGTCGTGACCAATTCAAGCTTGAAAAAGATGCGCAAATTTCCATTTCTGAATAACTAGAACTGACACACCTTAAAGCTTTTGTCCATCTAAAAATCGTCCGTATACATCAGACCTAAGCGGTAACTTTTAGAGTATGCTAGTCTGCTTCATTGCAGACCAGCATATACACTCTAAAAAAATATCGAGTAAAAAAGGTGTCTTTTTGTCCCACAACAATAATCGCCATCAGGCTTGCGTGCGCTTTCTTTCTTGAAAACTCGGCACTGGCCATTTTCCTAGCGAGAATGCAATGTAATCCTGATAATGGGCACGTTGATCGTGACAGGAATGTACCGGGCGCGGGGCGATAGCGCAAGAATAGAACGCAATATAGATGACGATTATTGTTGTGGGACAAAAAGACACCCTTTTTGCTTGCTCTTTTTTTTAGAGTGTAGTAGCAGTGCATGATAGCAGGGTCTGTCCTATCCTCTTTGTGTCTAACTGAGAGTCACTTACAGAGAACAGAAATTTGCGCAGAAAGAGGTTACCACGAGAAATGTGCTGCAACAAGAACGATCCAACACGTAATGATTATCAAATACTGATAATGAATTGTGATACTGTAAGGTAATAGTCGTTACGTTAGTGGTTTCGAGTAATGATTGATAATATTATCCCAACACGAGCATAGCTGCTCGCGGTTAAAAACAGGCTACCCATTACACAGAAAGCAGTCATATGCGAAAGCTTCTTTCACACAAGTGGCTTTCAGATTTATCAATTACATTGTAGGACATTGTAGTAATCCACAATTTATAATTCTCGAGTAACATCAAACAATAAAATATATGCACAAAATGATCAAAGTACCAACTAGAGACAAGATATCGCTATCACATTCAACCCTTCAAAGAGAAGCTTAAGGACCCATTGTTTTTTTTTTCTTTTCCAAATGGTGTTCAGTTTTTCTCATTTATGATTTTTACATCACCTTCTATAAACATATTCACGTGTGGCCCGTACCAATGCCACCTAAAAGATTATCAGGCTTTCTCACTGCCGCCATGAAATCACTCTTTTGGACCAAGCGAGCGCACAAACGGAAGTCTGTGAATACATTGCCACAATCGTTTCCCGTTAAAAGATGAAGCGTTCGCGGCAAGTTTAGCATGCATAACAGCTTTATTCTGCCTTTTAGGTCAAGAAAGCACTGGTTAAAGTAATGTATCGTGTATAAAGCATTCGTAAACTCACCCGTAAGCCATTTTTTCAACGAAAAAGCTAAGATTGACACTATCGAACTTGTGGTAAATCTATAAGAGCAAGTTTTGATGGACCAACAAATCGACAAAATTTATACGGTAAAATTTATTCATTACTTGTATATTTACGCATGCACACACACACTATTTACAGCATGCAGAGAAGCTGTACCTAATTAATTTGCAAAGTTTTCGCAGTTTTACTTGTACTCTTTCCAACATATGTCTTCATAAACACGTAGTTATTGAGGAGAGTGTGTGCTGCGTCCACAAGCATGGTATTCAGCCCAATATCAGGGTGATAACTTACACGAGAAAACAAAATCTTTTGTTTCACAAAAATTTCTCGTGACCAACACAAGCGGCGTTTTAGTTTGCTCTGGCCCCTCTCGCAGTGGTGCGTAGTCGGTCATATAACACTTAAGGCCTGACAAAACTGTTGGAACTGGGTCTATAATAAACCGTGTAGCCCCCCCCCCCCCCCCCCGTTGGCGCTTCTATCGCACTGCTGGGTCTTAGATCGGTATATTTTTGGTAGTGGTTCCTAGTTATTCTACCTTCAAGTACAGAATACACAAAGGAAAATCAATCAAGAAAGTGTCTACACGCAGCTAATTTCAAAGGAAACGTATTAGACCAAGGTGCTGACCGCAATAATATTGCAATCAAGAAAATACTACGCACAAAACCGATGCACTAAGTAATGCAACAGCATTCCTTCCATTTTTATCAACCAAGTGAACAGAGGTAATACAAGTCCACGGTGCTAATCGCCAGTTGCAAAATGTTTACTGACCCTGAATGAAGACACCTGTTCAAAAAATGTTCTGCTTCGCACGTTTATTATTTGAATGTCAGGGCCTACACGCCAACAAGTCAGGAGCACACATGACACCTCTATTTCAGAGCAATAACGAAACATGGTAATGTTGGGGCCGTTTAACAACCTAATAATGTGTAGTACGGACACACATACCTTCGGATGATGAAGAAAACGGATGTGGACATCAGCTTGACGAACGACACGCTCCCATTTCGTTCTTCGGTTGTCTTAGGAAACGAGTACACTCGCAGCATCGGTCGCTTCGCCGTGACAATTCGCTGCGCAGCATCGCCCAACCGTTCAGATTTCCAGCCGTACGGATTGCGAATATTCATTGCACAAAACGCATCATATATCCACGCTGCAGTTCACCGACACGGAAAAGTGTGGTCTTCTCAAGTCACCAACAAGAACACTAGCACGCCACTTAAACTTTTGTCGGGCTTGGCAATCTATGTCTGTCGAGCGACGAGAGCAAGCGTAGGCACGTGTGTGCAGCGAAACACGCTGGTGAAAGCGGAGTGACGTCAGAGCCCATGGCCGACACAGTGATCAGGCTTGAAATTATCTAGGAGGCAATGCCCGTACACGCACATCAGTTCTGGCATGTCAAAGGAGTGTTGGGCATGGGGTATGCTCTCGCATTCATCATACATCAGCATCATGCTGTATAAATCATATGTCAATCATGCCATCATCATCAGCCTGACTACGTTCACTGCAAGACAAAAGCCTCTTTTATGTTCCACTAGTCCACTCGGTCCTTTACCTGCGGCTGCCACTTTTTGCCCGCAAACTTCCCAATCTTATCTGCCCGCCTAACTTTCTGACCCGCTTGCTTTCTCTTGCAATCCATCCTGTAAACCCTAATAAACAGTGCTTATCTTCTTTTCGCGCGAGGTGCCCTGCCCATGACCATTTATTAATTCGATAGCGTGAGAGAGCTCGTGTCGCAGAAAGTCCACCGTCGGCATCGGCCCTGTTGGTTATTGTATCGTCACACCGACAAAGCTGCGTATTCGAAAGAAAAAGACAGAAAAAGTGCTCAAGGTCACGAGGCGCGAGTAATGTAGTTTCTTCGCTCCTGCCATCCCCCCCCCCCTGCTTATCTTCCAGCGCTTTCGTAGGGACGAGAAAAGAGAGAATGTAATTGCAGCATGTGACAAACCTTTCTAACACCACTCGCACTGAACGGATTCTTAAAACTTTTGAAGCGTTGAATTCGTGAGGCAATAAGCTCTTCTAGTGAATTGATTCCATGGTTACTTGAAAATGTGTTTCAGGTTTTTTTAACGCATTTTGTTCGACAGGTGTCACGACAAAAACGAGCATATTTGGCGATTTGTAGGCGCATTCGGAAAGCCTAAATATACGTCGAAAAAAGCCGGGATAGTGCAGCACATGGCCACTAAAAACACACAGGAACTTTCAAGCAGCTC